>NC_143448.1:14620000-14927556 GCF_987193195.1 Phasianus colchicus | reverse complement strand
ACACAAACACCCGTAAATGCACACATGCATGTGCATATCCAATCCCATTTATTTCAAATAAGGAGAATAACTCTGCTGTGACAGTTGTCTCTCATGTACCGTTTCTTTTACCCATGCAAATTAATTTAGTTGTTTTTCATAACCGTTCACATATTCCACTTCATTTCCTTCGTTTCACAACTAATTTCAGGGATTCATTTGATAGTCAGCTATTATCTTTTTGGACATATGCACCTTCTTTGTATTTCTTGTTGCCATAGCTGAGCAAACAGTTGCTTGGTTCTTTATGTAGTATTAAAACAAGTCCTATATCCTTAAATAGGACTATATAAATAAAATAGGAAACTTTGTCAGTGGAACAAATTTTCACACTGAAGTTGTGTGAGGTTATGATTACAGCAGTTCAAGAGTGGCATTGTATTGTTTGGAATGTATTTTTGCTGAGTAGGGAAAATTATTTAGTGCGCTGCAGAAACCCTGTAAAAGGAGTGTATGAAAATATTTCCTATGACATACACAGGCTTTTAATACAACAACATATGGCATCATATCTTCCCTAGAATTACCTTGAGTTATTTCCAGTCTAGTCTAGAACTGGACTGTATAGAAAATATTAGGATTCTGTGTTTATTTATGGAAGGAGCTGCTAACAGTTATGACACGAGCAGCAGCAGGAGGCTGTTTGGACAGGTTTCTCAAAGTGCCTGAGAACTTATAACATAGAAGGACCCACGGATGTCTTTCCAAATGCAGAAAAGAAGTGTTAGTCGACTAAGTGGGTTTTCCAGCCACTAAATGCCTTCTAGACATCTCCACAAAGTTGGGCCTTTTCTGCAGAAGTGCAATGAGTTCTGCTGATCAAGTGCAATCTGCAAGAAATGTCTGTTTGGGAGAATTTGTTCCTTTTTTTTTTTTTTTTCTTTTTCTTTTTTTTTTTTTTTTCTTTTTTCCTTCCCAACAGGAATTTGATTTCTTTTCCTATTTAGGCACTCATGAGAAAGCAGATGATTTTTCCTAGGCTCATTTCCAAATACCTGAGTTCTGTATCTCAGAGGGACTGAGGTGTCAAACTTACCTCTGGAAGTAAAGTAGCTTCGTCAGATTTAGTTCTTGTCAGCTATGGCTGTTAAGAGAAGGTTAGATTTGGGATGACAGAATGAGACCAGACAAAGCCTCGCTCTGTCTGCTTTGTGTTGAGAGCAGCAGACATATTGCCCACCACTTGGAGACACACGCAGAATTGCTTTGGTCTTGATACTCGAGTCATGGTCACATCTGGGATGCAATCAAATGAACTTCATCACAGGTTGAAAGGGGATGTGCAGCCAGGTCTCCACAGAGCTTTTGAGCCCTTTCTGAAGGCTGTATTGCTAAGGCCTTTTCCATGAAGGCTAACAAAGCTGTTTCCACTGGAGGCTGCATGTACATGTGTTGTCATCTCTCCTCCTGTTGGCATATCCACAGTTTCACCTTTGCTGGTTTTCTGCCTTTGAAATGCTCATCATGACCATTCACGTCATGGAGATGATTGTTGTAACACAAACCTTTGTAGAACTGCTAATGAGACTCTCGTATGGAATTTCAGGGTGAGGTGTTACAAATTTCAGTATTGCTGCTGTGGTGGTCTTTAGAATACAGGCTGATTCATTGCAGCTCTCAGAGCACTGCTTCTGTTTCTGAGCCACGTCATTGGGCTGGGGGCAGAATCAAAAGGCACTTTCCAGATTTCAGAGCTGTGGGCAGAGTAGGAGGAAAGAGAATCAGAAGTGCTTATGAACAATGTAGAAGAAAGGAATGTGGTATGATCCAGGTGGCAAACTAAAGATTTATTTTTTTTTTTATGCTAGAATTTCAGTGGATTTCTATAGAGGTATAGTGAGATGGAGAGTAGAGAAGGCTGAATATGAGATCTCTGGGCTGATTGATGTACAAAGTGAGAAGATTCCCTCTGAGGTCACAGCTATGTGATTTTGAATAGGAAAGTTGGAGGCACCAGATAGACTGCAAAGTACATTTCTCCTGTGATCAGCGGAGAATTATCATTGCTCTCAACGTGAAGCACTTAGCTCTTTGGTTTATAGTGCTGAATTAGAAGGAAGCTGTGTTTTAAAAACAAACACATGTAATGACTTCTTTCATTTTAAATGGTATTGAGACAGTAGAGGTGAAATCTGGGTGTTTTTTTCCTTATAACACAATGTGAAAAGTCTCTTGAATAAACCAAGATCTTGCAAAGACAAGGGTACTTTGCAGATTGCAAAGCTCTTTCACCACTGAGAAAGAGGCTGAGCAGTTATCCTCAGCTTTCATAGATTTTTTTCCTGCTTTAAACTATGATTTGCAGATGAATTATTGCTTCCCATAGTGCTTCATGGTAATCTATTCATGTGATGCTGGCTCAAGACACTCCAGAAATAATTTATTCCCAGACATATTAATTTAAGTCAGTCTCTGCATTCACCTCACCAAAGCACAATCTAGGCATGTTCCCTATGAGTTTCTGGAGAAAGAAAAAAGAGCTTTCTGGCAGATAGATTTGGATCCTTTCAGTAAAATTGCACTCAAATGCATAAGACACGTGGACCTTTGAAGAGTGGAAATAATCAATTTGCAGGATGAGATGGAGTCCCGGAGCTGGTACGCTGCTCCAACATGAGCAAAGGTGCTGTGTCCTGTAACCCAGCAGATGTCTTCTTACAGAATTGCAGAGGCAAATCTTTGGCTAGAAAACATAGGACAAGTTGAAGCAGTTATATCCATTCAGACCAGCAGTGAATTTGTCCTGTAGTCATTCACGAGGAGCCTAAAGTGAAATCTATTGCACAGCAACACCAAAATAATTACCCTAAGGGTAAAGGTGCCCAGCAGAAGAGTCAATCTTGTCACGCTAGTGTGATTGAAAAGTGACAACTTTGTCATTTCATTTCACCTGCTTACTGATTCCTTCCTAGAGCATGGCTTCATTCTAAGTAGACTTATCCGTGGAAAGAAATATCTATGGAAAAATTTATCTTCTGTTTACTTCCTTTTGCTTGTCTTGATAATATAAATTTTAGCTCTCAAAAACGTTCAGATGATATTAAGCATGTCAGCATGGTACGTGAAGATATAACTAAGAGTAATGAGATGAAACTGAGCCAAAGCAAATGTTGGCTGAATAGCAAGAGATCTGTTACTGAGGGCTGTTAGATGAAGGTACAGTTTCCCAAGAGGAGTGATGGAAAAGCCATCACTTGAGACATTTACAGCCAAAGTGGACAAAACCTGAAAAGATATTTGAGGGACTGAAGGTTTTAGTAAAGGATGTGGGGACTGAGTGATCTACCAGGTCCTTCCCTGAGGTGCACATCTCAGCTGGCTGACAGAGCTGGTGGAGCCTGATCTTATTTCTGCACACTCATCAGTACTGCAGGAGGCCGCTGACAGGGTCTCCTGATCCTCTCTTAAATTGAGAAGATTCATGGCGTCTTCCCAGTTTGTCCAACACAATCACTCCCATGCCATGCTTACTCCACAACTTTGTTTCCTTCTCCCCCTGAAGGTGTCCCTCCTGTCCCCACCATTGCTGTTGCTGGTTGGGCAGTCACTACTGTATCCACAGCTCAGAACCATTTTTCTGAATCATCGTCTGTGGAACACCACCAAACTCTTGATTTTAGAGCTGTTTTCCAACTGAAATTATAGCAGAGACGAAAGCATTCAGCACACATCAGTAGAGTGGGTCCTGAATAATGAAAAATGCATAAGTCTAAGCTGGGCTTTTTCCCCCTCCTTCCCTTAAATACAGAGCAGGTAAATTCCTAAATTCCATTTTCTACTTGGGAGATTTACATACTAAGGTTGTTTTAAGATAGAAGTGAGCTCCTCACTGGCTTTGTGCTGAATGCAGCTGTACAAAACTTCCCTCCAACTCACCTCCCAAAAGCTAGTGTCACTCTAGCATCACAGCAGATCCATAACCAGCCTCCAAGAGGTAGAAACTTAGGAGATGGAACCCCTTCAGAGGGCACTTTGCTGAGCTCCCTGGTTGCAGTGCCCCACAGCAGCCAACACACTGCTGACACAGAGCTGGAGCGGTAACAGCTCAGCTACTCAGCACCTGCCAGCAAGCACTGGCTTCTGCCAAGAGTAACTTGGTACCAACTTCAATAATATCACAATGCGGTATTTAAATAATTTGACAAGGCTATTTGGATAAGTACCAGGAATTGCTCAAGTCCGTAATTTTCCTTTTGGGAGACGAAGTTAGGATCTGCATTTTCTCAAAGATAATATTGCCTTGTTCCATCTCTGAAGATATTTTGAAGCGCGTACACATATACACACATATGTTAAATGTGGGGTTTGATGTGGGAAACAAAAGGCTGGCGGTGCAGTGCAGCACAAAGAGGGCTGCTGATCTCCCTGCCTTCCTGACCAGCACTGTAACCTTTCTGTTCCACTGTTCTCCAGAGACCCAAGAAGAGGTTGATTCTGGGGATACGTGGGAAATAGGAGAGGGGTTTGTTAGCTCCAAATCAGCAGTGCTCTAGGCTATGCCTCACTTCATTTCCTCAGTAATTTGTCCTAGTATCACCTTGGTAAGGGACTTCCAGGGCTGAAAGTTGCTCCTTGCAAGTGGTGTGCACTTAATGGGCTGAAGAATGCAGATCTAGACTCTAGAAACTGGAGAAACGTGTTCATTTCTAGCACAGTGTCTTGATATTATCCCACTTAGAGGTCTTTTCCAATCCTAACGATTCTATGGTTTCCACCTGCCAAATACATGATTTTCTGAATTATTTGACATGGGTTAGGAGTTGGGACCGCAGAATATTTTGTCACCTTATAACAGCTTGGCCTGATATGCCAAATGAGGCTGTGAGGTCGTGCTTCTGATTTCCTTGAAAGGCGTTTTCCTCTTGGAGTGTGCCTATGCTGACGGCGCTCCAAGCATCCCAGCTGTCCGAGCAGAACGTGATGGAGCTCTCGTAAGCTGGGCGCCTGCTCAGGCGATGGCACCAGGCTATTAACCTTTGGGTATTTGCATTATTAGTCAGTTTTTTAAATCCTTGGAGTTAAGTACAGCAAAGATTTTTTTCCATTTTGTTGGAGCTTGAAGTTGTCTGGTATGAATTTAACAAAGCACTCAAAATGCTTCACTTTCAGCCAATTTGCTACTCTGGCTATATTCTGTCTAATATCTTCAGAGAAAATTACTTCGTGCCAGCTAAATACAGTATGTTGATCACCTATTAATTTATGACACGCATTTGGAGCTGAGAACAAATTTATCAGCAAACTTTGAGCTCTTTTTCCCCTGTGAATTGTACCAGCATTTGTTTTAATTTCCCAGTAGTCATGCCTAATGTGTCAGAAGCTATGTTCAACTTCTTGTTTTCCTTCAAAAGAAGGGAAAAGAGGCAGAAAAAAGCTAACTAAAGTTCAGTTCCTGTCAGGTATTATGAGCAACACTTTAAAATGAGGTATGAATCCAAATAAAATATTTTAACTGTGTAGTTTTTTACCAAAATCTGGAGGAGAAGAGTTTCACTTACTAAACAATCATTTGAGCTGTAAACCTTAAAGTATTCACTAAGGTCCCTTAAAGTTAAACAGAAAAGAAATATCAATCAGCACATTTTAACAGAGAGCAGGAACCCATACTAGATAGTACACCACAAAAATAATAATAAAAAAAATGTAGAAATGGGAGGATGTTTAGATGAAGACTGGAATATGGGAGACTTGGGGCACAGGCAGGTAGGAATGCATCCTTTAGGTGGATTTTGATGCTGGAGTTTTGTAATGCTTGAAGCTTCAAGTTGGATATTAAGAAAAAATTCTTCTCATGAAGAGTGGCAAAACATTGGGATGGGCTGCCCAGGGAGGTGGTGGGGTCACCATCCCTGCAGGTGATCAAGAAGTATGGAGATGTGGCACTGTGAAACATGGTTTGATGGGGATGGGTTGATGGAATGGATGATCTTAGTCATCTTTTCCAGCCTTAATGACTCTGTGATTCTATGATTCTAAGCTTTTAAGGCCAAAATACTTTAGGGCAGCCAAAATCCATCATTTAATAAATCCTCTAAGGAGATCAAACTGTGTGTCCAAACCCCTGTCTACTTGCTGAGCACCCTAAGCAAAAGGCAGCTGAAGACTTTTTTGGGTGCTGGTTTTCATTAAAAGATATGTACTTTCTCACATTCATTTAAGGGATTTGTAACTCATAATTCTGGGGGGAAACAGACCCCTTTCTCCTATTTTGTCACAGGTCTTGATGTCCCTCACCCAGGTGCACACAGCATCCTGGCTCCTCTGTGGGCCCTCTCTGTAGGTGCCTGGTGCATGGAGTAGGACACACCAAAGTTCCAAGTGAAAAGGACTGGCCTCATTGACATCTACTCCTCAATCTCATAACTTCAAGAGCCACTGCTGCAGTTCAGAGCCGTGCTGACCTCTTTCTGGCTGCCTGCAGCCTCACCAAGCCCTGGCTGTTTCTGGAGCTGGGGAAATCCTCTTCCCACAGCACAGCCACAATGCACCACTCGAGCTATACAATGAACCCTCCTGAGAGACGAAGATTTAGCCAGCACAGTTGATGTTTTATGAGTTCACAACTATTTGTTGTGAATTGTATTTGTTAGGCAATTAGCTCTGGTTGCAAACCCCTCTGGGCTTCTCAGTATTGCTCAGATGGTTGTGATAAACAATTTCCAGCCTATGAATTGTTTTGGGAGGGGATCACTTCGAGTAGCCCTATGTTGTCTGAATGTTGTGTGTTTTTAAAAGTCAAATGGTATCACTGAAAAACTGCCTGTGTTTAAGAGTGAAATTTTAGTGCATTTTGGGGGAAGAAAACCAGTCTTCCTACAGCCTTTCAAAAGCACCAGGGGGTCCCTTGAGTATTATCAGAGACTGTTTTTAACAACCAGCCACCTACTTACTTACTGCACCAAAAAAATTGCAGATAATTTCTTTATTTCCTCTCTTGACCATATTTTCCCTCCTTCTCTTAGGAAATAATAAGGCTCATCTGTACAAAGTAGAAAACTCTCCAGGCAGTTCATTCTGCTCAGTTATTTTTCACACTGCAGGCAACCGTTGCTGCTCCTTTCCTATCTGTCAACTTTTCCCTTTGTTACAACTTGTCCCGTGTCCATCCCCAGCTATTAGACTACTGAATCATTCCCACCATATGTTAATACTAAACTATCTGAAAGGCAAAAAGAAAAGTCAGCAGCGGATGGTCTGTCCTCAGAGCCTTTGTTAGTTATGGGTCAAACCAGAGCCCGTCCCAGCCTAACCTTTGTGCTCTTGAAAACCATCCCCTATTCCCTGAGCCACTGCTGCACGTCTGCGGTTCTCCAGGGAGCTGTCAGAACCCTTATTCATCGAGGAGCTCAACTAATAGGAAGAGCCCACCTGCTCCAGGGTGACTCTGTCTCTCCCCACTGCGATGCTTGCCGGGATGTGATCCTTGCCTGTTGTCATGACCTTGTTTTATTGGTTGTTCTAATAGAAGCTGAAATGGATATTAGTGGTAATTACTCATTCTGCAAGATTCTGTAGGTCGCTCTTTGTACCAGAGTTGAGAACCTTCATTGTCTACATTGCTTAAGTTACTGAACATTGTGCCATCAGTTCTGAATTAGTGCTCATTAATGAGCCTGTGGTTCGAAAAATTCCCTATTTATTATTCAGAGGCCAAATATAATTCAGGCAGCTACAATGCAATGCTACTTGCCTGACTTTTGATCTGTGATGGAAAGGCCTGGCTTTGGTTTTATGGTGTTTTTTTTTTTCCTTTTCTTTTCTTTTTCTCCCTTTGGAGTGCAGGAGGGAGGCGTACAGCAAGCAAAGAGCAATAGATTTTTCCCCTCCTAGCCTGAAATCTCTCTCTTAGGTACCTGACTTCTTCCAATAAAGCAAAAAAGCTTTTTTTTTTTGGATGCACTAATATCTTCTTGGTTACTGAGAAGATAATTCCAAGATGGTATTAAGTTTCTATATAATCTTAAAGATGTCTGGCCACTGTGTTAACCCTCCGCATTAAATACTCTCTGCTGTCTTCCACTTTTGTACCTGCTCCTTCTGTGCTCTTTCGTCCCCTCCTGAGCACAAAAATCCAAGGCACTCACACACTGACAGCCTGCTAGTCCCAACTGTTTTAAGCTGCAGTTATCTCCTTTATGTTCTTTAACTGGTTTTGGCCCTTTGGTGGCAATCACAGTTCAGGTGGCACCTCCAGCACCTCCCCAGCTAAGCTGTCCTCTACTCCTTACACCTTTGGTTCCCACCAATGGAACAATCTTATGGAAAAGAATAATAATATTGTGTGTTTGTGGCAGTGAAAAGGAATCTGTGTGAATGGGATCTAATTTTCTGTGGGGGCACTGGGAGTGCTTGGAGCTCAGTGCTGGTTAGGGGTTGCTAATGGATGCTGGCAGAACCCTGAGGGCAGTGCACCCGTGTGGCACCGTGCAGCACAGCACTGCCAGGAGCCTGCAGCTCCACACTGAGCAGCTCTCATGTAAGAATTAACAGAGATATCACCGTGGTAGCAGCAGGGATGGAGAGAAATCTGGGACTGACACTGCAAGGGGCTTAAAGCAATGAGTGTAACAGCAGGCTGTGGGGCTGCTGGGTGTTCTAAGGAGACGGCAAACCCAATGCTGGCTGGTTGATACTGTGCTGCCCATGCAGATGCACTAAATCCTATAGCATTTTGGGGAGAAAAAGAAAGGAAAAAGACACTAAAAAATGAGTTCTGTGGGTTTTGAAATCAGATCCACGGAACTTTCACTTACAAACGCTATGAATATTTAATGAAGTGGCTGAGAACTGCCGAGTTCCCTATCACCCCTCCCTGGCAATCCTAGCATTGTTTTTCACTATTTTTTTATTTGACAACGGAGCACACACTTGTTTTCTTGGCCAAATCGCTGTTTTGTTTAGGCAACATTTCACACATAATTATCTGTAGGGAATGAGGAACTTTCAGAGGAAAAGTCAAATTAGCAATTTTAATGCTAGAAAATTCTTGAAGAAGTGCAGCTTGGGTAATTGATAGAGACCTAATCTTTACAAGTTATAGCAGTCTTTGAAGAGTCCCCAGCATATTTAACTTTATTCCGTAATTGTATGCTTAGGCTCTGAAGATATCTTAAGACTTGCTATTTATCTGCCTGGTGAGGCGCAACACTTTCTTATTAAAAACATATCTATCATGGTTAATGACTTGATTTTTTTCCTTTAATACAGTACAATGACAGGTGTAAAGAGAAGATGAGCATCAGATGCTTGAGCAATATGCTCACTGTTTCAAGACGCCTTGAACATCAGCATTCCTTCATGGTGCCAGAGGAAAAAAAAAATACGCTACACAGATTACACGCTTGTGTTAGATAGAAAATAGTACCATTTGCAGTTTCAGTTAAAAGCATGTTGAAGTGCATATGGAAAATACCATTAGGAGGAACTCCAGAGCGCCTGAGTAAAATGGGTCATTAGGCTTTCGTTTGTTGGAGAGTGTCTCCCATCTGACAGTGCAGAATGGTAGCATTTTTAGCAGCTTATGTTCCCAGTTACATTAAACAGACAAACAGATTGACTATTTTGCATTTCTCATTTGACAACAGCTTGTCTTCATTTGCAGCACACTGGTGGCTGAGCTGAAAGCATGGCGGATGAGTGTATCCAAGGTCCTGGTTTTGAATAACAGCAGATGCCAACGTTTAACTTCAAAATCAATCAATTCTTTTTCCTGCATACGGATAAAAGGTCTAGTGAAGTGCCTGAAGGGCGTTTTCTGCTGTTTACAGCTGAAAATATATTAAAAAAAGAATTCATTACAAAACTTTCTGCCAGAGATGCGGACGCTGGTGATTTTATGAGTAGGTATGTGAGAAAGTGTTTCTAATTGAGGGGTGCTGCAAATATTGCGCGAGGTCTGGTGGAACTGCAAACTTTTTGAAGCCTTCGTCTTGCAGATACAGAAAAATGTAAAAATGTTTGACTGCTGTCAGATTGTGGGTGAGACAGAGCTGAGCAGGCTCTGGTGACCACCTGTTCTCCTACCTGTGTTTCTGAACACTGTCAGTGGTTAGAGCAGGAGGAACTCATGATCTGCAACAGTAGGTCATACAATAATTGCTGTTCATATTCTGTTCACATTCCTGGGATATCTGGCTTGAAACCACAGTGATCCATAAATGTTTTTTGTCCTTTGTGTAGGGGGGAGAAAATGGCAAAATGTGGATGGGATCAAAACTGTTGAGGATATTTGGATCTGAAGGCAGCTGAGGCAGGCTGTGAGTCACAGCACTGGGGCAGTCACAGCTCTGCCTCCATGTGATGTGCTGGGGATCTTGGGAAGTGCCACTTTAGGGTCTCCTTATCCTCCAGCCATATGCAACCACAATGCAGAAACGATGACAGTTTCTGGGTGTCCATAATTGGGCTCCTGGTAGACATGCAGTGTCACTCTGCATTTGAAACAGAAGAATTAGGTTGGTTTCCTTTTCATGCCCCACACCTGGCTACAGTACTCCCTGATGAAACTGCAGGGCCTTTTGGAGTAGGAGCAACATCCATCCCTTATCAGTGAGATTTAGCACTGTCCACATAGCACGAAAGATTCACGAGGTAGTAAAATGTGAGCAATATAAAGCTAATCCCAGTGTCAGGAGCATTTGGCAGGGGAGATGTAGGTCCGATTACAACGTGAATTCTAAATCCTTCCCATTTTAAATCAAATTCTACTCCAATAAGAGGCACATTATTTTCTGCCCAGTAGCAGAAAAAATATCAAACCCAGCAGCCCATGCTGGGTGATTTCTGTCATCATTAGACTGTCATGGGAAAGCAAGGGAACTGCTTCTCTTGCTGCTTTTTGGCAAGCTTGGAAGGCACTACTGTAAGTCCCCATCTGGAGGTGGTGGCTGGGGATATGAAACCTGACCTGAGGAGGTCCAGCCCAACCAACTACAAGAAAAATGCATAAGGGAATGCAGTCTTCAGTGTTTCTGAACCAGCCAACCCATAGCATGGTATGAGTTTAGGGGCTTGACTCCAGCTTGTGATTCCAGGGAGTGAAAGCTAGACATGACGAGGTCTATGGCTTTCTTAGCCTGAAGGGGACAGGGAGAGTCTCTGGCGGCTGATGCTGCAGGGACATGCAAAGAGTGCCTGTGATGTCCCCCAGCTCCTGCTGCAGCTGTGTCTTTCTTCTGTAAGAAGTTCAATGGTTTTGGCAGCCACAAATAGCCATGGGATAGGAGACAAACCAAAAGATGGTGGTGGGAAGCCCCTGCCAGTGAAATACTTGTTTTCTTCTCTCACCCATCCTCCATGAAGCTTTAACAGCACTGATCACATACACAGAGCAAATACTGTTCAGGACCCTGAAATAACATTTGCAGCTCATTAGAATGAATGGTAGGCTTTATCCAGTTTTTCTAGCTACAGTGGAGAAACGATTTCTTGATTTTCTCTTTCTACAAAGACACTGATGTTAAGCATTCTAAAATCTTTTGAGTAAGGTTTATTTTACTGTCTGGTTAGTTGTGTTAGACATATCTTTGAAGATCTGGCTTGGCACTGCAGGAAATGCAACAAGAAAAGCTGATTTTGAATCTGAAATAATTTTAATAATTGTAGAACACATCTGGGAAAAGATGTGCTGCTACCGAAAACCTACAGACCAACCCTTTGCCAAAGTAACTGACATTTGCCATACAGGTAATCTGGCACCTGTAATTGAGTTGATCCTATCCTGTACTTTTCTAAAACACATTTTTTGGCAGATTAGTCAATCAAATTTAAGTATGAACCATGGTCAGGGCCCATTGGATAGATCTCATCTGATGAGACATCCACGTGCACTTTTATTGGGCTTTCTATGGGCACAGGCTGTCATGGGTGCCCCTACGTGTGGCCACGTGTTGCCTTTGGTCAAAGCTTTTGATGATAAGGGCAGTGAAACACTGGCACAGATGGCCCAGAAAGATGGTGGATGAGCCATCCCTGGAAATCTTCGAGGTCAGGAAGGATGGGGCTCTGAGCAAACTAATTGAGCTGTAGATGTCTCTTTTTGTTGCAGGGGAGTTGGACTAGATGACCTTTAAAGGTCCCTTCCTGCTCAAATGTTTATATGGCTCCCTTGTGTCCCACTTGCACCCAAACCGTGGTGCCAGTGCATCTTCCAGTAACACCACTGGCACTGATCTGCTAGGAATCTCCTGTGAGGAAGAAATTTCTAAGGATGCTTGGTGGCCTCTAAGAGTTGGTCAGGGTTGATATCAGCTAACTAATCCCAAAGGCTTAGGAGTGATGGCAATGACAAATTTTCCAAATGTCTGATTTCTCTGCATTCATCAAATCATATAATCAAGATCGAAAAGATAACTAAGATCATCTACTCCAAACAACAGCCCATCCCACCAAACCACATCCCTCAGTGCCACATGTCCACGGCTCTTGAACACCTCCAAGGATTCCGATTCTACTTCCATGGGCAGCCTGTGCTGCTGTATCACCACTCTTTCTGAGAATATTTTTTTTCCTAATATCCAACCTTTAGCCCTAACTTCTGCACAGCCAAAACACAGCCCGGCACCAAAAGTTCCTCTACCCTTTTCCTTTTTGTTTTGCTTAATATATTCCATTACATGCTCCTTGATAAGCCCGTCTCTCTCCCTGCTCTGCCAGATTCATTTACTCCCTCCTACCCAGGCAGCAATACTCTCCCAGCCCTTGGGCTGCATAATGGAGTGGAAAACCCTTCCTACTTGACTTCTGCACATGCACACGTTTAGTTTTGCTCTCTGGAAACCCAGGCTTTCTGTTCCCTTCTCTGCTGGAATATGTTCTGTTCTATCTTTTTCAAATAATCTTGAGGTTCTCACAGAACTGGCACTTGTTGTGACTATGTTTAGCCCTCCAAGTTCCAACCCGTTCATAACGCGATGCCGGTGTCTGCACTCTATCATTGTGAGGCGTTTGCAGTGATTAGAAGGCAAGAATAGGAGATTAGAGAAAGCCAAGAGCTCTCTGAGGCATACGGGGGGGAGAAAAAAGAAGGGAAAAACACTTTCATGGCCACTGGAGTGCAAGAGGTCTCAGCATGTGGTCAGAAGATATAAGCAAGTAAAAAGTTTGACAAAGGCCATTGCTTGGGCTGCTTGCATGATTGTTTCACAGTAGAAAGAGCAATAATATTGATTCCCAAACCGCTGTCTGTCCTTTTACCTACAGGTATGTATTTTGATATTCAAAAGCATATTGCTTTTTTGACAGAAGCATTAAGGAACAGCTATGGAAAGCACCACAGCCTAAATGACCACATTTTCTTTCTTCTCTTTTAAAAAAAATTGTTGCTGTTGCTAGGGCGTGCATTTGGAGCTCTTTGTTGCCTTAATGGAGACTGAAACATGTGTAAAGTTTGGTGTTTGCTTTTTTTATTCATCAGTTGAATAAAAAAGCCAAGCAGACAAAGCATTTGTAGTGCAAGAGTGGAGTGCAAATCCCTCCCTGTAAGCTGAACAAAAAAGCTCATTAAGAGGAGGTGGGATTTCCTGGTCACAGCTTTTAACTAAAGGGCAAAGGTCTCCTGTTAAGTACCATACAGGACTGCGTAAAATTATAGAGGGGGGGGGGGAAGTCAAATATTTGCTCTTAATTCTCAGGTTAGTTTATCTAGAATGGCAACGGGGGAAGTGTTGGGAATGATTAAATGGCTGCATTGAGGCTACAAATTGCTGCTACTTGCTTTTGTAGCTGGACTTGTTGCAGTTGAGTGATGTCGCCCATCAGTGCATTGTGTGCACAGTAAAACAGTCGAGCAGTGACAGATAGACTGAAACTCAAAGCTACTCCATCACCGCTGAAGGATCCTGCTCGCTGGGAATTGAGAATGAGCACAAGCCACGCACACTGCTCAGAAACAGCTGCTTTCACTCCAGCCCTGCTCCTGTGCCGGCCGGGGCAGCAGCAACCAGTAAATATACTTTATCTGTGATCTCGCTGGGGAGGAGAAACAAGCAAAACGCAGGCAAGATAAATAATTTGGCAGAATGCTCTACCAATAGGTCTAGATGCTAAGAGTGTAACATCCCAGCCAACATCACAGTGCAGTGAGGTGCTCACAAGTTAGCAGTGCAGGACGTGCTGGAAACGTTCAGAGCGTCTTGACAATTGGTAAAAGCGCTGGTTCCAACTTGAGCGTCGTCTTGTTGTCTTTGTGTGCATTTTGGAGCATCTTCTGGGGCAGAAAGTAGGTGATATTTGTTAACTACTGATCTCAGAACCTGGTCCTCAAAGGGCAGGTCCCACTGCTGTCATTGTGCCGAAGGAAACTGTGAGAAGGAGAGGAGGAAGACCCCGGTACCTGCTCTTCTCTCAGCTGTGTTCTGCCCCTTTCCTTCCGTGGTTTCACACCTCTCTTCACCGAGGGATTGTTTGCTAGTTCATTTGTTTTCATTACTTTGTTGGTCGGAAAAAAAAAGACAGACAAATGTACATACAGAGGTTGAGAAGACTCAGTTCTGGGAACAGGTTGATCTGAGGCTGGGGAAAAAAACAAAAAAAAGTTTATAGAGCTTATTCCCACCAGCTATAGATTCAGCAAATTTTTTGTATGGGTTCATGATGAAATGGCTGGGGCTTACTATACTTTGTAAGCTCTAATTGAAGGCATTAATTAACATTAAAGCCAAATTCTTCCAGTCTCATGTGCTAAACAGAAGCAGGTAGGCAGCATGGATATCATTTGGCATTCTTTCTGAAGCACGGATTAGCATTTAGAGTCTTAATTCTTTGCAAAAACTCATTAATGGACAATTAATTATGCTTCACGATTTTCACCTACACCTAAATATGTGCAGAACAGTAGCAGCCATGTTAAACATTGGTACAAAATAAAAATAAAATGAAAGCATTCCAAAGACAATGGTTGTGCCAAATGGAGCTCAAATATAGATCCCCATGTTGCTGTGTACTCTCCACACAGACAGCATCTTCATGGCTGACTTTAGAGGACAAATCTCTTCTTGGAAAGAGTGGTTAGGGGTCCATGTCCTTCTTATGTTGGGAAGGCCTAGCACAAAGGCACCTCAACATCAAGCTATGAGCCCTCCCTTGGAATTGTTTTATTGCAAGGATGAATTTTGGTGCTTCCATTTTTGTCCATGCTCTGCTTTTAATCATAAGCAAAGATGTTCGATGTCAGGCAGGTATGTGCACCAGCATCCCTATGGTCTGAGCATAACTACTTTTAATAGGAACAGCCTAGTGTCTGGACGTTAGCTATGAACAAATAAGCTACTGTGAAGTTACAAATTGTCCCATTCCAGAATTAAGAGTTTTGTTTTGTTTTCTAATTTTAAATAAATTGGCAGGGCTTTTGAGTAGGCCTGAGTCTTTCTTTCTTTCTTTCTTTTTTTTCCCCTTTATTTTTTTTGGCTTCAGATGGAAAAAAAAAAAAAAAAAAAAAAGGCAGTAACCTGAAAGTCAGAGAGAAACTCAGAAGGTGAAAAGAACCCATGTGAACTGAAACCAAAAACAGCTCACACAAACGTGCTGAGAAACAAAACTGCTTTTTCTTAGCCATATACTAACACATTACTATTTTTTAAAAATATAATTATTTATACTTCAGCTTATATTTGAGCTTCAGGAAGCCCAGATACTTAGAGTTTATTGGGAGCATGGAAGTCCGATTGCAAAAGAGAGAGTGAAAGGTAGAGAACAATGCCAAGGGGAGAGAGATTGCAGTGCACCAGGGAAAGTGGAACAAACCACGTCTTGTGCTCTTGTACTCCAGAGGTGGCTGAGAGCAGCTGCATGACCCAGGAGCACACAGGATGTCTGTTAGGGCTGGAAAACGAACACAGGTATCCTAAGTCACCCTGCAAAAAGTAGCTTTTTGAACCCAAGTAATAAAGAGAAAAGGTGTGGATGTTAGAGCAGTAGGCCATGTAGAAGTAAATATCTGAATGACTGGTTCATCCATGCAGTAGTACAGTAAGGGAAGATGGATTTGTGAGGAGAGAGTCTTTGGAGGAAATTTTTTTAGGCAGGTAAATGAGTTTCACTGGAAGCATAGCACAAATGTCCTGAGTGTGGGAAGAAGTGGATGTGTACTTAGAGCAAATTGGAGGCTAGAGGTGGCATTTAGATGACAAGAACTTTGCGTCCTTCAGAACCTCATCTTTCGTACCTTCTCTCCTGAAATAGGAATATACAGATGTCTTACCATTATTTCTCATGATTACTTTATTGCCACCAGAATAAGCATTCAGTAATCCCTGTCTTTGTGTCAAATGCAGTTTCTAATGGTGAAGCAATGAATCTAGGGGGAAAGGTAAAAGACTGAGGAGCTACAAAGGAAGGCACCTGTCTGCTCCTCCCCAGGCTAATATTCACCTAAGAAAGTCAGCACGCACCTTTTTAGGGTGGGCTAGCACAGTGCCTTTGAATAGTAGACTCTTCCGCAGTCCATGCTGAATAATTTTGGTATCAATCTGGAAAGCATGGGAATCACTTAGGAGAAAGGTTATACAATCATACTTCATCCCTGGAGCCATTTAAGGCCAGGTTGGATGGGGCCTTGGGCAACCTGATTTAGTGGTTGGCAACCCTGCCAGTGGCAGGGGTGTTGGAACTGGATCATCTTTGAGGTCCCTTCCAACCCAAGCCATTCTGTGATTCTGTTTTCACAAGAGATGTGCTTCTTTCAGAACAGAATCATCTCTCCCATCACCCAAGTCACTTCAGCCCCATTTCACCTCATAGCAGTTTAGGTTTGGAAATAAAAGTATAATACAGCATCTTAGTGAAACTGCAGTCACGTAGGTTTTTAGCATTTAATTAACCACCATCACAGACTTCTTAGTGTACAAGGAAAGAAATAAATACCTTGAACTTCAGTGCCTCGAAGGGACAAGGGGGAAAGAAATGGTTATTCTTACTTTCGTTCTCATTCTTTCTTAAATATCTTCTCCAGTAAGCTCAAATTGTGCAACTGATGAAGTGTTTTTCTGTGCTGCAAGTATTAAAGGTGCTGGCTAATTTAGCTATCATGATAAATGCCTGCTAGGAGCCTATTTTCCTGAAAGAGTAAAGAAAAAAGGAAACCTTTTCTGAAAATTGGTAAAAATAACAGTGTTTTTCTTTGTATGAAAAATATTTTGAGGGAAAATAACCTCAGATAATATGAGATAGTGTGGGCTAATGTGTTACTTAAAGAAAGAACATAAACTTCAACTTCTAAGATATGGGCAGGGGAGAAGAGTGGCAATGCTACGTTCTTGTGACCCTGTCATGTTGCTGACACTTGGCTACAGTTGTTAATGGAGTTGCTGTAGATCAGAATCATAGAATCACCTGAGTTAGGTGATCCATCATAAGGATGAGAAGACAGTATTATCTTATGGAAGAAGTGAAATTGAAATACACCAAACTGCTTGAGGAGTCCCAGGCTGCCTATGGACCAGATGGGCTGTACAGGTAGTCAAGGATAGCCTAAGATCAGTTAGGGAAGTACATTTATCATTGAAGCAATTTGTCATCTCTTATGAGGATGAGGACAATGTACACTGAGTATAAGCAAGTGGGATGCTTCCCAGCGCAAGAGGAGAGCACACCATGATTCCTCATGCAAGTTTAATGCCACCTGCCACCTATGTGAGAAAACAAGCATGGATTGGCCTCTTTTCCTCTAGGGAGAAGTGTCACTGCTCCTGGGGATGCTCAGTCCCCCCTCACAGCTGATCAGAGACCCCAGGCTCCCTTTGACAGTAATGGGAGGCAGCCAAGCACGATGCTTTGCATCCCCTCCCTTCCCAGCTCCCTGCTCCACCAGACCAAAACTATATATAGATCTGTAGGAAAATTATTATAAATCGCCACTCTGCAAATGGGTGTGTATAAAAAGAAAAGTTAACTCTTCAGCTGAGCTGCTGAATCACAAGTTTTTGCCTCAGGCACATTTTTACAGCCCCTGCAAAAACAGAGGCATTCATGGAAAGTCTGACACAGCGTTAACTCCCGCTGCACTGGGAGTGGTTACTGAGCTTAAAATGGTCACCGAGTATTTTCTTCATCCTCTGTGCAAAGCCTTGTATCTGAAAAACTGCACGTGATGTTCACATTGCAGGCTACTCAACTCCTTTTTCCTTGACAAATTACTGCTCAAGCTAACGGTGCTCCAGCGGCGGGCCCCATGCTTTTAGCAGCACTGCTGCCCACAAGCCCTTTTTGTGGTTCCCTTGTCTAGCTCAATTTAAACCCAACGTGACTCTGGCTAAGAAAGGTGTTTTGCAATTGCCTACCACAAAGCGATAAGGGTCTGCTGTAGCAGATGACTTGTATGCTTCCCTAAATGAGCCCTTCACATTTAGGAAGGTCGGCCGTGTCATTTCTCTAATTTCCTAACCGCAAAAATGTATATTTAGAAAGGAGCAAGAAAACTTCCTTTACCCTAAGCAATATTGCATAACGATCGAGGAGGAGGATTACTGCAAAGGTTTTTTCTTTGAGCACAATTCTGAGAGATTGGGAGCTGGAAAGCCTGAATAATAACTTATTTCAAATATGCAAAGCCAGGGCTTTCCATGCGTTCCAGATCCCTCTGTGTTTCAGGATCATGCTCGGTACATTAGGTGCAATCCCTGCTGCTGTAGCCCACACCTCAGACATCTTGCATGTTTGCTTCTGGAGAGCCAAAGCCCCTCTGGGATGCTTCTGCTCAGGGCCATGACGTTCACCAGTGCAGCCTCCTTTACCCCAAGTACCTCCGGGCTTGTTTATCAGCTCCTTCCCTCACTTTCCTCCCAGTCTCCTTCCCTTGTTAGGTTTTAAAGAGATTTAGGTGTTGCTGTTATTGCAGTTGCAATACTGGGCTCAGGAGTCTGAAGCATTTAGGCACAAACGCCAAGAATAACAGCCAGTGGTCCTATGTGCCCTATTGCTTCAGCCTTACCTCTGTGCTGGGTTTCTGAATCCCGTGCGATGGGGAGGAGATGCTGAAGTAGGATCCATGCATGGAGATGTCACAGAGCTGACATGAGGCATGGTTTTTATGGTTCTGTGGCATGCAGTTTCTCCCCTAGGCCCATGACTGTGAGACAGAACATGGGCTACACCCGTGTCTCTTTCACGTTCTCTGAACTGATCCTGGAAAATCAACGTCTGACAGAAGTAGGTGGACTTTTACCATATAATTTACCCTGAGGCTGAGAATCGTAGAATCATTAAGACTAGAAAAGATCACTAAGCTCATCCAGTCCAGCTGTCAGCCCATCACCGCTGTGCCCACTAAGCCACGTCCATCCACAAACTCTTGTTGGGAGCAGTAGCAATGAACAGCCACTACAAGCATATGCAGTTGTACTGAGTGCATGAGGGCTGGAAATTTCAAAGAAATAGATGGTGATTTGGCTTATTTGGGAAGCAAACCATCTTTCTGTCAGGAAAATGAAAACGGTTTGTAAGTTACCTATTTTGCCTGGCCCAGCTTGGGCTCTGAAGCAATTGTCAGAGTGAAGTGAACACAGGTAGTTCTGTTCAGTAAGCATTTAGGAAAGGATGCTACTACTGTTTTGCACAGTAATCACAAAAAACGTTACTTTGAAGATGACTGATTTTGTGGCAGCGGGAGTGGGATCTGGGAGAGCAGAGCCTTGTATTGGGAACCAGTGTCAGCTGGATGGGAAAAAGCTTGGCATTGTTGCCTCTTGCCCAGCCTTGTGATGGAAGTTTGCATTTCAGTGGGGATACTGGCCTCTCTCTTTCAAACAAGATTTTGGAAGAATGCTGTGAAATGTTTCTATTTGGAAGACTAGTTTTCTCACACTAGCTCAGCAGCACTTTGTCCTTATGCACAGCCTAATGGATCAAAAGTTCAATTTGTGCATAGTCTATTACTTGCACACTCAATAAAATAGGATGCACGAATGGCTTAGCATTTTTTTCTTTCTTTTTTTTTTTTTTTTTCCCTAAATGCAATTTTTCCCCTCAAAGATTACTGAAAATTACTTTTGCAAGTCAGTATGAAGGCTTATCAGTCCAACGGAGTTCAGGTTCCCATATTAACTGCCTCACATTACTGTGAACAAAAAGTGCTGTAGAAACCAATGAACTAAGAATGTAAAGTGCATACTGCTGATGTATGTCCCTTTAGTAACCCTTTCCATCACGAGTACCTGATAGACTTTTCTTTTCTTCTGCAAACAATTCTTTTTTTTTTTTTTTTTTTAAAGTTATATTGTAGAACCTAAACTTTCCTTCTGCTCTGGGGCCATATCAGTCACAGTGATTGTGACTGATTAACACAGAGAGCAAACACTCCCCACTAAGGAAGCAGGCAGGAAGACTGCTTTCACAGCATGCTCAAGGCATATTAAAAAAATTATGTTTCAGCACAAAAGAAAAGAATTTAGCCTGTGTGTGTCAGGCTGCTTTAAATATTTTATTTTGCCCGTCTTCTGAATCAGGAAATCCCAGGAGGACGAATCCCTTGGGGCCTAGCCCTTCTAGGATGTGGCACTCTTCAATCCCATTGATTTTAGTGGACCTCGAAGGCACTTAATACTTCATAGGCTCAGTCTTCTGCTGTAGGAAGGTTACCTTGTGTATGTTCAACTGTTACAGCTGCCAGGAGATCTAATAGCCTTTGATTTAGCTGACAAAGAGAAGAGCTAGGCAAGCTCAAAATAAAAACAAGGGAAAGTTCTTTAATAAGGAGGTTAATTTTCCATGAGTTAAGTTACCAAAGGATGAGCTCTCATCCTCTGGGACACAAGATCTCCACCCTTGTTTCTAAAAAAGTGCTATGGTTCTTAAGTCATCATGGGTTGCATACAGGAAGTGCCAAGGGAGTCTGCTGTCTGTGGTGCTGGGATATCAGAGAATTACAGAGTCACAGAATTATGGGATTGGCTGAGACCTGTGGAAAACATTGATTCCACCCCCCTGCTAAAGCAGGGTTCCAACCGCAGGTCACGCAGGTAGGCAGCCAGGTGGGTCTTAATTATCTCTACACAAGGAGACTCCACAACCTCTCTGGACAGCCGGTTCCTGATTTGGAGATGGGACGGATACTGGGAGCTTCTTTTGCTTTGAAGATATCAACACCCATTTATATATGATAAACCATGTGGAGGGGTTAAAAAGGCAAAAAGCATGTTAAAAGGATATCAGAGTAGCAAATGGAAGGGTTTAAATGATTCTTTGCTCTCTTGCTAGGCTGCACTTTGACTTTCCTTATATGCATCACCCTGCACTTGCATCGCCGCCCGCCACAGAACCATTGCCCAATGGAGGCCTGCACAGTCACTCGGGTTCTGTGTCCTGCCTCTCTCCCTACAACCACTCACAGCCCTTACACCCAAGGGCTCACTGAGTCCTCCTCAGCCTTTCCGTGCTGCCCTTTCCACACAGCCCCTGCAGGGCCCATGGATGTGTTTCACGCTTCTGCAACAGGAGGAAGCGCCAGGCCTGCTGCTCAGATGAGGAAGTGAGACACAGAGCAGCAAAGGTCAAAAGTTTCCATTGACTTTTGGTGCCCAGCTCGAGGAGGCCAAGTATGATGTCTCAGAGCTTAGCGCTGAGTTCTGTGGGTGACAAAGGACAGGACGTCCCTCTGCTGCCCTTCTTGGTGGCCTCCTGCCTCCCTATCCCTAGGATGGGGGGTTGGCAGGGAATCCACACCAGGGCAGCAAGGGAATTGCCTCATGAGGATGAGGATGCAGGAAAAGAGCTGCTAAGTGCTCCAGCAGCAGCAGAACAGCCCTGCTTTGCTGGACTGGCACAATGCACTCTGCATGGTACAGCAGGACCCAGCTCCTTGGCTGCCTTCACCCCAGTTTCAGGTCCTCCAGCAGCTTCTTAATTTCTTTGGTGTGATATGAGGAAAAGAAAATCATGTTTCCAAGGAGGCAAACGTATTTGAGCAAAAACCCTCTTTGTTATAGCCCATTCCCTTTGGGTGCCCTGCCTTTATTTTTGTTCATCATGGTACTTAGGTTGGAGAAGAGCCTCTTGCTCTGGCACATTAATTATCACTTCAAACCTTTCATGCTATGAATTTGTTATTATAGCTCCATGTTTAACATGCAATATTGTAAATACACTTGCAGATTAGCTTGCTGAATGGTGGGAGTAAAAAATGAATAGTCTGCTCTTAAAGAGCTTCTGCGTGTGTTTCCCTAATGGACTGACAGCACAGCACATGGTTTTGGAGGAGTTACTCCAGTTCATTTCACTTCCTAACATGTATAAGAGTTTATTAACCATTCACAGAACACCATATATATGTCTTTTCCCACACATGTGCTAGATACTGACTGTTCGTGTGTTTGAACAAAAAGTCATTAGAGAATGCTGCCAGGTTATAAGTAGTTTCACACTCATTTTTCCCAAGGGTAAATGGCAATCAGAGAAGGAAAAGATTGAGTCCTCTCTTTAAGCTATGTAAACTTAACTGTTACACGTGCCTGACTGCTGACCTAGAAGTTGGTGGTCTCATCCCACTGCTTGCGGCTTGCCATTTGCAACCATGGGTTGGGTATTTTGCATGTGTGGGCAAATGACAGATTACTGATGCGTCATCATGAAGGACACACTCACCAGCAGGCAAAAGGTAGGACAAAGATTAAACAGTTAGAAATGCCCACAGATGCGCTGAGTGACGTGGTTTAGTGGGCATGGCGGTGATGGGCTGACAGCTGGACTAGGTGATCTTCAGTGGTCTTTTCCAACCTTAATAATTCTGTGATTCTCTGCTATGGTGAAAACACTGGAAATAAGGTTTGGTTCTGCAGAAAGCTTGCCTGTTGTGTTGTCCCAGTGCAGAGAGCCCAGAGCTGCCTGATCTTCTGCCAGAGCTCCGGAATTAATGGGAGAGAAACTGTGAGCAAATAAAAAGCAAAACTAAAACTCCAGATTCCTTTGTTGTATTGCCGGTGTATATGAAAAAAAAGAAAAAAGAAAAAAAAAGGAAAGGAAGTAAGAGCATTGGCACAGGGAATTCAGAAGCCAAAAGTATAAACAGATTCAAAAAAGCTTGATGAAGTTCATGTGAGATATTAAATGCAATATTTGGGATGCAGTCTCCTCCTGGAGATACTCCAGAGGGACCATTCCCACGAGACAAGGAGGGGTTTGGAGGAAGAGCCCTTGCCTCCAGCACTGCTCCTTGTCCCTCCACCCTCAGTGCTCCTCTGGGCATTTGCAGCTGGGCTGGGTGAACCATCAGTGTGATCCAGTCTGGCACTTCCCAGGGCCTTCATTTGCCTGTAGCAGAAACACACTTATATCTGTTTGTTGGTAGTTGCAGCCTGGACGAAAATACAGATCAGCTGCGTGGAGTGAGACGTTGTGTATGCAAAGTAAATCAGTGTGCAGGAGCAAAAAAAAAATCAGATGTGCTGCTGGCTGACAGTGGCTTGCCCTGAAATAAAAAGTAGGTCTGTCTGTGGGCACAAGGAACAGCCTGACTGCCTCCCCTCCATCCTGCTGAGCTTTGTAGGTGAGCGTGTACTGGTCTCGCTTAGGCAATTTGCATGAACGGAAGTGTGACAAACGGGGACAGTCCCTCCCTTGAAGTAACAGGCCACAGAAGGGAAGTTTAGCAAAAATAGGAGCCATTAGCAGTCATTCCATCTCGCTCTCTGAAGTTCACTGAGGTTTAATTAAAGCACTGATATGTTTTCGACTGACCTTATTTTCATACCTGATAATCAGTAAACTCATTACCATTTTTTAAGCTTGGTTTTGAATCCAGCTAATTAACACTCTTTGGGTCAGCACCCAAATTAAATACAAACAAAGACAGGAGGAAAATTCCTGTGTATTTTGGGTGCAGTGGGAACCGGTCAGGTTCCCAAGTGTCTGAAGCAATGGCTGTGCTGGTGGGTAGGTGGGTGGTGGCACTGGACTTTGGCATTGAAATGTCTCAAAGACGGCTCTCTGCAGTTGAACCCTTTGTGAGCTGTACTGAAGAGGTCTGGAGAAGACTGAGGCAAAGCCAGGTTGGATATCAGAAATTGTTTCTTTTCAGAAAGAGTGGTCAGGCTTTGGAACAGGCTGCCTAGGGAAGTAGTGGAGTCACCATCCCTGGAGGTATGCAAGAAATGTGTGGCACTGAGGGACATGGTTAATGGGCACAGTGGGGATGGGTTGACAGTTGCAATAGATGATCTTAAAGGCCTTTTCCAACCTTAATGATTCCATGATTCTGTGGTTTCATAGCTCCTAGTTGCCTCTGTGGTTAGAATGGAAGAAATGAGAGAGGACCACCACAGTTTGCAGCACTGATGTTCCCAGAAGGCAGGTGTTCTCCATGTTCACCACGGTGCTGGGACTGACCCTAGTCCAGGCAATGGGAAGTGATGGTCGGGCTGCTCACGATGCCCCTGTTCTGGCCATGTGTGTCTCCATGTGCAGTGCCTGCTGACACCATGCTCATTTTTCCCATCCAGGGCAAGCTGCTGCCACTGCCACCATCAGGAATTGCCAGCAGTTTAAATGTTGGGGAGGAAACAAATAATTATAATACTTAGCACCTGGCTAGCACTTTGCACAGTGACAGCACCGCACTGCCATCGGCTAATGAAGTGAATGAGATGTTCAATTACACAATGAATGTTAACGCTCAGTTAAAGCCTACAAAACGGAGCACCAAATGGTAGATCTGCAGTTTCAGCCCATGGCTGGTAGGAACTTCCTTCCTCATCGGGGATGGTGCTTAGCAATACTTAAACTATTTCTCTTCCTTCCACTTTTCCTGATGTCTGTGTGTAATGGCCTGTTCTTAAACGAGCCGGTCCCTTTCTGGGAGCTTGTCAATCTTACACTGTAAGATGCCCATTATGGTCTATGTGGAGTGTGCTAGGCAGACTGTTCAGCTTCCTGGGAGCAGAAGGCTCTGCTGCAGGGCTTTGCCAGAGCCATGAACCGAAGGGAAAAAAAAAAAAGTACAATAACTGAAGCCAAAGCCTTCCCCTTAATGGAGGCTTTGAGGGGCGTGCGGGGCTCCAGCACAATTGTGCACTTTCTCCACACAGTGCTGTTAATGAAAGTCACACTCCTGTCTCTGGAAGCGTCGTTTCATCCTCAGTTTCATCTCCCTTTGCCTGACTGGATGGTACAGCTGCACAGCACTGCAGCAGGCTGTTCCTTCCTACCCTAATGCTGTTTGCTGAGCTGTGCCCCTGTCCCTGCTCCTGCAGCAGAGTAACCCGAGTACAAAGGCAGCACGGGGGTATGCAGTGCTCAGTGTGTGTTTAAGCAGAGTCTTTTGGATGCCTCGGGAAGCAAAATAAAAGGAGTGATGGTCAGAAGCTTGACAAGGGTCTTCACATGCGGATTGTAGAGAGCATGCAGGAGAGGGCTGCATGCCTCCAGCCATCGTGGCAGCAATGTTCTGCTGTAGATGTTGCTTCTGTACTTATTCTTAACAGACTGAGCACATTCTGCAGTCTTGGGAAGGGAAAGCAGGAGGAGCTGCCAGGTTAGGGAAAGAAAAAGAACTGTTTCTAAACTTAAACTACAAAACTTGATGGCAGATGTAACACTGTGTAAGCACCCCCTGCCTCGCAGGGGAAAGCTTCCAGCAGTGTTTATGTATCCCTAATTTTGCAAAATAGCAACACGCAGCTCTACAGTCTGAGATTTTTACATGCATTGGAGCCCTGCAAGACTTCATCATGTTTCTGTAGGGAAGTATTGATAGCTTTTGGAAAAGAGACTGGAACAAAATCTCTCAGGGGTTCATCCTGACCCTGCAGGTGCACTGCAGCATGGCTTTGGGCAGAGCACTCTCTTTGCCTTTCATGGGGGTTCAGCCCATGCCCCATGCACCCAAACCTATGCTCTCACTGACTGAACAGTGTAGAAAGATGGGCAGTGCTTCACTCACTGCTGTGAGCAATCACCCCAGGTTGTAAATACAACACCAGTGAACTGTTCATAAACAAGTTGGAATTACATTAATATAATAGTGGAAGGGATGTTTTTTCTCTCTTGGTTGAGGGAATAAATAACACTTACAAGAACAAAGCAATGGAAGCAGCATAGGAGATGGTGTTTTTAATGAAATGTGTATATTTACTTGCAAAAATGTGCTACAGATGCACATGCCAGGTAATAAACAAAGGGCTGAAAATCCGTCTGATCAGCAAGTCTATGATGAGCTACTAATTAGGTGTCTCTCATTTAGGAAAATCCACTCCGCTGATGGAGTTTTACTGGGGGGGGAAGTGGGGGAGGGAGGGACAGGACAGGTCTGTGCTGGAGCAGCGATGGGACAAATTGAGTTGCCAGGAAATCCATCCTCCACCTTTTGAGAGGTGAAGGCAGACCCACCAGCCCAGTGCCTGCTCCAACAAACCCTTGCTGCTGGTAGATATAAGGAGAAACAGTGCAGAGTGGGCTTCAGCTGCAGCCTAAAACCATTCTTTTTTTTTAAAAAAAAGGTAGTCTTCATACAAGAGACTTTCTTGGCCATGGTCATTAAAGTAAATGGAAGCAAAGAGATTAATAATGAAGTAACCCAAGCAAATCAAACAATGCAGACTGTCTCACATCCATTTCAGGCTGAAGTTCGTTTTGGCTCTTGCATCTGAGCCTGAGTGAATTTCTCTGATTGATGGCTGATAGCTCACATCCAGTTGTTGTTGTGTGTGGTTTTTTTTTTTCCTTCTTCGTTTTACACTCAAAGGGTTTTTGAAGGCATGGTTTTGGAAATACGTATTGTCTGAGCCCAAAAATACATAGGTAGTTTCTAAATTGATTTTTGTAGACAGCTGCTATTTCCATTTCATTTCACTTGAGAAGAAATTATCTGTTCAGTTATTTTGCTGGCTGTGACAAACAACAGTCAAAAACCATATGAAAAATAAAATAAAACAAAGAGTTGATGACAATTTTATACCCAGATAGACAGACAGATAAAAATAAAGGCGCCCGCTTTCTCTTACACACAGCATTCAGTGTCAGACATCAAAGTTCCAACTCCACGCTGAGCACAGTGGCAGAAAAGCATCTTCCCAAGGCCATAAATAACCTGGT
The DNA here is from genome assembly GCF_987193195.1 of Phasianus colchicus. NCBI lineage: Eukaryota > Metazoa > Chordata > Aves > Galliformes > Phasianidae > Phasianus > Phasianus colchicus. The sequence continues at coordinate 14,900,502 of NC_143448.1, read as the reverse complement.
CAGGCTGTAATGCACTCAGTCAAGCCCGTGCTGAAGCACTTTGCTGCATGGGGTCAGGAAGAGTGAATCAATTACTTCAGAAATGCCCACCTATGGGCATCCTCCACCTGCTCCAGGGCTGCTCCCAGCTCTGTAAGGCATTTCTGGGCTGAATTCCTGCTGTAAGGCTCCTTAGCGTGGCGGGGGCTGCGTCACATTGCTAATGGTGCAGTAGGGTTTCTGGAGCCTTGAGTAGGAGTCATTTTATTTATTATTTAATTCTAAATAAGCACAATAAATAAATCATATTGCTGGCATGCTATGCTGGTAGGTGCAATGGAAAAAGCAAAGACGGATGGATAACGTCACATTTTAGCCTAATAGCTGTAGAGTTTCATGTTATATTTACACTGTTTGATGTTTAGCTGCATCAGTATCAGAATATTAAAAGCATTTTTTTTTAAATCAATAATTAAACCTGAATTTCATTATTATTCAGAGTGTATAAATTCACAGGATGGTCGTATTAAATGCGTTACAAATATCGCACCGTATGTAACTGTGCTCACACTAATTGCACATTCTGGCACATTATGGGGTAATGATGCTTGAAGTTACCAAACAGTTCAAAGATCAAAGGCCACACAGTCAAAGATTTTAAAATAAAGCTCCTGATTTGTGAATTGATGATAATGTGCTAAATTTGACCTCTTCCCCTCATATAAATAACCATATATAATTATATAATAATTACCCCTCAGTCCCACAGCAATTACAGAGTCATTCTATGGGTGTCTGAGCCCTGATAAGGACTGTGATACCTGGCATCTCTCCTGCCCGCATCTCTAGCTTGTCATCACTTGTACATGTGAAAACACATGGATATAAGGAAGAAGTTTTTTACAGTAATGGTGGTGACGCGCTGGCACAGGCTGCCCAGAGAGATGGTGGAAGCTCCGTCTCTGGAAACATTCAAGGTCAGGCTGGATGGATTCTGAGCACCTGATGGAGCTGCAGGTGTCCCTGTTCATTGCAGGGGAGTTGGAGCAGATGTCCCTTAAGGGTCCCTTCCAACTGAAACGGTTCAGTGACTCTATAAATAACCTGAGTTCCCAAGTTTGTTTTGCTGAGAATTTCACCACAGCCTGAGATTTCTCTCTGGTTGCTGGCTCTGCCTAATTGGGAACTTATGGACAGTTGGAGCTCAGCAGAACATCGTTCACTCATCTTCAAAGTCTTGGAAACTGAGAGGGTCTGGTGGACACCCTGAGTGCCCTGCAGAAGGCTGAAATGGGAAGGCTGCTGTTGTATCGCTGTCCCCATTCAGAAAAGAGAGTGAGCAAGAAACAGCAAAGCAGCCTGACCAGGAGCCAAAAGGAGGTGATTATGTGGTTATCCAGAGAGATTCCTTCTATTACTTGAAAAATCAGAGCGCAGATTTAGAGAGACAGGTTGATGTGCTCGGGAAGATCAATGAAGATGAGAGCTTCATTGATGGCATATGCTTGGGTTTAGACATAGGTATCAGCTCCAGCAATAGTGACAGCAGGAGAAAGGACAGTGGTTATTCTGGACTGCGATTGCCTCACGGTACCTATCCAGCACATTGCAGGGGCACTGCCTGCTGCCCCACGGTGGGACCATCCTGTCCCATAGAGTGAGCTGCTGCAGGCTCGAGGGCTGGAAATGTTGTTGGCAAGGAAAGGATGAAGGGGCTTGAGGAGAAAGTGTTTGAGGGACAATAGAGATAGCTGGGAATGCTGGAGCTCTGACCTCCAGATGCACACAGGGTCAGTGCAGAGCATATATCAAACATGTTAGCAGATATCGGGAGCCAAGAGCTAATTTTAAGGAGGATTGGAAGATATTCTCGTTGCTTTGGTGAACATTTTACAACAACTGAACCAGTTTCCAGCGTTATGGAAGTTTTGGTTTGCTTCATTTATGGGCTTTCGCAGATGCTTTCAGATGTCCGAAATTCAGAAAGCTGAATTCATTGACTGTTCGTTTACCACGGTCAACCAAAGCTGAAAATTTTCTTAATGACTGTAGGATAGCAAACAAGTTTTGTGATGGTCACAGATGTGACTCCGGACAGTTAAGTGTGCTTGTAGATTTACCAAAGAACGGGTTCTTTTAGGAGTTATTTGGGAAATCCATTTTGTTATTGCATTTTACTCTCAAATCCACATACAAGAACTGATGCTACAAAGCAAACTGGAACAGATCCAGTGCTCTGCTCCACTCAAGTGCTGAATAGCATTTTTTAATTCCCTGTTACAACTGTGTTAATCTTCAAGCTCTTCTTGGCTTGAATATGGAAGGCTCTTTGGAAAACGTCAAAAATATATATGTTTTAGATTTTTTGAGTATGAGAAAGAAATATATAAATGTGTAAAACAACTAATTAGCCAAACAGGATCCTAATAAAAATGAATAAGAGCGAGAAAAAGATTTTGGATACAGCATGAAGAGCTGAATTTCTTTATTATGGTTTTTTACTCATTTAAATAAAAGAAATGTGGGGGTGGTTTCAGAGGATATAATGTCAAGGGCAGAGAAGAAAGCCCAAAAAGCATGGGCTGCAATGGCCAGGGTAGGAAAGGGTCAAAACCAGAACAATGTTCCAATGATTCAGCAGTTCTCTGTTTCCAGGGGATTCAAAATGCTGACATCAGGGGAGGTGGGTGAAACAATAGCATTACAGAGACAATCATAAAGTGTGAAAGTTCATATGAATGTGTGGTGTATATATATACTTGCACATCTATACATGTATATACATACACGTGTAATTTGCAGAGGGAGAGAGGTTGTGCCTGTGGGTGATTCTCTATACAAAATATGTCGTTCAGTAGTGGCAGCATCCATGTGAACAATTGTTCTGCAGTTGGGAAAGTGAGTACTGTAAGTCACCAGAGTCCAAAAACCAGGGGACTAATATAAAAAATTAGGAAATTAAGACTAATCAGATTATTCAAGTGGAACTATTGTATTTCATTCAAAGTGCAGTAAACATATGGATTAATCAGCCAATACAACCACTGAGGCAAAAACTGTCGCTTGTGCCCTGGAAAAAGAAATATTACTTTTTTTTTTTAATTTCTACTTGTTCATGGAGCAGAAACAACTGTTTAGATGACCGACAGTGAAAGTAGATTTGCCAATGAAAGTTGTTGGAAGTGTAGTTCAGCTGATCGTCACAGGTGCAGTTTTCAATCTGTCATTTTAATTTATTTTAAAACAAATGCAGGTGTTTGTTGTCTGGGTGTGCTAAAGTCTGCCTGATTCAAGTGCAGTTTACAGAGTGAAATAATCAGTGCAGCTATAGAAATACTTAACTTATCTTGAATCTGAAGCCGTGCTCATCTCTCCCTGGTTCATGCCACTGGGGGTAAGCATATTCTGTACCCTCAATGGGCACTGCAGTGCCTGAAGCAATGAATCCTGCCCTGGTAGACTTAATGATGGGATAAACTCTCTGGCCCTTCATGGGTGTATGGCAGAGCCCTGAGCCCACAGCGGTGATGGCAGAAGAACACAGGTCCTACATTTACATAATGAAATCTCACTTCTCTTACAGCCTTGTTGGGAATACCTGGACAGGAGGGGGAGTTGTGTGTCTGAGGATGCTGTCTCAGCCTTATCTAAGCACCCGCAGAATTGCTCAAATAGTTCATTAGTAGCTTATGAGTGTGTGTGCTTGCATTCCTCCTCAGTGCTAATTGCATGGCAGTATCGGCCCCTCTGTCTATGGCCCCCAAAATGAGGGCCTGCTGCATCCGAGCAGGAGAGCATCCCACCCCATTTAGCAAAGAGCCCGGCTCGGGCTGACCTCACTGAGACAGATTGCCTTCCGAAGCTCAGAGAAGTCCTTCTGAATATAAGATGTTAATTGTGGCAGGAATTAAGGATTAAGCAGTCATGGCTTCAGGTTACTATTGGGAACTGAAAGCAGGATTACAAAGGAAACTGGGCCATGCCCTCACAATGCTATTACCCCAGTTCTTGAGTCTAAAAAACCTTTGAAACTCATCCTCAGTGACCAATAAAAACGAGACTAAATTGTGCTTACTGAGGCCTGAGGAAAGGAGCCATAACTGTGCAGCCACAGCTTGGACATCTTTCAGCACAGAAGATAACATCAAGGACGAAGGGGTGAAACCTGGCCTTGATTTATGTCCTCTGCAACCTTTATCAGCACCTCAGCCACAGCTCCTGCCTGGGGACAGACCCCATGTTGGAGCCACCTGGTCGTGTCCCCTGTCCCTGCAAAGTGATCTGTAGTGAATGCATGCAGCTACAAATGCACTGCAGAAATGAATGCACTGCAAATGTCAATACACTGCAGAAATAAATGCATTGAAGAGGTGGTTGCATTCCAGAAATAAATGCACTGCAGATGTCAATGCATTGCATAAACATTTCCCCTTGGGCAGAGCACCAGCTGAAGTCCCACAAAGTCCAGCCTCTAAGCCAGTGTAGGGCTGAGTTTGGCTCATGAGTGCATCAGCTCTGTCCCCCAGTGACACCCACCAAAGGGCTCAGCCTTTGGGTGATGCCGCTTATTTGTGTCCTAGGGGGATGCTCACATATTTAGGATGGTTCATACCGTGCTGCAAAACGCCGTATCTGACCCCAGAACACAAAGCTGTAAAGATGAACAGGAAGAAAAAGAAATTCCATAGTTGAAATTTACGATGTGGTAGCACATATTTAATAACCAATTAAACCCAAGATTTATCGGGAGTTAAATTACATTTGTATTATAAATAGAACTAGAATATACTGTTATAGAACAAAAGCAAAACATCTTAGCATTTAATATTGTAAAAGACAAAGCGATCTAATGGACCCTAAATGTTAATGGCTGTAAAGATTTACACTTTAATTGCATTTTTAGGTCATCTTATTTTACAGTGTTCTTTTTATCTGTGTACATAGAAATCAACAATGTGCTGCAACATTATACTTAGGAGTGGCAAGACTGACTTTTGGAAACCTGCTATTATAGGCAAGATCACTTTCTTTCTTATCAATCCTTGCAAACGTTTTAATTGAAATGGGCAGTGGACTTTCACTGACCTTGGCTGTGCGCATGTGAGACCTTCATAGCAAATCAAGCCAGTGGGAAGTGAGGGATGGCAAAGCCAAGAGGGAAGGAGTGGTAACGAGATGATTTCTGTTTGCAAAGCTAGCAAACAAACAGTATTTGATTTGGGGATTTGCTTTATGGCAGGAAAAAAAAACAACCCACACAACAACTAGCAAATGGTGAAACTTAAAATTACAGGTAATGATATTATCAGATAATAATGCCGTGCTTATAAAAGTATTACCATCTATAATCCAACTTTGGGATGATGTCTGAGGCTGGCATTTTAGGTGATGCTTTTGTAGCATACAGAAATGCTACAAACTTCCCAGAACCTGATCGCTGTGCTCATAAAATGTCTCTTCCAGTCTGTGTTACTGCTGCAGGATTCATCAGCTGGGTTACAGTTATAGATGAATCTAACTCATATTACATTTGAAAAAATAAATGTGCACTAAAAGTAATTAAAGCATGTTGGTTCATGAATAATACACCATTTTACTACTATTTGCAGAGTATAATGAGACAAGCTACTAAATTGACAATGAATGCTCTATTATGTGATTGCCAACTGTTTTATAAGATATTGAACAGATTCATTTATTCTATCATCATGTGCATTATCAAGCTATTGCTTTTTAATAAATTAATTTATCCTGCGTCTCCAGAGCCTGGCTTTGAAATCTGGCTGAAGGCATAAATGAAATTAATTTTGTGGTCGGAGTGTAACCGTGTGCTCAGTGCCTCCCAAATAACGCCTGCAGCTGCAGGAGGCGGCTGTTGGGATGGGGCACGCTCTGCTAATTGCAGCGGCCGTGGGTGCTCCCAACAGCAGCTGTTGGGAACATTGGCACCCCAACAGCTCTCTTCTGCTTGGTTTCCCTTTCCTCACCCTTCGCCCCTTCCCACCACCCTGCTGTAAATTGATCCTTCAATTGTTTAGCGGCCTCAACCTTGTGACAGCCCTTCATCCCCACTGGGCAGTGGTGTCAGTGGGGAAACAGTGTGGTAGCAGGGGCAGTGGTGTCAGTGGGGAAGCAACGTGGTAGCAGGGGCAATGGTGTCAGTGGGGAAGCAACGTGGTAGCAGGGGCAATGGTGTCAATGGGGAAGTAACGTGGTGGGGGCAATGGTGTCAATGGGGAAGCAATGTGGTGGGGGCCATGGTGTCACTGGGTCAGCAACGTGGTAGCAGTGGTGTCAATGGGAAAGCAACGTGGTGGTCGGGGCGATGGTGTTGCTGGGGAAACAATGTGATGGTGGGGCCACAGTGCAAGTCCCAGTGCAGGGTTATCCCTCAGCCCTCAGAGCACCACGTGGTGTCCGTGCAGCCCCAGTGCTGCTGGTAAACAGCTCCTAATTACGGCTGTTGACAGGGCTCACCGTGTTGTAACCAACCTCGCTGCAGCGTTATTATTTCTGAAGGGAGCGTTTCTCCATATTTTTAACAATAAGTCTGACAGGTGTCATATTAAAAACAGTGCTTAATTCTAATGCAACTATTCCCACCCGCCCTTCCCTTCTCATTTTTGCGCCTCTGTAATGCATGAATTTCTCCTGCTCATAAAGATTAAAGGAGCAGCTTTGCTGGAAGGAAAATACTCCTGGTGTGTTTGTAGTGCGAGTGCATAGAGATGGGCTCAGCCCTGGCTCCAGTCATGGAGAGAGAAAGGGGAGCAACGGAGCCTTCCCTGGGAGGGAGGGGAACAAACCAGGAGCCATTGAAGCGACCTTTCAGGCTCTGTTTGAGCCGTGACCGTGTGCTGGGCTGTGGGCTGCCATGCTCAGCTGGCGGCCGCCCACCAGAGACCCGGCCAGGCCAGCAGCTCGCTTAGAAGTTTACACTGGATTTAAGTCAAAATGCTCAAACGTGGCTGTTCAGTCACTGCTAACTGTGTGCTCGGCAGGCAGCTCCCTGCAGGCTCCTCGCTTGTAAAATCCAATACGCCACATAAAGCACCAGTTTACGGAGGGGTGGGGGGAGCAGGAGGTATTTTTCTCCCATCCTACCTGCCTGCTTTCTTGTGCCGCTGCCTTGCACGGGGTCGGGATGGCTTCACTGCATCCCACACGTAAACTGGGCAGAAATGCCACAGTAAGGTGCAACTCTGTTCACGGCTGGAGCTTGGAACTGGCCCTGAAGTGTGTCCAGAGAAGGGCGACAAGCTGGTACAGGGTCTGGAGCACAGGTCTTATGAGGAGCAGCTGAAGGAACTGGGATGGTACAATCTGGAGGAAAGGAGGTTCAGGAGAGACCTAATCATTTTCTACAACTCCCTGAAAGGAGGTTGTAGTGAGGTGGGGGTTGGCCTCTTCTCCCAGGTTACAGCGGTGGGATAAGAAGGAATGGCCTTAAGTTGCACCAGAGCAGGTTCAGGTTGAATATTTGGAAACATTTATTCTCAGAAGGAGCAGTGATGCAATGGCAGAGCTGCTCTGGAAGGTGGGGGAGTCAGAGTCCATGGAGGTGTTCAAGAAACATGGAGATGTGGCACTGAGGGCTGTGGTTTTGAGGATATGATGTGGGTGGGTTGGGGTTGCACTAGATTGTCTTAGTGATTTTTTCAACCCTTAATGATTCCATGATTATAAAATCTGTAAAGTCCCTTCCAACCCAAGCCATTCTGTGATTCTATGATTCCATGCTTTCCACAGCATGGACACTGCCCTTCCTTCAGGCTGCTCACCTGCCTGCATGCTGCACCAGACCTGCATGGTGCAAGCCTCCTCCCCAAGGGGTTGGCTGATGTTCGGTTTTTGTAACTGTTCTTTCAGCAGTGACGACTGTCAGCCATAGCAGTCTCATTAAGCATTTGGTGATTTGCTCTGTACCCCCTTAAGACAGATGATTTTCTGGGATTCAGGAAAAAAAAAAATGTAATATTATTTCTTCCTCTCTTTTTTTGCATAAGCAACTGCCCAGCAAATTGATAAGAGCCTTTTTTAATTAGATAGTGAAGTTGTATGGGTAATGTTCCATATAAAAGGTCTATAAAACACAGCAGAATTAATAAAATGATTGCTTCTCATTTAAATCAGGTCCTCCAAAGGGATCTGTATGTCTTGCTTTGGTCTGTTTGTGGTACTTCTCTCTACCACCCAGCCATGAATTGATTAAAATCACATTCCTCACTTAGAACTGGAGCCCAGTTGGTAAGAGATACTGGAGAGCAATTAAGATCTGTGTGCAGACACACGAACCCCTCCCCACTCTAACCCCATAAAATACACACCGAAAGGAATCATTGTGCATTGCTTGGATTATATGCAAACACAGCTCATGTTGACAGCTACCTCTGGATGACTCCATCAGTGCACACTTTATCTCCAGCTGTCCAAGTAATTTTCCCAGGATTTCGCCCCTCTTTTTCACTCCTCTCCACACAGATGGATTAGAGCAACAAACAGTTTACATGCTGCACATCATTAGCTATCCTCCCTCACTACCCAGCAGATAACAACTGGGCTCTATCATCAGGACATTCATAACACCTTGACACTTTTACAACTACACTATTCTCTGCCAGAGCAATCTTCTTTTTTAAAGCACAGAGCTAATTCACCAAACACCCGTTGGAAAGTGCTCTGCAAAGGCAACAGGGGTTGGAGAGAGAAGAAAAAAGCACAGCCCAGAGCAGGCATCCTGTAAATAACATGGTTAGCACTGTAGGAAATCAGTCTGCCACAGCCACTCCTAAAGGTTTGGATGGGAAAAACCGTATGGATAGGATTGGTCTTGTGCTTGGGTCTGTTTTCCATTTGGGGTGAGGGAGCAGCTCATTGCTTAGAGAGTTTCAAGCCAGACTGAGCTCAGGCTGATGCCTTTGAGGCACTTATCCTTTGGCCAAAAGCATGCTGAAGGCCAGCCACAGGCTCAAAGGGCTGAGGGCGTAGACACAGCTGTTTAGGAAGATCTTTGCAATCCCAGTCCCATGGGATTGCCCCATCACCAAACTGTGAGGCATTGGTTTTACCGCCAGCAAGGCTGGTTTTCCCAAACTGCCTCCAGACTCAGGGCATCGAGAACAAAACACAAGCCTGAATCAGCCACTCTGCATGGAAAGAAATATGTCAAATTCTAGCAGTATTTTCCAAGCTTCTCAGCATACCCCCCTGCCGCCCCTCACCATATATTTTAAAGTATGGTACACGCTTGTTTAAAAAAGAAATACATAAGGAGAAAGAGTAATTACCGTAGCTTAAATTCAGCCTGATAAGAAGGACTTGCACAGTTTGAGCAGCTGTTCCACTGCCATTCAGATTATGAAAATATAATCCTAGAGAACCTTGTCAAGATAAATACAGAGCATGAAATGTATAGGCATTTTTTCCCCTGCTGCATATAATGATCAATTCCAAAGCTACAAGTGATACCGAAGGACAAAATAAGATCTGTCTAGACTTTCTCACTTACAAGATATTGATCATTCCAATGGTAAACTGGTTAGTATCAGTGTGTTTGGCTTGAAAGGTCATGAGCTTAACACCTGACAAGGAGTTATTCAACCTTGATGTAAGTCAAATTATTGCAGTGTTGCTGGAAAGACTTTCTTTAATAATAAAAATACCTACCTGCTCTGAAAACATCTGAAATTTGTCTTCCAGATGTCAGAAGAAAATTAAAAAAATAAAAGCAAAGACTTGGCATGGTTTTTTGCTGGTTCCCCTCTATCTGGTCCCTGCAGTCAGCTCCTTCCTGGGCACAGACAATGCCCACAGCACAGAGAACACCTCCATTCCCATTGGAGCTTTGAGAGCTTGCTTGTTCATAAACTTGGACTTGATAAGAACCGAGACAGCTATAAGGACAGGGACATGGGGGGATAACCATAGGACTATTAAGGGCTTGATGCAAGTTGACTGGATCTTTTCCAAGAACTATAAATACACGCTCTCTTTTGCTTTATCCAGTTATTTTTGTTTTGCTGATATGATACCAGTTAAGGTTAATGGGGTTTGCTTTAATATCAGACGCAGGATCACTTAACTACCTTTAATGAACACTGGAGTCAATGCTTTGTGGAGTGATTCACACAGACATTGCCTCAGGTAAATCAACCAGAAAAATGTAAGCCAGTCAAATAAATAAACCTGACTAGCTGTAAATGTGCCAAATTTTACACCAAAATATATTTGAAAGCCAATGACTTACTTAGGCACATCTAGGATATTAAAATGGAGGGTTTGGAGTCTGTTTCTTTTCAATTGCTTTTCCTTTTTAATGTCCTGCACATCCCTCCTGCGCTGAAACAGAGCTGAGTGTAAAAAATTATTTTCACAAGTGTTTCTAATAGAAGCAAACGCTCTGCAGCTTTGTGCCATTTTTTATTTGGAATGAAAATGAAAAAAAAAAAATGCAAGGTTTTTTTTTTTTTTTTTTTGCTGGTTATCTCTGTGTAGGAGAGTGAGAGACAAAGGAAGAGGGCAGAGAAAGGGAATTAAAAAAAAAAAAAAAAAAAGGAAAAAGAAAAAGAAAGAGAACAAGAGAAAGCAAGAGTGAGAAAACACTCACTGAGAGATTTTACCTGAGTTGGAGAAAATGGGGACAGTTACATGCTAGTTAGCTATGGTAATGCACCAGTGCCAGTATTTATTGACCAGAAACTGATCAACTCCATAAAGTCACCAGGCAGCTTGCTTTCAAACTAATGCAAAACTATGCTGACGTTGAAAATGCTTTCTCCTCCTAATAATGAAAGAGGGAACTACGTGGGAAGAAAATTGGTGCCTGGGTGTTCTTTGAAGGAAGGTGGGCAACCTCTTTAAGCACTGAGCAGTGCCAGTCATGGTGCACAGCCCTGCTCTCCTGGGCTGGGGGTGTTGGCATATGAGAGTAATTCATTTTTTGGTATGAAAAAGAAAAATAATCCTTTTGAGATGAGTGCTGCACGGGTGACAGAAGTTAATCAGTTTTTCACCCCAGACAAACTCCAGACAACCCAAGGAATTTGATTGTAACCAACACCTCGACGTGCAAGCACTCTGACCCACACCAACAAACCTTTCAGGCATTACCCAATACCAGGATCTGGTCTGTGTAGCACAGAACAGACCTAGGAGACCAGAAAGAGTTTTTTTTCTTCTTTCCAAAAAAGCTGAAAAGAGATGTTGCTCTTGCTGGAACAGCCGTTTTTATTTCTTTATTCTGCCAAATGTTTCAATGCAGGAGCAAGAGCTGGCCTTGGGGTAACAGCCTGCTGTAGAGGAAGAATGACGGGCAGGATTGCTTATTTAGGGAAGGCAGTGGCAGCACAGGCTGTGCAGCAGATATAAGCAAGGCCATATTGTTTTTATTGCTGCTTTAGGAAAGGCTGCAGCGTTGGGATGCGAGAAAGCATCAGTGGGGAAGTCGACAGCAGCTGAGGCTGCACTTGGGCAGAAGGTTGAAAGATGGTTTGGAAGAAAGAAAAAGCCCTCATTTCCTTGGTATAAAGCTGGGTCAGCTGATTCAGCCTAGATCGGAACGCAGTAGCTCCCAGCTTCCCCACTGAAGAAATTGAAGTTTACAGAAAGAGAGAGCCCTTACCTGCAGAGATTTCCACCCTCGTGCACAGGAGACCGAACGCTGGCCATCTAAGGAGAGCTCACACTGAGCTAGGGTTAGCTGGAAATGCAAGAATTAGAGTGAACACAGTATATGGCTTTTAGGTATAGCTGTGACATCCTCATTCCTTACCGAAGTATGGTGGGGCTTTCCAGAGGAGGATGCTAGGAGTGCTCCTCCCAGGCAACTGCATGCCTTATTGGAACACCTATGCAGCAGCTGAGTCCATATGAGACAAATTGTAAGAGACAGACTGCGAGCAATAAATCATTTAATAAGGGGGTCATATAAGCTTCTATTAACAATGTGTCCTTCTATTTATGTGTTTATATTCTGTCCACAGAAAATGTGATGCTGGACTGATGATGGCTTAGGACAACGTTCTGGCACGAAGACAGCTACAAAGCACAAAATACAGATTAAAAAAAAAAAACAAAAAACAAAGAAAAGAACTCAGAAAGAAACAAGAAAAAATCAGCATTCTCTTGCTATCAACGAGAAGCTCTTTATTTTTCCTCAAGTTTTCTTTTCTAAGAAAAAAAAAATTAACTAAGACATTTGCAGAAATGAGACAAACTTTCTCTTCAGGTGACAATATTCAAGCAAGCATGTTGTTTTATTAAATTTAAAGAAACATAGAGAAATTTGGATTGGGATACAGTATCAGGAGAACTGAGAAACTGTGAATTTTCCAAGAAAAAAAAACAAAAACAAACTCCTTAGAACTGTGAACTGAGAAATGGATGAAAATACCACTTAACCCCCTGATTACACCCTGTGCATTCTTTAGAAGACAACATCATCTTTGCTAATTCTGTGATATTAGGGAATGGTTTACAAAGTATCTTTTATTATAATCTTTTAAGACAAAAGAAATATTTAATTAGCTGTGATTTTGACATTTCTGTTCAGAAGTCTTCTTGCACCCTCTGTTTTTAGATAGCATGGATGTATTTGCAGCCAACAGTCAAGGGCAGAAGAGATCTCTTTCCTTAATAATCTTTTTATTCGCCACACCCTATAAAACCCTTGCAGGGAAAAGGAATCAACACCACTACCATATCCCGATCGATACCTACAGCCTAACAGGCAGTAATTATCAAAATAAAGAGGAAATCCCATATTGGGCTACATACCTAACCCATTAATCAAAACAACAGAGAATATCCGTGGCACCGCGTTTCTGCAATAGCACAAAGCATGCCTCCTTGGGTTACACTTTGAACAGGCTATAATCAAAAGAAGAGAAGCAGGACTAACTAAGCCCCAGGAAGCCGCATTGTCCCTTTAACCCGCCGTATTCCCCGTTTCCCATTAGTACTTAACATTTTTCACTCTGTTGTGACTGCTATTATTTCATTTAACACTGGTTAATCTCTATCGGAGGTATACGGAAACCCTCTAGATGATAAGATTGGACGGGCTCCAGCGCTGGCAGGTTCCGAGCTTGCGGGGCGTTCCGTCACGGGGACCGCCTGCCAAGCTGCTCGCGGATCAGCCTCTCGCTCAGCTCCCACAGGGCCGCGGCCGTCAGCTCATTGCGAGCCTCGGCCGAGGGCAGGCAGCGGCAGCAGTTGTTGAAGTACATCCCACCCAGCCCCTCCAGCTCGGCGGCCGTCGCGCAGTACACAGTCGTGGCAGCTCCTTGTTGCTGAAATGACAAAAACAAACAAAAAAAATTGAAAAAAAATCATATATATATATATATATATACACACACACGTGCGCGTGCATAAATAGAAGTATATTTATATAGAGAGCAATGCAGGTATTTTTATCGCTGTCAATTTGCTTGCAGTCTGTCGGAGCTGTGCATCTTTAGGAGAGCATCGGTGAACGCGCTGCAACCAAAGCATTGCTAAGGATGCTGCCTCTCTGCCTGCCAGCCACTTACCTACAACACACCCTGATGAGAAGTTATTTTTCCTTTTTATTTGCTCTTAGAGTGAAAGAAATAATCCAGAATCTCACTACCTGATCTCTGCTCTTTTGCTATTTTTCAATAAACCCTAGCGGGTACTGAAAAAAAAACAAACCCTAAAACCTGAAAAGTTGATCCAAGAAACCAGAAAAGTTGATCCAAGTTTCAAAGCAGCACCTAAAAGCTCCCTTCCCACCTCCAAACATGGGCACTGCCATTTCCTAACCCTGACAAGCAGTTCAAACTGACGGGTGCATCTATTTTGGTGGGTTGGTTTTTTTAAAGCCTCTTGTACAAAATTAACCTGGGCACTCCAATTAAGACCTATCACGTAAAGTGCAATCGGGCTTTGTGCCAAACCGGCCCATCTATCTCTGATCAGTGGTTTTGCTGTGGCCATTGTCACCACTGCTGTGCAAATGTGTTTATCTGCCAGTTCTGCACAGATACGAGCCTTTCCATGTTTGTTTGTTTGTTTTTTAATTTTCTAATAACCATTTTCTCATGTCTTATAATGCTTTAAGAAGCAGGTATAATAGATGCTTCTGTGGAGAAGAGTTTTTTTCTTTTTCTTTTTTTCTTCTTTTATTTTTTTAAACACAAAGCAAACTTATGTGATGAATGGGCTTCTCTGAATTTCTCCAACAGAAAGCCGGAGCTGAAGGGCATGTGGGCAGCAGTGGGTACACCCCAGGGATGGGGCACTCAGGGCTGCAAGCACAGTGCCAGGAGGGATGCAAAGAGAGCATGAAACTGGCTGCCTTTGTAAACTGTAATTAAAAATAATAGGTGAGAGCGCAAAGCAAGACACTGCGCACAACGCTAATTTAAAACCGATAGTTTATCTGGCATCTTGTGATTATTTATGTACATCTTAGTCCTTTCTGTGGTAACTCATTATGAGCTGATAGGAATCAGAATAAAGAAGCTGCCAAGTATGATAGAAAAAGTAAACGAAGAGAAATTAGACGTTGCCACATTAGGATAATTTAATGGGAAAAGAGAAGGAGTTTCAACCTCTTGTGACTTTCCTGCAGTTGTTTTTTTTTTTCCCCAGCCTTTCAGTGTCACAACCAGGGAAACTCAGGGTGCTGTTAGGGGGGTCAGCCTCCAAAAACTCTACTCTGCATTCTCATCCTTCAAGGGCAGCCTGTCTAAAAAACCTCAGTTCCCTTAATTGAGGTGTCTCAATTTTGTAACAGCAAAGAAAGGCGTATTTGTCTGCAAGATAGGCAATTTTCTCAGAAGATGGGATTAAACTGATAATGATGGCTCCACGGCTTAGGAATGATCTCCCATAACAATGTAAAACCAAACCTGTCTGTATTAAGGCACATATTTATCATCAGACCAAAATATTTTTAAAATTACTATAATGCAAAGCAATCCTCTTATTAAACCACTATATTTTTTAAAAAAGAGAAAGTATCTTAAAGGCAGTAGCAGAAATGTAAGAGTTTACTAAAGATAATATTAACAGAGCGCTCATTTGAACTATCCTGTAAAGCTCCACAGCACAGGTATGTTTACTGTATTCAGCTGTTTAGAATAACCCCCAAACAGTGTTATTATCAGTTTTTGCAAGCAATTCAACTGGACTTTTATTGGAAAGGTAAAATTAAACTGAAGTGCTCAATGCAGAATGAGAGCCCTTAAGCTATTGCTGTAAAGCATCCGTCCAGCCAAGCCAAACAGGCTAGCTTGAAGAGAACTCAGTTAATTCATAAAGGAAAGTTTATCAGAGCAGTTCAAAATCCAAACCAAACAATAATTTATCTTTTCAAATGAGCCAGATTTGATGATTCTCATACAAAATTGTCAGCAGGCAGAGAACATCCTACAGCACAACGGCAGTGCTTTATACCTCCAACACTGACACAACCTCAACTCCAAAAGAAGAGAACAGTTTTCCCTGTGTGCATGTAAGATATTTACTTTAAGTGATAAAAGATTATGTGGCTGGAAGCCCAAAGCACTTTATCATGTGATGCCTCCAGTGTTTCACTGAGGAGTGGATGTAAGCAATGTGCCATTTGCTTTTTGGCTGTGTATATCTTTACATCTTTCTAAGTGTTTCAATTGTCCTGAGTGGTTTGGTAGAAGAATTTCAATTGGTCTCACATAGGAAGAAAAGTATGTCTTCTTTTTATTATTTAAGAGAAATGCAGTCTTATTTATCTCTTTGTTGACAGAGGATAAAGCTTAAATATCAGAGAATAATGGACAAATGTGAACTCATCGAGCCTAGGAGCTTAATGGTAACAAAAATAAGAAACAGAAGGTAACTCTCAGGTTCCCAAAGCCATTTGAGCATCTAAATTCCTTTGGTGAATGCAGGATCTTAAGTAAGTGACTCGCCCAGGGACAGAGGGGACTCAATAATGCTCTGGGTCGGGTGGGATGTTGGGAGGACCTCCATCCCAACAGGACCCAAGGAAGCCCATAGTGACCATGACAGATGGGAAGGTCCTTGTGCAACAGACCCCTACTTGGCATCTACCTCCCCAGAAGAGTTGGGGCTGTGGGTAACTGCAGAGCCAATGCAGAGTTGGGCTGAGAAAATGCTGAGTTTCTCAGTAAACATTGTTTAGCCCTTCTGAACGCAGTCTTTTGAATGACATCTTTATATGCCGGGCCTTATGACAGTTTAATAACAAGTTTTAATTTTTTTGCTCATCAGCTTTCCTGTTCACATATCATCAGCATACGACAGCGGAGGATGTTAGGGAATCTAATTAGTAAACAATTCCATACTGCTGATACAAGATGAAACATTCTTAAACCGATAAAAAGAGCACTTTAATCACTGTTGAATGACTTTCAATGCCAAGCGGTTTGTGCCATGTCAGAACATAATTTGAAGAAGATTAGAGTACTATATAAAAGAATTAATGTTAACAACTTCGTTAAAAAACGTCTTAAACAATGAGCTTGTCAGTTGTCACAGGCTCTCCCTGATCTATTGTGATTAACGTCCCCACTCCCAACAATTTAAACCAATAAACAATGCTAAAAGCTCCGGGCAACCTAAACATTTTTTTTCCATATGTCTGTCAGTTGTATATGGTGCTAATCACCCGGGCTGGGGGTCAGCTGCCTTAACCCTAACAAAGGCAGCGAGTGGGGATGATGAATACGTGGGATAAAGAATTTGTGAGAAGCCCAACTGAATCTTTAATCATGCCTCAGTGCCATTTCCGATCCCGGCAAACGTCTGAAAGCTGCTAGGCAAGCACCACGCCATCAATCTTCCCAGTGTACGTAAAATTACCCAGGAATCTTGTTTTGGATTAAGTTGAAGAGCGTCTTAGTAATAAGGGTTCATCATTCTCCTTTGCAAATCATTTGTCAGTTTTGTAATACAATCTTAAACTGCAGCAGGGTGGGATTTGTAAAGCCGTTGCTGTTTATTTATAGTCGAGGCTCAGAGATCTAAATTATCCATCCTCCCAAAATCCTTTGTTGAGATAAAAGTACAAAGTAGCTACCAGTTCATAGGCGTTCATTTCATAACTGTGAGCTATCAATTTGTAACTGACACTACTGAATACAAATGAATATTGGATACCTTAACAGTAAAAGAAGAGGGGTGCCTGATGTACAGCATATGGTAAATCCCTCATTAATATATATAATGCATCCGTTAGTATTCTAAGATACTACTTACGTTCCTGATAAGAAAACATATTACACAGCTAATGTTTAGTTTTCAGATTTGCCTGCTTTCAAATGCATGTTTATTTTCTAAAATTAGATGCTTGTTCTGAAGCAGGTTTACATAGGAAGCATATAAATATTAGAAACAAAGCCATAATTTATCTGTATACTCATCAACTACAAATTAATAAGATCACTCTACTACACTCTGTTAAGGGCATTGCCTATCAGCGAGATGGAATCAGATTCTCTGAAAAAGGAGTTATTCATTTTATTACAAAAAATTAAGTATTGAGGCCCGTTATCTGGGTAGCCTGAGGTGAAGTTTGGCACGGTGCATCTTAAACGACAGCCGGTGGAGGGAGGTGAATTCACAATGACACAGGAGGAGAGCAGTTGTGACAAGGTCCAGATTCAAAGTGAGCAGCTCCAGAGAAATAAAAAGGCAAGTGCTTCCTTACAACTCTTCAGGCCTTTACTGTTAAGCACCTCAGGACCATCAGACCAAGCAAACACAGCCCTAGCACAAAAGTTTCAGCTCAACACAACAGCCTACGCATCACTGAGAGTGGAACCACTCATTTCACACACTGCAGTGCATGGGCTCTCCCACCCTTTGCTGTGCCTGTGGGAAGCACCCCGAGTGTTCAGATCCATGCTAGAGCAGGGTAAGTTTGCCTGATATCTTCAGCCATGGTCATTTCCTGCTTTAGTGTGAAATAACAGCCTCAAGCTCTGGCCAGCCTCCCGGAAGGGAGCTGCACTAGGAACGCACTTGTTTCCATTTGGGATCTCCAGCAAGTTTTAGCCTCACACAGGAGATTATAGGAGAACTGCTTGGTTCCTGCTGCAGTCCTCTTACTCAGAGCAATCCCAGATGCACTGTTATCTTCTGAGTAACACTCACAGTATGTGCGTGCTATTCTCCTGTAAGAAAATTGGATTCCCTGATGGTTTTTTTTTCAGCAAGGAAATATGAAATTGAGACCTGCCTTTGCTCGTTTGGGTGAGTATGATAAACCAAAATCACAGCTGCAACTAAAAAAAATAAAACTTTGGAGCTGCCAAATATGATTCAATAAACAAATCAGGCGCAGTTGACTTCAGGTCCCATCTCCACCCAAGTGCCAGCAGGAAAGCATGACCTGAACTGACTCTGTAATTACAGTCTTTTCAAAGGTCTCACTGAACCACATCTAACCCAGAGATTCTCAACCACCTCCCCTTCCCCCAGCACCACATTTAAACCAGCAAAGCATCTCTTAGAAGATAATACAACGAATAAACCCAAATCTATAAGGTCTGCTTTTTCTTCCTCTGATGTATTCCTTTTTCAATTAATTCCCAACTACAAAGACTCAAAACTCTAACAGCTTCTCTACTTGCAAGGCATAGTTGGTTTCAAGCTGTAAGTTTTCTTAGTGTCATTAAGACCTTTACACATTTACAGTGTTCTTTACATACATTATAGAAGATAAATGTGCTATATTCTTTGAGTAAGGGAACTGCAGTAGTTCACGAAAAGAGGATTTGTTTTCAACTGCTGAGGCATTAAGACCTACTGATTATTTCAACTACTCAATATATGCAGCTATATTTAACTTACATTCTGGGTTTTAACTTTGCAAAAGAAAATGTGTCCACTGTAATAAATGTATTTTGATAATGCACCATGTTGTTTGTGTTATGCAACATCCCAGATATTCTCAATTATGGCAGTGATAGGGCTTGGAAGCTTCCAACCTCCAGCGTCCATTGTCAAACAGATTGTCTGCAACAGTCACTCCACTGGAAAAGGTGAAATACAACACATCAAGGCAGGAGCACTGGGCTGGTTTTCTCATTTCAGCCTTTACTTCCCAAGTGAACTTGGACAAGTCTCTTCAACTCCACGTACCTCACTCTTCCCACCTGTACAATGGGAGAGTACTGATGTTCACCCACCTCACAGGGGTGTTGTGAGGACTAGTTCACGTTTATGGACTGCTTCCACATCTACTGTTGAAAAAGCACTGTCTTGTATTATAAACCATTGTTAAAATGATTCAATTTAAAATGATGTTGGCATTACAGCTAAATTACTACAGATAAAAATGTAAGTACCTTTTGAAATCATGCAGATCCTTCTCTATTGTACAAACTTCCTTCTTTAACCTGTGAAGTTTTCTGCTACAACAGGCCCCATGCTGGTATCCTCCCTCCCTCATGTTAGTTTTTGCCCAGCTCAACGAGAATTTGGTCAAACACTACTAGCCAGAGTACCACTGGGGGCTCCATGAATGGTTGCTTTAGATGTAACCAGACCCTGAAAGCAAGAACAGTGGGTTCATCTCTCCCAAACTTTGTATATGCTAGAAAGAGCCACCGTGGCATATCACATTGCCTAACACAGGGCTATCACATCTGAGCTGCCTTGGGAAATCCTGCAGAAGGGCCCACATTTCCCACCTGGAATTGTATCTGCCAGCCTTTCACACCTCAGATAAGACCACCCCATGTTTGAGGTAGTTGCAGACACGTAGTTTATACAGCAGTACTGCTCCTTCTGCAGCACCTGGGTGGGAGCTGGGTCCCACAGGCAGCTCCTTATTCCTTACTTTGTTCTCACTGGAGTCCGCAATCAATTTCTGAGTATTGTTTCAAGCCTGACAGAGAGCCATCATAACCTTCAAAAACTTCAGTGAAGCATACGGTTTTCCCTTGCACAACCAGCATTTCAGCAGCATGCCCCATGGGCTGTTCACCGGCCTTTTACCGACACCGCATTTCCTCACTGATCGCTTCTGAATTCTCTTCTCCTGCCCACTGATCTCCTGTTCACACCCGATTTACACTTTCAAGACATCATCGCTCCACTGAAGTGGCAGTTTCGAACACTGCATGCAAATTGCTACCATCTAGCATTGCTGCTCCTTTCTTCTCGCTGTGCCATGACATACAGAGCAGTGGTGTGATACTGCATGCTTCTCCTCTTTTTTGGGAAAACCTCAGATAGGGTTGGGATCACATTGGCCATATGATGCTGCTGTCCTTTGCTTTGCAAAGAACAGGCCAGAGGTAGCCAGAGTCCTAGGGGATCCATCCCTGCAGCACCTCTGAATCTTTGCCATTCACTTTTTGAGACTATGTTTATACAAACATGTATCCTATTATGACTTGTTGGCCACTGCCAAAAATGGAAATCCTATGGAAGATATTGGAAATCTCCCTAAAATGTGACTCTGCCAGCTAAGCCATGCTCTTCCAGGCAGGTGTAACTTGAAGAGTTGGGCCAACAGGTTGTTAACTTTAGACGTGCCCTGCCAGACTAGATATGCTGCTGTAAGCCGGTCATCGGAATAGAGCTGCCTGATTTTCAGACATGCACGTGAGGATTTGTTGAAATCGCTTCTGTTCTTAACTTCTGCTGACATGAAATGTTTTACTTTATGGCTGTACCTAACTTTAATTATAGACATACTTTATATAAGTGTATGTACGCATACAGTTCTGTATATGTTGTATATACTTATATAGCTTTTTAATACTAATTCTAGTCGAAATTTAGAGTCTTTTCAAATGCAGTATTGCTATGAATGTCATCACAATAATGACATCGTGCTTCCTCCTTCATTGCACAGATCCTTTTTTAGACCAACTTTGATTTTAGATACAAGCGAAAGAACCCCGCAAAATGCAATGCTTTTTAAGCAAGTGACCTTTTGGGACAAATATTTAACAAGCTATTTGTTTCAGTTTTAAAGATAAAGAAAGACTGTTTCTCATCTGTTGAGATATAAACACGCACACACACACAGACACAAATTTCAGTAATACAATGCATTGAAAAACCACAGGGTGTGATGATCGGGACGTATCATGGTAAGAAATTAACTACTAACTCTGTCTTCCAGAAACTAATTAAGGGAATGTATTTTGCAATAATACAGATCTAGCAAACAGGCCTCTAATGTCTAGGCTTAGAGATGTAAGCCAGGCACTCCTGTATTATGTATGTGTGATTTTCATAGATAGCCTGCTGTAAAGTGTGCCCTGTTAGTGCATCTTTCAGGCTCAAAGACACTTGCCTTGTTAATATTTCATTTAGTACATACTGTAGAGTCTCATTTATATTACTTCTATAATTAATGGTGATAGCTTAGGCACTGCCTTTACAAGGAGAGATCCCTGTATGTTGGTCGATGGATAATGAGAAACAATAGATATTTCATTCACCAGCAGCTTGTTGCTAGTTAGTAGGAAATTATCGTGTGTACTGTTGCTTTAATTGCCAGGGTAAATAATGCTGCCGCTGTGTTAGTGAACATTTTAAAGCACTTGATGCAAATAGACTAGAAACAAAACAAAACAAAAAATTACCTTTATTATGCTACACCTTAGCATAGGGAGTTAAAAAGGTCTTCAAACATTTGCGTTCTATCATGCAAATATATCTTAATATGCATGTGCTGACTATTCAACTACTGTATTTTAGGAAATACAATTATGCTGCCTTTCTCTTCTCCTATGTAGACTGTAAATAACTGTAGATCTTTCTCTTGTTTTCCTATGTAAATATATGTAAATACTAACAAGCTATGCATGCTGATATTCTAGGCAATTTCAGGTACTTTTATAATCTGAAGGCATGTACTTGAACTGGTTTGTTAAAAAAAAAAAAATCACTTCTCTCAAACCCTTTAAAGCTCATTAGAAATTAAAGATTTCTTACTAGACTGGTTCATTCTATCTCAGTCGCTTTTTCTTTATCTTTTTTTTTTCTCCTTCTTTCTCAGCGCTGCCTCCCAAGACCTGCTCTCAGGGATGCACACTTAAGTCTGTTTTCTCCCATCTCAGGATGTGAATCTCCCCCTCCCTCTCCCCCCCTGCCAAGGATGGGCTCCATTCAGACCTAACACCATGCCTGTCGATAAACCTCGATGGTGGCTTACTGGGCATCTACAGGGGAGAAGCCAATTTCCTTTGCTCCCGTCTCTCCTTCCCCATGTTGTTTTCCATCCCCTTTTCTCAGCCTTTAATCCTCAAGGAAAGACCTCACATGGACACTGAGTTTTGGGGCAGATCCAGTCTCTTTGTCCATTTCTTTGCTCTCTGTCTGCCCGCGGTCCAGCTGCTCGCTCAGACATGTCTTTCTGTTCGGACACCCTCATTATGTTTCTTTTCTGGCATGCTTATGACTTTGACAGACTGCAAAAATAATTTCATAAATAGTTTGATAAATTTCCCCATCTCTTCCCTTCAGCTCTGTAACACCATTTTTGGGAGCCTTTCAGTTGAAGGAGTGTGAACAAAAATGAAATTACCTGAGCTTATAAATCAAGTCATCCCCTGCATACAAACTTGGCAGAAAGGTTTCAATTTAGCACTTTTTCCTATTTTTGGTGTTGTTGTTGTTGTTCTTGCACTAAACGAATATTCCTTTGTAGAAATAGGTAAGAAGAAAAAAAAAGACGTGTTTATCCCCCACTGTGGTAAGGTAAAAAAAAAATTCCCTCCACGTTACCTCTGGAAAATAAATGCAGTGACAACTTTTTAACCGAAAGAAAACAACTTTCATATTTGAAGAGGCTTTTTCAAGAGGAGATGCAGATGAATAAACACATTAATTGACCAGATCTTCATGACTTTTTAAGTTCTCAGACTTAACTCAGTGTCTCAGGAAAATCTCTTTCCAGTCCTTGAAGACTCTTTTAAGATGAATGCTTAAAAAGTCGAGATGACATGGGCATTATGTTCGAGTGCAAGCTGTACTATTCTTTAATAGAGGGCGTAGAAATGGTTCATAGGATTATTATCTTTCTACAGACAAAACCCATTACCTTCACACTAGGAGGGAAAAGCTAGTTTTTAACTTATATAAAATGGAATCAATTATCGATATCTTTGCACGGTTTCCTGGCTCTGCTGGAGAGCGGCGGCGGCGGAGCCTCTGTTAACATGGCAGCGGTGCTGAGCACAGAGCGATTTGCAGAAGGGCTCCTCCTGGCACAGGCTCCTTGTCACACCTCTCCTTTAGTACCATCACATCCGCAGAAGCAAAAAAATAAGTGGCGATGATTTGTATGCAGGGCTTCTACCCTGAATGTCACAGGAGGAGACGGGAATCGTGTTTTCAGGCTCTTCTCGTGGTTATTGTGACTTTAAAGTTCTTCCCAGTGAAGAGTGAACAGGTGAATAAAAAGCAGCCACCAACGCAAAGTCAAAGGCAGTGGCAGGTCAGAGCATCCGTGCAGCATGCAGTCTGGGCATGGAGAAAAGCGTGCCTCTGCCACAGAGCCCTGCCCATCCAGCCTCTGAACAACCCTCTCGTTGGCCACACCAGTGGCTATTCATGGATCGTTACGAGGAAGGGAAAGTTAGTGTGTTTTCATGGTGAAAAAATCCACAAACACCCTCACTTCTTCAACTATTCCAAATAAAATCCTTCCTTCTTTCATCATACAATGCCTAATCTACTCCAATTCTGTGTCCCTCAGCAGAGGGATTGCTGAGCCATACCCACAGGTATTTCACAGTCACATGCAAACTCATATCCATGTTCAGATGTAGTGTTTGCAGTATATATAATAAAACATAAGACTTAAGAAGCCGGTAATGGTGCTTGGGAAGGAAATGCTCATTATTAAACTCTTATCTGTTTATCCCATTCATGAGATCTGCTTCTACAAAGCGCATAATGATAAATGACACATTTGCAAATTATCTTCTGAGTGCTGATGAGAAATCAGCAACCTGCGAGTTACTGTGACTTTGAATGAGTACACTCCACTGCAAGTCTCGTTTGCCGAGATGCCTGCCAAATGAGTGCATTAGTATATTAGGAATCTAATAAATTGACTAACAAGCATTTGATGAAAAATAGCTGTACCATCCATTACATTTTCATCACAGCCAACAAGGCTACCAGGTTTGGGACCGTGCAGGCATGGCTGCTGAGAACAGAGATGCTCCCACTGTTTCCCTACCAGGGAAGGAGAAGGGGGACTGCCGTTGTTCAAGCATCTGAGGCTACTTTCATATTTGCAGTCAGAAAACTTCTAACTTGTTAATCAGGATCACAAATCTGAGGCTAAAGGACCAAAAAGGCTTTAGCCACACTCACGTTCTGCACAGAGACACTGCTTTACTTAACATTGTGCCATCAAATCAGTTTCAGAAGTGACTTAGAGTCCTGCTTCTAATTCAAGATCCTACTGGAAAAGCTATAAGGAAAGAAATCATCCTTCACACAGCCCTCAGCCTGTGTTGTCCAGCACAACACACTCAGTTTCTAGCATGATAAAAACCGATGACCCCTCCTCATCCAAACGCCCTCCCTGCCCAGGAAGGCCCAAGCACTCGACACATTTACGTCCATAGGACCCACAGCAGGGTGACTGGAAGCACTGCCCTGCCAGCAGCCCGAGGTTTGGCTGCTGTTCCATACAAGGCACAGAGGCTTTGTGGGTGCTCCCACAGCTCTGGACAGGGCTGATGCATGACAGATCGCAGCTACGCGCTCGCCTGGCAGAGCCCGTGCGAGTAAATTATGTATTTTCAGGTTAATTAATTCTAGTAAGAGCAATATACCCTTACACTTGAGTTTCAGAAATCTTCTGCGCGCTGCTTAATTTGTTTAAAGTGGAGAGGAACCCAATTCATTACAAACGCACATTTATCGTCTGCCGACAAATCCCAGCAAACACTTTAAAGCTACGCACGTGCAATAAAAGCTGCTTCTGTATCTTCCAGAAAAGCACTTCTGCTTTTACCTGACACATTTGCAAGATTCCCCAACTCTGTCAACAGTGGCTCTCCAGTTTTGTTTAGCTTATCATCAACAGACCCTGCTTTTGTGAGTGGACAAGTCATTTGAGTGTGCACCACAGTTATAATGGCCTGACTGACAGCTCAGCCAGATAAACACGGGAGAATAACAGACGTAGGAACAATCTGGGTATTCATTTTGTCCGTTCAACCGGGTTGAAAGGATTTGCCAGCCAAGGGCACAACACTTCAGGCTAATTTGCTCAGCCAAAGCACTGCCAGAGCGTAAGGCTGCAAGCAGATGACTGATGCTGGGGAGATCAGCGTTCCTGGCTGAGGTACTTATTATTCACCTCTGCCTCATGGGAAATGAAAGCACTATTTATTCAAAGCATCCATTTGAAAGAGAAAAACATATAGAAATGAACTTTCTTACAAAACTTGAACCCTTCTCATTGCTTCCTTGCTTCTGCATAAATTCCATCTGGTTGTGTCCATAGCATTGTGTACACTGCAGCATTTCTCCTTCCACACTTCTTCCTCTCCCCTGTGCCTGCTCCTCTCTTCATTCCTGCGTACTGGCCATAGCCTTGTCTCCTGCTCCACGTTTGTGCTGACACCAAGCACCTTCCTTCACTGTTCATCTCCCATTTTATTGCTCTAGCCCACTCAGCTACTAAGTACTCAGTGGTACTTAGGGACTTGAGTTAGTGGGCAGTATTGGTTACCACCAGCTGGACAGTTGGACTAAATGACCTTAGAAATCTTTTCCAGCCTTAATGACTATAAGATCATGGAGGCTTACCTGTTTCCACAGTATCTCACGTTTCAGTGGGTGCTCCCATCTGCTCCCTCATGCTGAAAGCACTCTGCAATGCCATGATTAGCCCCGTGAACGTGTTAGCAATGCCACATCCAGCACCACAACCGAGCAAGGCAGGTTGGCAAATTATGCTGCTGTGCTTGTTAAGGAAAGCTGTCTCCCTGCTCTCTCACACATTTTAAGCACCCTGAGTTTAGAGTGACAGAGCCACCAGTCCCTCTGCTAACCACGTTAAAAGAAATGATGGGTAGAACAGCCAAGCTGGTACTAAGAAAAGGTAAATGCTGTTCTGACACATCGCCTCGAGCAAGCAAACAAAATAATAACAGCTTACAGCAAACGCTTGCAAGTTTCCTTCCACTAATGGAGATCCACTTTCCAGCCTGCTCAGTTTTTAAGTCATTTTGTCCAAGACTGACTTCAGCAACTCTCCTCTCCCACTCAACAGCAAAAGCAAAAGCTGGCGGTGGTGGCAGCAGCACACCAGGAGCTGTGGCACAGCCCATGGAGGTGCCAGGTAGTGCGGATGGGCTGGGAACAGCATGCAGACCAGCCTCAGAGCCATCATGGGAGGAATGCAAAGTGCACCTGACACTTCTTTTGATCTACTCCTAAGAAGCATTAAAAGGCACATTAATGTGCTGCTTTGGTACGTGTTCATTGTGATAGTCAGAGACATAACTGAGCCTTGCACAAAAGTCTAATTGGGGAGAAGAATAAACTTATTGTTTTCTCTCCTGGACACGCATCCTGGAGCATAGGCAGAGCTGACATTTGCATGAAGTGTGTTGCTGTTTTGCATTTTAAATCCATGCAAGTTAAATGGAGATTGAACGATCACTTTGAATATTCTTGGTAAATCAGTTCATGTGCAGCACTAATTCTAGGCATGCAGTAACTGGCATTGCCTGGCAGCAGGTGATCTTCCTCTAATCCTACTGAACACTGAAATTCACATATTCATATTGTATATATGTGACATATGTGTACTCATACACACACACATATCTGTCTAAATTGCTCACTCAAAATATCAAGTAAATGTTACTAAGGCATCTGAGCATACATCTGCAGCTCTTATGTGCAGTTGTTTCTTATTGCTCACTGAGATCCTCCCATACGAATCACACTCACATCTAGTAACAGTTTTTGTGCACTGAGCAAACGACTCCCCTTGATCTCAACAGACTCTTAAGCACCCTTGTGTCTCTGTGCCTTCAGTTGCCATTTTTTTTTGCCCTATTAAGAGAATCACACAATGAACAAATTGCAGCCAGCCAAGGTGCGCAGAATAAACCATGCAATTCCATCCTTTTTTATGACATTTAAATAACACCAACACACCATTACAGCAGGTACCAGCTCAGGCTTAAAGGAAGTCTCTTTCCAAGTCCACTTATACCACCCAATCTTTCAAATCCACTTTGTGAATTTCCCTATTCAAGCTTTTGGACACCCGTTTTTTTTTCTTCACATGACATTATTTTCTTCTTATAAACAAGCTGATGCCATTACCACCACAAAGATGAAATACAGTTTTACTTTTGTCTAATTCTTAACTGTTGTTCAAGACAGTTTCTGATGAATCCATCTTAAACTGTGGGAAAAGAAGGAATCCCAGTGCAACTTCAATAATTTTTGTTCTATATGAAAAGTGAGAAATATAAAACAAAGAGAAAATGCCACTCCAGGATTTCAGTTAGTGCAGTTAGGGTTTGATAGGCCTTAAATTATCGCCTTACTCAGACCCTGATGAAGCAACCTTGGAAAGTTTGGAAATGTTCTGTTATCTCCTGTAGTAAGAATGGAAATGCATCTGGCTTCCCAGCAAACTCACAGAAGATTCTTCTCACTCAGTACCAACCAGTTGACTATCTCAGTAATTTTCCATTTGCTTCATCCACATAAAAACGATGGTCTGTAACAAGATCTCTATCCCATTTTGCCACAGTGCTGTGTATTTCTAGGAGAATAGTCTTTTAACAATAAATTTCTATTAGAGTTCCATGTGCTCTTAAGTGGCATAATCTTTTTCAGTAGGTGACATGTGAAATATATTCATTTTCTGCCCAAATGCTGTGCTGGAGCTGCACTAACACTCCTTACACACTTTTGATCACCTTTTTCAACCTACTGAGGCTGCAGAGGAAAAGTCGCTCAGAGGTATAAATGATACATACCTAAAGGATTTTTAACTCTTTCTAAGTCCAAAAGCAAAATTGCTGCAAAATAATGAACTTAAGTGACCCCTGCTGACTTCTCAAGGAATGACATTCCATAGGGAGTCCCATCTATAAAAAACCAGATACAAAAATCAGTCCATTCTTCAGAATGTTACTGGTCATCTGAAACGTTCCATTAGTCTACAGCTTGGGATGATCCATCTCAAAATCAAAAAGGATATAGCTGGTCAGATTCTCACCCTTGCAAAAGACACACAGTTAATTTGTTGTTGTTGTTGTTTTCCAGGAATATTATCAGTTAAGCATCACTGGAATATGAACACAATATATTTGCCCACATATCTCTCTGGTGCCTTCTGTATGATGTAAGGGGCAAATAAGAGGTGGCAACGCTTGATGTCAGATAGGCTGCCCCTGCCTTGTTTAATCACTCTGAATGGACTTAAGCTCAACTTGCACTGGCCTACCAGATGGATGCTGAGAGCTCCTTCTAAGCTACCACTTCAATCCATCTGTCAACTACGCTGCAGGAGCCCCACAACTCTGAAATAAGAAAAGTGGTCTTCTCACTTCAGATGCAATATTAAATGCAGGTGACAGGAAATCTTAAATCCCTACCACATTTTCTCTTGAAGTTTGAAAGTCTGATCTCTCTGAAGTCAGTGGGAGCTTTGCAATTGACTTAAGTAGACTCAACACTACAGCTATGGTGGTCAAGATGGAGTAAACACAACTGGAATATTCTCAAAGTCACTGAAGCCCTAAAAACCTATTAGGTTATAGAGGCATCTTAATACTTGAGAGACACTTGAATCTGCCAAGGCTCAGGCATTTAATACAAACCCAGGAAGTGACTAAATGAGGTTGTGCTATGGTGCTCATTAAATGCTTAAACACATGAGTTAGGCTATCAGCACGAATCATGCTGGTAGGTCCAGTTGACCATAGCACAAACAGGACATCCACACTCCAAACAAAAGAACTGCAAGTTCAGATGACCTCATGTGCAGTAGGGTTGTAACCGGGTGCTGCAACTTATGCATCTACCACTTAAGCTTGTGGTGATGGATACTGAAAAAGTATTTTAATTTAGAAGTTAAAAAAAAAAAAAAAAAGGTATAACATTCCCTTTTGAATTCATTTTCTGTGTTGGTATTTGCATAAATCAAAATAGTATACATGCTAAAAATAATGGGAAAACGTGTCATGAGATGTATAAAACTATCCATTCACAGGCATATGCTACAAATGGTTTAAGTGCATTCAGGTATTCTTGTAAACTGCAGCAGCAGAAGAGCTTTCCTTAATTTTTCTTAGACTAGGTGTTAGTGCAAGTTATAACCAAGAATTTAGCACATCCATTCAAATTATACCTAAAGCACTAAATCCAGCACAGCAGTAATTTTCTAGTCTTTCATACTTCCCAACTTAATGAAAAGAGACATTAATGTCCCAACCATAGATTAATTAGATTGAATCATTAAGAGTTATTTCACAGGCATCTTTTGCTAATACACATATTATCACTGAATGCGACCAACCCTGCTTGGAAGGTTAATGTTATTTTGGAAGAATATTTACAGTATCAGTGATAGAAAACCCAATATCTAAAAAAATATTTTCCACCTGCAGCTATCTGTCATCCATCCCACACAAGCTTTGAAAGCTTTCCGCTATCTGTCAAAACATGGGTTTTGATGCAATAAAGACTATAATTATTGAGCATTTACGAGAAATAATATTTTCCCTCTGGTACGTGTTATAACGGTTGTTAACATGCAAGTATGAATACTAATGCTCCAAGCCCACCTATACTCTTCAAAAATGATGATTTTTTTTTTTTTTTTTTGAATACTGATATAAAGGAAAGTATAATAAAGGAGCAAGATAAGACTGAATACAGGTCTGGAAAAGTAAACGTCAATCAGAATAAGGTTTTCAGAGACATAAGAAGTTGATTTGAAGTAGAGTTTGGAAATAAAGCTGGCAATTAGATCCCTGGATATAAACAGCACTTCTTTTGTGCTGGAAAAAAAAAAAAAAAAAAAAAAGAAGATCCCTTTGCAACCAAAATACAAGGCTACAAGATGTGTGAAGGAAACAATACTGAGTGTGCATCAAAACAATTCTGCAGATGCCATGCTAGCAGATGGCTTAAGCCGGCTGAATTACTGTATAAACATTTAACTGAAAGTTTGATTTTCTAAGTGTGGAAATTATACCAAACAAAAAGAAAATGATTCTAAGAAGCACTTAAATTAGTAATTTGTAATTTTCTTTGCTAAGTTGGCATAGCACTGTTACTTTGCGAGAGTCCTTTGAAGAGGGAATTCTGGAAATCTCTGAAAGAAATTGCACGCCATAAAAGGGAGCTCATCCAAACACACAAAATGAAGTGAGACACTTAAAGGTAAATATATACCTTCCCACTGCTGTTGCAGCTAGAAGCCGCTCCAACTGCAAGTTAATAAAAATCGAAACCCCTCCCCACTCTCCATTTCCTCCTTCTCGTGCAGATAACAAAGGCCAAGGCTCTGTTTATATCTCAGTAGCTTCCACAGCAGCCCTTGGTGTGTTGCAGGGGCCCAATTGTAATACACAGGCAGGAAGGGCACAGAGAAAGGCCATTTGTGCAGAGGTGCCTTCAGCAAACACCACTGAGGAGGCGGAAAGAGAAAAATATACAGGAAAAGAGAAAAAAATTAATGCAGAAATAACGTGGCAACATTGTACAGCCTGGGTAAAATGGAGTACTGCTGTTGTATTGATGGCTTTGGGCTGTGTGTCTCAGTTGTCTATGGCTTTGCAAAGCAGGAGTGTGACAGTGGTCACAGGGTCTTAACCTGAACGCTGAAGTGATCTATCTTCAGCCTTGCCCAGGAGAGTGATAGCTTTTCTTCTGGCTTGGTTGGTCCCTGAAAGACTCCAGCACTGTGACAACACCAAAACAGAGTCTTCAAACACTGTGCTACAGCAGCAGTGCCCCGGCACAACATCCTCTTTGGGCTACTCCATAGCAAACACATGCACTACTCTGCTTATGCCACACAGACCTAGACTTCATCACCCCACCTCATAACTGCTTTTGCATTCGTCATTTGCTATGATATAAGCCAGTGTTTGCTATTTCAGAATCAAGACGGCAATTATGCCAGGTGCAGATAATAGTAGTGAAAGCGTAAATCAACTTCTTCCTTAAAGAGCTGTCCACGCTTCAAGTTCTCCATTTGGTAAAATGACCAAGAAGAGCTAATAACTCCTTTAAGCAACTTCACTGTGCTGGGGACAAAATAAACTATGTCTGACTTATGTCCTAATACAGAGCAATTTCTCACAACCCCTTCATCTTTATTTTTACTCTTTCTCTTCCAATTCATTCCCTTGTCTGTAACTTCCTTCCTTCCAGTTCATCCATTCCAAATCAACCACTTTCCTGCTTCCCAATGCAGTAATTCTGGAAATCAAATTGATAGAAGAATCATCATGGTAGCTAGCACACACCTCATCCTGTTGAATAGCACTTTTAAGTCCTATGATTAAAAGTATTTTCTTTCTACTTTATACCTGATGTTGACCTCAGAGAAGCCAAAGAGTGTGAAAATCCTTCTTTGATTCCAGCTCATAGATAGCTCTGGGTTCTGAGGACAAATGAATGTAACAGATTCCTATTCTCTTTGACATTAAATAACTTTCCTGGGCATTTTTTTTTTTATTTTAACATGTTGATGTATTTCATGTTTATGTTTTCCAAAACTTGGAAAAGTTTTGTTGTTGGTTGTTTTTTTGTTGTTTTTTTTTTAAGTATCACAGGACATTCTGGGCTTGTTTATCTTGGAGAAGAGAAGGCTTCAAGGAGAATCACAGAATGGTCTGGGTTGATAATGACCATAATAGTTTCAACCCTCCTGCTATCTGTAGGGTTGCCAACCAGCAGACCAGGCTGCCCAAAGTCACATCCAGTCTGGCCTTGAATGCCTCCAGGAATGGGGCATCCACAGCCTCCTTGGGCAACCTGTTCCAATGTGTCAACACTCTGAGTGAAAAACTTCCTTCTAATATTTAACCTAAACCTCCCCTGTCTCAGTTTAAAACCATTCCCCCTTGTCCTATCACTATCCACCTCATAAACAGCCATTCCGCCTCCTGTTTATATGCTCCCTTCAAGCATTGGAAGCCACAGTGAGGTCTCCCCGTAGCCTTCTCTTTTCCAAGCTAAATAAGCTCAGTTCCCTCAACCTTTCTTCATAGGAGAGGTGCTCCAGCACACGAGACCTCACTGCATCCTTCCAGCGCTTGAAGGGAAGCAAGCTTACAAGCAGGAGGATGGCCAACTTTTTACGTGGTCTAACAGTGATAGAACAAGGGGGAATGGCTTGAAACTGTAAGAGGGGAAATTCAAATTAGAGCATCTAATCTAAAGAAATCTAAGAAATTCTTCACTCAGAGGGTTTTGAGATGAAAGACGTTGATGTTTCTCCCACCACCGATGAAGTGGAATTACATTATGACACTCTATAGTTCAGCTTCTCCAGGGAAATTTTTCAATGTCACCACCATCAGGGAGCCCATCCTTCCTACAAGAAAGGTGTGCAAAGACAACAAACCAGAGTAGGACAGCACGCAGGGAGTGCTCCAATGAGCTGGGAGCAGCAGGGCTGGGTGAGCATCACCCAAATGCAGCTGTGCAGCTCTCCCTACGCCAAAGCACCAGCACTGAGCCTCCTGACGTGCGGGCTCAGAGGCAGCACGTATGGGAACAGATATGAGAGTAACCACAGGCTTATGTGCAGTGACACCAGTGTCATTTACATGTCACGTATGCTTAGAACTCTCTCTTGGCAATGGGAGGCACTGAAATCCTGTTGTACAAGGTGTATTGCCTGTGACAACTGAAATTACAAGCAGCACTGCTAAACTACGCTTTGACAAGCTTCTGTAATTCGTACTACTGGCAAAGTTTTACAGAAAAGACATGCATGAATTTTATCATATGAACATCCAGCACAGAAAACAAAGCCCTTGTGCTTCCGAACAGTCCAGGCCTTGGTTTAACAAGACCAATAGATGCTGGTTGCACAGCACAGGCAATCCTAGCTTGTGTTGGTTTGCTGCCCACGCTTAGCTGAGTCATCCTTTGCATGAGTAAATGCTTACCAACATGAGGACTGCAATGAATGCCTCCCCAGTTTGAGGCTTAAATTCAACTTATTCCGAAACTAACAACTACGACAGCGTGGGAGAAAACAGGATGCACACCCCTCTGCCTTTTGTACAGTGAGAGATAAGGGCGGATAGCTAGGTATGATGAAATGATGTATGATTCTCATTAAGAAACGTGACAACAGCTTTTTAAAAGCCTGTTGGAAAGATGACAGAGCCTTGACCCAGATAAAAATTAGCTAGTTCTGAAAAGGAAGACTTTTCTCATTGGTAAGTTATATATGGGACATCCTCCTAAGTGCATCCTAGTTTCCTTGGGGTGAGGGACTGGTGTTATCCACCTGCTGAATGTCAGCCTCCTTGGGCATTCTGATGTCTACCCGATGTTTAAGTTTTGTGCTGCCATGGAACTAAGTGCTAAGAAGAGTATATTTCCCAAATAGTTAAGCTGGTTGAGATAACTTTGGGCAGCTAAATCTGATGACATAAGTGTGTTCCTAAGGAATCCCTTATTGGCTGCTTCCATGTCAGGTAGGGCTGTTAGCACAGCAGCCCCACTTCTTGCTGCTCATCATTATCTGTCTGCAAGGTTACCACCTTCCGCTATCCGCAGTTTCAGCTGCTCACCTAATCACTCCAGACTTGTTTCAGTTAAAGACTGCCTTCGCAGAGACCTATTATTTAAGCTGCTGAAGACACCAGGCTTATTTTGCAAGAGCTATGTTATGGATTGATCATGCAGACAAGGGTGGCAGCAGTTCTGTCAGAGTCACCATGACGTGCAGCTTGACGTGAGCCAGGGGCAAGAAACTTGGGCAGCCACAGCCAGACGACAAGGCATGAACATCGCCCGAGAGCCTGCTCAGCTATGTCTGCTATGTTAATGACAACATCCAAAAATCACCCCCGTGGGAATGAGCCCGTGTGAAAGCAATAGGAAGTTAAAACAATAGCAGCACAATTCCCGATTCCAAAAAGGCAACATAAAGGAGCTGCAGAATGGAGTGCAGCTACAGCAGCAAAAAAAAAAAAAAGTAAAAAGGTTGGACAAACTGCCACATTTGAGACCTCTTGAAGTAAGCTGATGTCTGATCCTCAGTACTCCAAAATTATCAAGTGCTCATGCTATCTACATTGCAAAAACAACACACAGCGTGGTGTGGAAGTGAAGGAACTTCAGAAGGTGACAACAGGTCATTTTCTGCGCTTATTGGCTTGGGCTGGAAGAGCACAGATAAAGTTCAGACTGCTCCACAGCCTGTAACTCACTCAAAGAGTCAATTGAAGCCATGGCAGAAATATCGTCAGCTTGTGTGGTTGCTGGGTGAACTGAAGCTGCATGGTTTGAAGTTGATTTCTCTTCCTTTCAAATAAAATAGCTTGTGAATTGATTAGAGCTAATAGAATTATTGGATGTTAGCAAGGAAGGAGATTTAAGGAAGATGTAATGACACCATCAAAGCTTTGTTGGGATGCTTTTATTAGCCTGAATCAGCTTAGAGCAGTCCTGACACTAAAAGGTTAGAGGGAGTCTGTTACAGGCTTGCCTATGGGATGAATGCATAACAAAATCCTTCTGTAAGGGGAAAAAAAAAAAAGAAAAGAAAAAAAAAAGGAAAAAAAACACGAGAGACACGCACCAAAAAAGAACGACAAGTACAGTACTTTAACAGGGAAAATTTCCTCAGAAAGGAAGCAAGCAATGAGGCTAGGAGAGGAATAAATGGTGTAGAAATGACAATCGCTCTTCAGTCAGGGCCCATGACTGCACTCACTGCTGATAAGATCCAGCATGTGTCAGTTGTCAAGTGTCTCTTGTCACACTTCAATGTGAACTTTACAGCGAAAGGGGGACAAGAGGCAGTGAAGGGGAAAATGGCACGGCTCAGAAGGACTTGTGCACTCAGTGTGAAGCCATTTCAATTTTATATTCTAAAGGACTTTGTAGGTGATCCCATGAATGCAATTATTCGCACCTAATAAAAGCAACATATGCTAAGACAATTAAAAGATTTTATTATATATCTATTCATTGTATTTAGTTTTCGACGGCAGATAAACCTAATTTGATACAAGATGTTTGCAAGGCAGAAAGCAGAAATAATCATGGTCCGTATCTC
Source organism: Phasianus colchicus (assembly GCF_987193195.1). Classification (NCBI taxonomy): domain Eukaryota; kingdom Metazoa; phylum Chordata; class Aves; order Galliformes; family Phasianidae; genus Phasianus; species Phasianus colchicus. The sequence goes on along the minus strand of NC_143448.1, from coordinate 14,865,275 downwards.
TAAGAATGTTAGTGATTAATTATATTCTTTATTTAAAAAGGTGAATTAATAGAACCTTCCTCTACTAATGACAATTTCACCTAGCAAATGAACAACCTAATTACAAAGTTCTCATTAAAACAGCATAACTTTTGACTTACGGCATCCAGTTTGGATGAGTGCAGATTTAAGTGACTTTATTACCCGTCAGGAATGTCTGTGTGCAGACACACTGCTGGAAAACACACAGAAGTGCAAAAGATAAAGGATAAGCTCATGGGTGATGTCTCCTAGCAAATCTGAAGTGGAAGCTCTGGTACATTCAGCCAGTGTGGAAGTGAGTATGTCGTGGGTAATTATGGCAAGATTTGCATATGACCGCCGTGACTCCCCTCATTGAGGCAAATGAAGGGTAAAAAGGGACTCTGCTACTGCGAGCCTACCAGAATTAAGCAGAAATCGAACACTTCATGCATAACTAATATTATTGTGCCACCTAAAAATCTCCTACACAGAGCAAACAGCAGTTCTGGATGGGCTCAACCCACCCCAGCTCCATGAGCCAGGAGTACCAAAGGCAGATACTGCACACGAGAAACTCACTGAGAACTGTCCCTTTTTTTTTATATTGCCAAGCAAGCAGTGTCAGAAGACGGTCCCAGTATGATGCTTTACTTGAAATGACAGTCATGGAGTGAAGATAATCTAGAGATAAAGTGCACTTGTTGCAGAATGAATTGTCAGTCCTCTTCCCAATCTAAAATGCAAAACAAGCATTTGCAAAGCACTACCAGAGGTACCACCCGCTCATGGCTAGTAGGCAGTTCTCTAAGCCCATGTGAAAAATACTGTAAAAATCCAGTGTCAGAGAAAAATCAGAGGAAAAGAAATGGGTGTAAGGGACAAGAGGGTAAAAAACATAATTGTGCATTTCATTCCTACAGTGTTCCACATCAGGCATAAGCTTGATCTGTATGGTGAGGCCATACAAAGATGAGCTTGCTATTGAAGAGAAAAGAGATTGAGATTAAAAATCTTTAGATCCTTGAAATAATTCCTCTTCACAGTTTAATTGTACAACATCACATGTATAAATCCACCCCGGAAACTCCTCTGATTACAGCTCATGGACACACCAGTAAATCTGGCACTACAGTTGATACCTCAAACGTCATTCTCTTGACTCACGTTCAGCAAGAATGAGAAATGATGAAAGTGCCCAGAATCACATTTTTTACCTCAAAAAAGTACCACAGTTGCTGAGCACAAGTTTATAAATACTCATCTAACTAATGATGTAGAACAGAGAAGCAAATGGAAAGTGCACCTCAACACAACAACCTCAGCTACTTCCCCACCAGTACCTGAATACCTACAATGTGAAAACATCACCAAAAATCCAGCCAGCTTAAAACACGACTCCCTAGTGACACAGATACTTAACAGCATCCTGCCACAGACATAAGATACTTGTAAATCCCGTGTAACATGGGAGCTTTTCCTGGCTTCTGGTACTGGGAGTTTATCATGTTTGATCTCTGGACTCCAATGGGCTGTTTTCCCTCCTGTCCCACAGAAGCACTGCAGGGACCCCAGGGAACAAAGGCCCCCTTCATGCAAAGGCAGGGGTCTTCACAGAATAGCAAAAGCCAGATGCTTCTTTTTGGAAGCATCTTAAGCATACAAACTGATCTCCTAAACTTTATTTTATTTTATTTTATGGATGTTGACAGACTTTTTCCCCTCTTTTATTAAAGACACAATCTTCCACCCTCCTCCCTTGTGGGAAGAGTCTCTTTATTAAAACCTGCATCATTACTCCCTTATCCCCCCCACTGCTCACCATCAACTCATGGGCCTCTGTGCTTCCTTCATAAATAAAAACGTGCAGATAAGGTGCAAAAGCTTGACACAGAACATAGTGGGGAACACGCCATAAAGGAAGCAAAAACCTCTTTGTGCACTGACCTTACACCATGATGTGCAATAGGAAAACACTGTGGTATCCATGTTCCACCTAAGTCTTTGTCTGGATATAGATTTGGAAAGGAAACATGTGGATCTCTCATTATTTATATAAGTGAAATCTCTTTCACTTGGCACCTTTGTATGGTTATAAAGTGCATATGTGATAAGCAAGGATAGAGGTCACACTGCTAGTAGGCAGGTTTAGTCACAGAGCTGTTGTGTGCAGCATTTTATGCTGTAAGCATTGTACAGAATTGAAATGTATACCACACGGTCCACGAACAAATGAGCAGCTTGGTGCACTACAGTATACGTAGACTATAAAAGTATACAGGCATTTCATTTCCAAACGCTGCCTTTATCAATGGAAAATACAGGAACATTACACAGCAAGATGATCTTACGAGGTCCCTTCCAATCCCTGACAATCTGTGATTCTGTGAGAATAACATCATATTTTTGGTGGTACAAAGCCATTATTTACAACGTACCACAACCACAATCCAAATTTGAAGGCACCAAATTCACAATCACTTTGTACTGGGGCAAAAAAAAAAAAAAAAGGCAAAAGCAGTGAGCCTTGGGGCTGTTTCTTTTATTGCTCTGATACTTTGCAAAAGCTTGATGTTCTGCAGAGGAAAAAAAATATATATATATACACACATATTTTTTAAATCACCTGATCGTGATGTTGGAAAGGTGCCAAGCCCATCTGAGGTCCAAATCTATACGTACATAAAAAAGCAGGAAGCAGTCTTAAAAGGAAATGCTAATTAGCTTCCTGGGATTTCGAATTTTAAAAGCTTCTGCGATTGAATTTATTTTAGCAGTTCTTTCTTTAAGGAATGTGAAAATTGGCCCTACAGTTGAGACTTCAAACAAAACAGGATGAAGAAGCAGAATCCTCAGTAATACTGCTTATTGCGCTCAATATGATTATAGTCATACATTGAGGGCTGATCGATAAAAGAGAATTATACATCAGTGTAATGACTATAAAAGTAAAAGGACTTCTGGTCAACTTTATCAAAATAATTAGAAAAGCTGGAGGAGTATTAGTAATATTAAATGAAGAACAACCAGCAGTTTGAGTAAGGGGACAGAAACGGGCTCTCAGTGGCAAGAGTGTTAGGTGTTGGATGGAGCATAAACGAAAATCTTCTGCATTATTAACAACAGTGAACACATCCTTTGGGGCACAGATTGTAATGAAAGTTTACATTTGAATTAAAACATGGATGCTGCTGAATATGGACAAAAAGAGTAAGGCAGGAAAGCATACAGAACATTTATGAAGAACAAGGGGTGGCAAATGCACTGCTGATTTGAAAAAGGAATTCAATATACAACAGCCCCTTCTGAAGGCATCTGATAAGCTTTCCTGTGCCCAGAGTCAGGTACTAAGTGTTGGGTGTGTGCAGAGGAGCCCTGATAAGCTCAGGCATCTGCAGTTTCATAGAATCACAAAGGTTGGAAAAGATGTCCAAGGTCATCCAGTCCAATCATCACCTACAGCCAATATTTCCCCACTAAATCATGTCCTTTAATACCACATCTAAATGTTTCTTGAACATCTCCAAGATGTTCCAACGCATCCCAGCACCCGACCACTCATGTCTCTACTGTTTCATAACAGCACCTTTAACTCCATGCTGCTCTCCAGGAGAGACAGTTTTCCATTTTCCTGGAAGCAGCTATCTTGCTAATTGCTAACAGCAAAAGTACAAATACAGAATAGAAGTGCATTTACTTCGGATCAATTTTCAAGTGCTGCAGTATTCTAGCAGCCATTGGGCCTGACAGCTGAGTCCATGGGACATCACAGATGTTCAAATTTCAGCTAGCTAAACTTCTGCTGGATGTTCAACCAGGCTAGCAGCACTATGCAAACTGCCTGCCAGTCTCTCACCTTGCCCTTATTATGAAAATTATGCATTTTGTCATGCGTATGCAGAAGGGCTGCTTTCAGCTATGGGCTCAGAAATGCCAACTTTAAACACTTTAATTTTTAATGCAAGTCTTGTTTCATAGAGGTGACAACTGCCAGTTACAATTGTGCATTTTTAGATTTTGGAGTAGAGCAAAGTCAGTTTGTTCCCTTGAACTTCCAGAGTGCATGAAAAAGCCAATCCATTTCATAACGAAGAAATGGGTTTAACTCAACAAGGCTGGACAAGACCCACTGTAATGCATGGTCAGCACCATCAGCCTTGTCCACATTTATCACTTCTCTTACTCAAGGATGCATCAAGAGATGAGATCGTGGGAACTTCTGAGTTCCTGAAAGCAAGAGGGCATGGCTAGGAATAACAGCCACTGTAAACTCACAGAACTTATTTTAAAATAAGTTAACAGGATCTAGAGTCAGCTGAAAGAGGTTTTGTGAGGGGTTACAGGAAACTTAGGGAAACAAAGCATCTGTGCCCAAAGGAACCACAGAAGGGTGAGACTTCGGAGCTGTGCCTCAATGGGAATTAGCAGTGCCTTTTTTATTGCACTGAGCACTGCAGCCCTGAAGAGAGCCTGGATGAATCTATCTGGTGGGAGATGCCTAAGGGAAGAATTTAGCACTTAAAAATAGACATTAATTAACAAAAAAAATAGTGCTTTCTGATTGTTTGGGATAATAAGCTGCCTGATGATGGACAAATATTTTGGGGAAGACATAGAAGATGCTGCAGTGCAAATATTAGGAATTTCCAAATACTTAGGAGTTCAGATTTTCATTACAATCTTGTAGAGGGAGAAAAATTAAGAACGGAATTCAGAGAAACGTAACAAGAAAGGAGACATTTAGAAAACATTCAGAGAAACAGTCTGAAATCACCTTGGCATTTGAAACACTGGATGTGACATTTTCCAAAAATTAGGCAAACATATAAGATCAGATTTCCTGATACGCATTCCTGTGTGAATGGAAATCAGATTCTTAACAGTTATACTAATGTAGTTTATTCTTGATTTCCGACTTTGAGTCCTTTTCAAGGTATGATTAAACTTAGTTTCACAATAGAGGAGGTCAAGATAGAAATACAGCTTCACCTCCCAGTTGTTCTGCCACTTGGCTTGTATTTAAAGCTACTATTTGTTGCCATGATGCAGTCTTTTGAAAGATGATCACTGTACCTGAAATGTAGATAGTTATAGAAATGGCATTAATTTGCTTAGACCGAGAGATTTTCACAGGAGAGCAACTAGCAGAAAACATTATGAAAATGTCCAAGTGGACTGGTAATTGAGTTGATTAGTATGACCTTGGTTATGAAGGTAATAGAAGAGTGAACGGTGCTTAGACTGAGTTATAACCCTGCCACCTTGCTGGGGATGCAGTGAGGGCAGTAATTTGCTCAGGGTGAGCCCTGCAGCCCTCTTCTCCCTGCAGGGGCGATGCACCCCCAGCAGCAGGGCTCAGCTCCTGTCCCAGCACAGCTCAGCACTGGCATTTGCTGCTACAAACCGATTGCTGTGCAAGGTTCCTTGATCAATTAGGAAAATGAAATGTATATTTTTAAGAAAACTTGGATAATGGAAACTTTAGTTTCAAAGCAGAGGATACACGTCAATGAATTAAACTCATCAAAGGAACCTTCATTTATCTAAATGCCAACACATCCAACCACACCATCCTGGCACTGCTGCTAAATCCATCACGTCTCAGCCCTGCAGGAAGGCTTTAACAAAAGTAAAGGTTAGACCCACAGACTGGGGGCTCTATTTGTTCAGAAACTGATTCAGCCAAAGTCCCGAATGCTCAAGAGCTCTGACTGCCTTTCTTTCATTAGCCCATCTGTAATTATTTAAAGATATTTTAAGCAGCTTAACTTTAGAGGTGAAGGAAAAAGACAAGAACAACAGTAACAAGAAAACAAATGCAAGCCCACCACCACCAAGCAATTAGACAAAGAAAGTAAGGAAACAAAATTCTAATAGCAGTACTTGGTATTCATGCCCCTGCTGGTAACCTGGTTGTGATATAAATTATCTATTAGGTATCCACAGAGTATGTGCTTTGAGAAAAGAGTACTGACAGAAAGGAAGATATAGAAGCTCTGTGAGCAATCTTTAAATTGTAAACATCAGAAAATGTTAAAAAAAACAAAACAAAACAAAAAACAAACACAACAAACCGAGGCGAGGTCCAAAAGCAAATGTCTTCAAAGTCAGCGCAATTTAAATATTGCCCCTTTGCTTCTTCCCCTGACCAGCTGTCTTGCTATTTTATTGCAGGTTTCACAAACAAATAACTGGTCAAGGTTCCCCAGAAGGAAAATGCCTACATAAAAGATTCAATTAAATTGAAATCACTCAATTCAGATGGTGTGTGTGCAAAGCAGACACTGCTGTATTATGAAACCACACACAGATATTCAGCTAAAAATTTCCATGCTGGACCTACAGTCCAGACTCTATTTCCCTACAGTGTAAAAACGGGCACTCTTCTGGTGCCATAGCACTCTTCAGGATATCATCACACTCTTTCTTCTGAGGAACTCTGGGGGGGTGCAAGGAAGAGCTTAGGATAGAATTCTGTATTTTCTCTTAGAAACTAAAAACATTTCATTTTTTTTTTCTCATTTATTTAAATACCAAGGTGAAATAGGATGAGAAGTAGGGTCAGAAAATAATGCAAGACATATGGATAACTGTAATTTCGGAAATATTCCAGAAACAACCCATTTCAGGGCTGGGGGGTAAAGGTGTTTTTTTGTTGTTGTTGTTTTTTTCTTTTTGTACATCTAAATGTTTAAGAAACTTGCTACGATATACAGCTCCAAAATCAGGTATTATGTATTCAGCTCTCCTTTCACAGAGCTGAAATCAAACTGAATATTTAATCCTAAGTATAAACTAATGACCTGATCCGGAATCATGTAGCATGAAGACAGATTACTGTTGGCATTCAGAGTCCCACTGAAATCCCTGGACATTGTGTGAGCCTGCCTCTGTGCCACGCAGTGCTAAATCAGGGCTGGACAAATAATGCTGGAACAGTCTGAAATATTCATTTGCAGGTACCATACTTAACAGCATGCTTTCCCTAACATTCCTCTTGTTTTGAAGGTTGGTAGATCCAGATGATATTTCCCATACCCAAAGCAATATGCAGGGTGTTCAAGTAATAATGTGCTTTCATTATAAAGTTTTGCTGTGGAAAGCTTATAACTCAAAATGAAATAAAACCAACTCAAGCCAAACCTTGAGCTGTTTGTAGAAGCTTGCAAGCAACCAGCAGGGCTTGGGCAAGGACTGGCCTGTGTTTTCCTATGCTGAACTAATTATTGCACCGTGAACTCTGGACGAAATCCTCGCCCTGTCAGACTGATGGGAGCTTTGCCACCGGCTCCAGCACTGCCCAGGTTGCACCCTCTGGCATAGGCTCTGTGCCACTGCCTAATGCAGTCTGCACTGTGAGCCCCATAAATTCATAATCTCAAAAGCCAGAAATTAGTAGGTCAGCTTGTAATCACCCAATCTTTCTCTTCTCAGAGGGCCAGCTGTGTTAGTTAATGCTGCTGGGTACCGAAACCCAAGCAAGGCCCTGCACAGCTTCGACACTGACAGTAATTATTAGTATGCGCTACCCAAATTCAAAGACTTTCCAAGGAAGTTTGACTGCGGCGGTAGCATTCTGATTTATGAAGCTTGGTTATCATTTTTAAACCACAGCCCAGCTTCCAGTGTGACTTGACTGACAGTGACAGATCCCCAGCACGGCTGTCAGGCAGCTCAGGCTGCTCCGTGTCCCCGTGCCACAAGTGGGCACAGCCCCACGACCCCAGCCCTGAAAGTGTGCCCACCAGCATCTCACTCCAAATATAAGTACATAAATAAATAAGTAGTAAAAATCTGATTTTACAAACTGTCTGTATGTAAATCCAAGCTTGTACTGCATCCACTATTGCAGTTAGAAATGTCAGTCTTGCAAAATAATCAAAGAAGACCAAAAGCCACCAGAAATCTCATACCAGACGCATGATCCTGGCACTTCCATGCCAGCGTGGATATTTGCTACTTCTAAATACAGACATTGAGTGCTCTCTCTCTCTCCCTACACCACACCATTGCATTTTCCATAAACCACTTCAGAACATATTTGAACATGCCTACTTAATAGGAGCAAAATGTCATACAACCCAAACATCCTCCCCACATGGAGAAAGAACATTCCCCACTGCACTAGAGGAGTACGGACAGTTACGAAGATCTAAGCAGCGGAAACACGCCTGTCTGGACTCCAAAGGAATTACATTAAAGATGCTCAAGTGTCATTTTAAGAGTCTGTACCTTGACATCAAGCAGCCAAAGATTTTTTTATGGTCTTTCTTCAAACAAGAAGGCAAAAACACAAGTAGGGATTTTCTTTTATGCTCAGCAAGATAAAAACCAAGCATAAACACTGCAGTATTTATTCTCATAGCAATCCCATCGAACACACCATTACTCCCATTTTACAGATGCAGAACTGAGTCACAGAAGGACAAGCAGCCTTATGGCTATAAAGGTGGCTTAGGAAAATAACTGGAGGGCTCTGGGTCTGCATCCAGTGTCTGAGCCACAAACTCAGCATTCATCCTTCGTAATAAGGTCAGCTTTGCATTCAAAAGCTACAAAGGTGCTAAAGGAATTCTGTAAATCCTCCTTCTCTAAAAGCTGCTAAAAGCTACATGACATTAAGATGAGAACTGGTAAACCTGGGCTCCAGTAACACATCCACTCAAACAGCTCCAAAGAAAACTGGAAAATAGGTGTTTCATAGCTGGGGCAAGAAAGAGAAAAACAAGATGTCTCTGCAAATTATTTTGTTTGTGTGAGTGATGTGCTTTTGCTGAAAGACCGGTGTGTGCAAAAAGGGTATATTTTTGGTACGTCAGCTTCAATTACCCACAATCTGAGAGTGAAAAGCGACAGCCTTCTCCCAACGAGCGCTTCCAAAGGAGCTGCCCATCAGAGCAGAGCCCTGCTCCCTGGGTGACCTCTGCTGCTTTATGGCTGGGCAGGAGGGCACCGAGCCATTTCATCTGAACTCATTTGGAGAAAAGCGCTTGTTGGATGTTGATTTCCAGCAGCCGCTGCCCTCCAAGAGGAATACTCCCAGTATTTCACTCTGAATGCTAACAGGGTCGGTCTGAACCCCTCTGCGCTTTGCATCTCGATGCACATTCACGGCCATTTACATCACTTTGCAGAAAAGTGCTTGTGAGTAAGGAAGCAGATCCCACTAACTGTTGCTGGGACTGTTACTATGGGAAATGGAAGGGAGGAAAGCAGAAAACGGAGCTAGAGTGAAACGCATGAGAACGCCGCAGCGCCTTGAGCTGCAGGCAAAGGCACAACTTCGGGCAGGATACCCAACACTCCGAACCAGGTGGCTGTTCATAGCCTGCTTGTTTTCTTGCCGTTCTGTATTCACTATTTAAACAAAAATTACAGCCTCTTGTTTCACTCGCATGGCTCGGAGGCCCTGTAATCCCCCGTATCCTTGGCTCTGTCACCGTGCCTGCTGACCCTACAGCGAGCAGGCTCTGACCACCAAATGCGAGCAGAATAAATTATCGCTGACACTCCAATATTTAATTATGCAGCTGTCAGAGCGGCCCTTTCGAAATTCATTTTAATAAAGTGGGAACTTTTTCCTTTCAAGGTTAGAGTCAGGGGAGTCACCTTCTGTGTCAGGCTGAGGTCTCCACCATGAGCTTTGCATTCTTCCCTGAGAAGCCTGTCACTTGGCCTGATAGAAGGACCAGATAACGGCCCCGATGTCTATTGGCCTCCCCCGCCCTGCTGGAATGAACATCCTTCATTTAAACCCACAATAATGAGGACCTCAAAGTCAGGCAGGCAGCCACAAGGGCAGCTCGTCAGGAGAAAAAAAATGGCTTCTTATTATAAAATTCACTCCATGTTATAGCGGCAATCTAAAAGCAATCATGTTCATCTCACCGTTTTAACTGGTTAACCAGAAATATTTTACATGTTAAAAAAATGTGAACAGAAACCAAATGTATGAAGCATAGTAGCTTGTATTTATCCGCACCAAACTGAGACAAGTAGAGGAATACTGCTTAGAATTTTGTGATGAGCAAAAAAGTATCCAGTTAAACCTTTTGCCAAACACTTAGATAACAGAGCTACAGGAACTCCTTATGAACATGCAGTCCATAACACACAGTGTACACATACCACAATGCATATGGCGTATCGATCTTATATGCTTTCACGTTGATCATATGTGCTTCTGAGGTACTTGAATGAAAAGCTGCTGTGTGTGCATACTGAGCTGTGCACACACACACACGAACATAATGTACTGATATGCACGTGAAACAACTCCGTGTTACACAGTGCTGCTGGCCGTAAGAAACCTTGCGGTGGCTATTTTATAACATGGGCATTCCTCAGCTGAGCCTTCAGATTTGCAGCCTTTAAACTTTTTCTTTTTTCAGTGTTCAATTGGGAGAAAATAGACACAATTTTATCATACAGATCCAAAAAACGCGTGAGCATCCTTGACCTAAGGATGAAAGGATGAGAAAGAAGGAAGAAAAGAGAAGGAGAGAAAGAAAAAAACAAAACCAAGCAAAAGCTAACCAACATTTATTCCAAATCTTCTTGTTTCTCTGTGACTACACATCTAATTTCCAAGGTACAGTAACAACGTTAGTAATAACTTTGGCTTACACACCATATTTCACCCTGGGTTCCTGCGTGCTGTACGAGCACCAGAGATTGAGCTACACAACATTTTCCCAAGTACGATTATACAACTCTGAGAAATGGGGAAGCAAAAAACACATTCATTGTGTACAGGCTGGGAAACGAAGTTCTTAGGGAAGCCCCACATTTGCTCATAAGAAAGGAGTTAATGGGATCCCATCCCATAGGTGTTGAGTGTCCCAAGGCACTGAGCAGGCCACATAAAAATACAAACTTTTGCAAAAAAAAAAAAAAAAATTAACTTAATTTGATCCCCAGTGAAGTCCAAGCCAAGAGAGAACAATATGACTCACTAGTACAAAACGTTTTATTTTCTGGGTTCATTAGTGCTAATGAAGAACAGGTGTGCGGTACCAGGGGAAATGCTGTGCTCAGCAATGATCCAGCACATCCTGCCCAAGTCAGGCCTCAACGTTTGGTCTTTTGCACTGTCCCTGCACAGGGGTGCACTCTGCATCTCACAAACAAGGCACAAATAAATGGCTATCCACAAAACGAACCACAGAAAGTATGTAATGCATAGAAAAAGGGTAAAAGTTTACTCCTGCTTCACCGTTTTCCCAGATTTGCAGGGTTGTGCTAAGAGACTTCACATCTAAATATGGAGTGGAAATAGCTCACTTGCTGGTTGTTTTCAACGGGAGGTCAGAACTCCTCACCACAAGTGAGGTGCTTTCTATCAGCATTTCCTTCTGATTCATTTGTTTGCCTCACATCCACCTAACACCACACAGAAGGGTTCACCCCACTCAACACCAGGTACCTACACAGCAGCATTTGAGTAAATGCTGATGGCTGATTGACCCTTTGGAAGTATTGACCTCCTGTTCCTCAAGTAGTGGGAATCTGGGCCTTGGACAGCAATTCACTGACTGTACATGAAGCACACAGCCAACAGGAACCCACTTCCAAGAGGCCTACGCATGTTTCTGGGCTATAAATATTAACAACTGCCGTTCTTTTCATACAAACTTGGGCCAAGATTATCTCCCACTGTTTCCTGCTTTAGGTCCTTTCACTTCATATTTTTCTGTGCAATTTAACTTTGATAGAGGCAAATATTTTGACACACTGTCTGCATATCTCAGAGTGTAAAGAGTTGAATGCATCTCCTCATTGGCCTGGAATTCACCATAGACACTTACTATATGGCAACCACACAACAGGAATTGAAAGTAAAACCCTAATACATAAAGAAAGCGTGTTTATATCTGTCATGAGCCTAGGGAAATAAGCACTTTAAAACATCTTCGTCTTCAATACGTTTTGCCATATAGCTTCAGCTTCACACAAGCACGTTACTCCCTAAGGTTTCTGATGAACACTTCAGTTTGGGCAGCACAGTTCACCTCCTGGGGTATGACACAGTGTTCTTAGGACAACGACAGCCCAGGGACAATGATACCCCTTATGGGTCCATTCCAACAAGTGTTATTCTAAGATGCAATACAGACTTGCTGAATCCCACTTGGCAGTACTTACAGAGCAAAACACGTATATATTATACAAATATCCTATTCTGCCACATGCACACCAAACATCCTGGCTGAGTGAACAACTGTTGTATGTAAACGAACAATTGTTGAATGTACAGAACAGCAAAGCCATGATTCTAAGGAAAAAACAAGGAAAGTGGCAAATAAATTCTGACTCAACGAGAAGGCTTACACTAACCTGGCACCGGGAGACTTTTCAGTCCACAAATTCCTCCCTGTGTAAATTTAAAGAAATATAACTAGATTGAGCATTGCTTTAATACCTGCTGGCGTGGCTTCCCACAGTGTTCACTGGGTTGTTAAAGATGACAAAGATTTGCCTTGCAGAGACACAGTGAGAAATACAGTCACAGATGGGTTAATTGTTCACTCCTCGGATCTTACCATTTTTATTTTGAATCTAACCTGTTATTATAACAAGAGCACTCCCTGGCCTTGTGTACAAGACTCAAATATAATCAGCGATATCACACTGTCCCTTAATAGAAGGTGCAATATAAAAAAGATCATTTAAGATGCCAGTAGCTTCCCTCCTGACCCTGCCTGGCTGAGAGGCAAATTGCATTAGAAAATGACATGCCATTCATCTCAGGAGTAGTTGCAGGAACATTTAGCTAATTAAATGATTAATAAATTTAACACTGCTTTATAATTTCATTTAGCCGTGTTGGAAATCACACGGTGCACTGCGTGTGCACCGAATGAGATTAGGTGGGAGTTGTGGGTTTCACCGGCTGCCCTGGTAATTGAGATTAGTCTATTACTACAGTGACCTTTTTAACTTTTATATTCTCTTGTTAAAGTGAAATAAAATTTTATTCACTTTTAAGCCATATTTACTTAGTGAAATTTACGTGAAATTAAAGAAATACTAAGCTGAGAAGCATTTTTGTTACCTGCTCGTTTTCTTTATGCTCTTTTAAGCTTATTTGGCACCTCTTTATGAATTCTTGTTTTAATTTGGCAGTCTACACCACTGCCGCACACTTTGAAACAAACTCTCTTTATCACTCCAAGCTCACAGGTGAAAAATAACGCACTCAAATGTTGCAAAACCAAACAGCAGAGCAATGACTACTACCCAACACCAGCACTGGGTTTGGAACATGGGATTTGGTACATACCAAAAAGCCATAATACAGACATACCTAAATATTTGCAGATTTACTGCAGGTTTATCTGGAAGCTACTCTGGGAGTTGCTGCTAAATGGAGAATCTATCTGTTCTAGCAGTGTCAGCTAAGCAAGCACGAGGCTATCGCCATAGCCAGCTGTGGGCAGATGCTGTGTTTATGTCAGAGCAGATCTACATAATTTTTGTATGTCCATCCTCACACACAGCTTTAGCAAAAATGACCTCACTTATTCACAAGCACCACCACTCAGCACATAACTACTTCTTGTACACACAGTGTTCTAATTCCCTTTCTTAGAGGAGGAGGGGGACACAGAAAAGAGGAAGTTCTGACATTTGACCCAACTTATGGCACCTTCAAACAGTCAGCATAGGTCAGAAGGCTAATTCTCAGGTAATTCAAATAGCCAAATAAACTTAAAATCCCCACATGAAATCACCTTTGTCTGTTCAGACATAGCTTGCAGTTGTCTTCATGTTAAAAGTATCATCTATTCACATAAAATTTCATCAGTACAAGGACTCATTTTATCAGTTCTTGGAAAACTTGTCAGGATTACTGACACTTAAGCCAACTCAGAACAATTTTCAATCAATACATCTAATGCTAGGAGGGATGTTTAATGTGCTTCCTTTTAAACAGATGTGTGTTTATAAAATAGAAAAAAAAAATGAATTAAAATGAATATCACTACTGAAAACTGATCTCTATCTGACACACATGGTAAGCCATTTCAGAAAGGACATTTGAAAGCGACATGTCAGAACAGTGCTGGCTTTTTCTGGGCTCCTGATCACTCAAGAAAAGGATAAACTACTTGATAGACTGTTCATACAATATGGGTATAAAATCTGTGGTGGCTGAAGTGAAACGATGTAGTGGAAATGGGATCTGACAAGAGTAAGTAATGGTTCTGCTCACTTAGTCTGCTAAAATAAAATTCCGATAAAAATCGGCCCGACATGTGGGAGAAAAGCTATATTATCAGCAAATGTATTAAATATAGCAACTACAGCAGCAATTCCATTATGGAGGCAAAATCATAAGTGATAATTATAACAGCTATTTACTGTGACAATTGGAAGGGAAAAGTATTCCTGGATCATCACCACAGATGTGAAGAATCATCAAGAGGATGCAGAGGTGCATCACTGTCTTGATGTAAGAACATGAATTCAGGTTCTTTTAACTCAGTGACTGAAGTCCACCTGGGTTTCAGCAGGACCAGATTTCAACCCAAAATCATGAGGCTATTTTCTGGCCCTCGGGGCAGCAAAAGCTCAGGTCACAGCCATGGGGGAATAGTAATGTCTCCCCTATTTTTAGATGCGACTAATGCTGACATCTGTATCTTAATGTCTAGACTTCCTTTAATATCAATAGAGAAAACTGCACACTTTGTGAACAGTTCATTTAACCTAATTTAGTCATTTACCCTACAGCAAGAGAAGCTGTGGCATAGAAGTGCCATCTTCCTTCCTTGGACTACAAAGGGAATGAAAACCCGCTAATTTCATAGGAAAAAAAGTCACAAAGCTTCAAGTTCTTGACAAGAACTGAAAAATAGTAAGTCCACTTGGAGACCTCCAGAACTAAGCTCCTTCTCTTGGAACATGTGTAGGATCAAGAGCTGTTAAAAGTTTCTGTGACAAATGCACGATACTTGGTGTATTCACCAATTTAGCAGCTTTGACTTAGGAAGTCCTTTGAAATCTGGTTCTTACATGCAGAACTCGCCCCAGGAATAAAATTTGTCATGGCTATTCTTGTTCTCATTATTATTTTTTTTATGGGAGTGGTCGCTGGCATTTGGATGGGTATGCCATTTCCTCTGGGGAAGTTAATATATGATGCTGATGATCTGATGACATGTGCTTTATAGACAATATCTTACAAATGTCAGAGACAATACTGTTTTCTATAAAAACAACAACATCTGTATAACAGAAGCTATACCTCTAAAAAATACAGCTTGCACATTGGGCTTTCTACAACTGGAAGTGTAATGTGAATTTTATTTCTTTGAAACACAGATTATTTATGTTGGGAACCACAGACACGACAGGATCTAAATAGCCATTATCCACTCACAACTGTGAGAAGTAGGAAACCTATCCAATTTTTCCAGGAACTTATGTGCCTTAGTGTCTTCATAAGTCATGAATCATGTTCCTTTAGACAAGATCAACTGTACATTATTAAAAGAGAGGAAACCTTTAAAATGACTGTTACAAACAAACAGACAAAACTCAGTAAAAAGACTTGCAGAGCTCTCATTAATAAAAAACTGAATCTATAGAAAAATGTCATAAATGTTGAATAGATTGATTGAATATTTTTTGAAGACTATTTTTTTTTTTTAAGTTCTAGAAATCAATCTTTGGGGGTATCTGATGTTATTAAAACTCCAGGAGCTAAAATGATTATTACTAAAGTAAGTAGTTTTACCTTTTATCCGCATCTACTTACATAATATCCACTTTCGCATCAAGGCAAGTTAACATCCGTATTCACTTTTAAATATGTCTTAGAGACTACCCTTCTGAGTTCTAATATCATGCACTGATGTGGAAGTATGGTCACTGTATCTTATAATTTGCATAGGGAAACCATGTAAGGTCAAGCTTGTGTTTCAGTACTCTTTGATTTTAATTACCTCAACATGAGAAATGAAATCTTGGTTCCAATATCAGCAATATCAACTTTGATTGATATGAGAAAATGAAGATTTCATCCCAGGTTAGTTGATATGTACCTACCTATACTTATATCACATGGCCCATAGTCCAGGATTTCACATAGCTTACTGTCAAGTCAAAACAAAACCTTTCAAAACATCTCATTCAAACGTGGTATGAAAGGTCCACGTGAGCTTTATATCAATCACCTTTCTTACAATCATTATGTGTACAAATGAGTTAGTCATGCTGATAAGACTGTCATCACTGAGGGCAAGAATTATGTGGGTCAAATCTAATTTAGCACTCGGCCACATGAAGTTTCCAGGACAGAATAAAAAATACTAATGGAAAGTGATTGTCTTATTCTGAAAACTATTAAAGCCGCATTAATTATCCATGTCAGTAACAGATCAGTTGCTACAAAGGTGTTATGGCCTTTATAAACTGAGCAACACATCTATTGCCTTGACTCTAGACAAACCATCCAATCCAATCAGACTCTGGGCAGCAGCTGTGTTACTATGATAGAAGCAGGGACTTTCAGCATGACAACACAAAACAAAACCAAATGAAAACAAGAGAAAAAAAAATCTTCTAGAAATTTATCCAATGACTCATGGAACAGACTCAAAACAACTTGTTCCAAAAAAAAACCCCAAACAAACCATATATTTATTCTTGAAAAATAATCAACACAAAAAAAGCAAGTAAACCAACAAAAAACACGTTTACTTGCCTTTAAACTCATGCATTATACGTCCTCTCAGTCCACCTTCTCCAAATGATCCCCAGAGAGAAAAGTCTTTCTGTTCTCTGAAAACAGCCCCGAACAACAAAACTTTCCTCTTCTCTTCAGGAAGATGAGATACAGACCAACTATTCAAAACTGCTGTAAGCTCTGTCTGCTATCTCTTGTCTCTGGCATTTCCAATAGCTTCTTTCCTCTCATCATTACAAGTGTAGAGATTTTAGACTCTTGACTTTGGTCTTCTGAACTGCATCCAAATTAGATATCTAGGATAGATAATCTCAAGGGAGACCTTATCACTCTCTACAACTACCTGAAAGTAGGTTATGGTGAGGGGTGAGTCGACCTCTTTTCCCGTGTAACTAGTAATAGAAATAGAGGGAATGGCCTCAAGTTGCACCATGGGAGATTCAGGTTGGATATTAGGAAAAAACAACTTCTCTGAAAGAGTGGTCAGGTACTGGAATGAGCTGCCCAGGGAGGTGGTGGAGTCACTGTCCCTGGAGCTGTTCAAGAAACATTTAGATGTTGTTCTAAGGGACATGGTTTAGTGGGAAATATTGGTGGTAGGTGGACAGCTGGACAAGATGATCTTGAAGGTCTTTTCCAACCTTGGTGATTCTATGACTGTCTAAATTAGAGTGTTAGTTCCACCCACAAGGACCTTTTAATTATATTCTCTAAGACATGGAATAACAGCAGTGTAAGTTGCACCGGAGCTTGGAAATTGCTCCTTCCCTGTTACTGGCCAGGCCAGCATCCCCCTATCCACAGGTTTTACCACAGCTCTTTTCCTGTTTCCTAATGGCAACTTCTTTTAATTTAATTTCATGTTCTGGCAAAAAAAACCCAACCCAACAAACCCACAATAACAACAAAGAAAACAGCAGGTAAACTGAAGCAGAGATTATACTTTTAAAAAGTAATCTGTCCATTGATTGTTCTACATAAATACATAACTAGTAGTGGCAAAGCAGCTGTTACTTTTCACACATGAAGAAGCACAGTGATATCTCAGTTACCAAGAAGTGGCAAATAAAAATATTATCAGCAGCTGGATTACAGCCTTGAGTTTCATTTCTAACAGCAATTTGACAGCTCAGAGATGTCAAACTCATGACG
This sequence comes from Phasianus colchicus, assembly GCF_987193195.1. NCBI lineage: Eukaryota > Metazoa > Chordata > Aves > Galliformes > Phasianidae > Phasianus > Phasianus colchicus. The sequence goes on along the minus strand of NC_143448.1, from coordinate 14,847,430 downwards.
AGTGTGATCTGACATCCTGGTTATTGGAAATGGGACATCTTTACTACAAGTAAATGCAACAGTGCTAAGGGGAAAGCACTCCTATGCCTGGTCCTTAGTCAAATATTGGTGTCCACAGCAGCTTGGGTCCTTTGCACAGGAGCTTGCTGTTGCCTCTGGGGATTCCTATAGATCGAGGAGGAATCCATGTGTTGAATCAGTTCTTCTGGCTCAATCAGGAAAGAGCAGCTTGACCTCCCTGCCCCACTGTAAACAAATAAATGCAGCACGATATTTTCACACGTTTTTATTCTTATTTGTTGTTCATAAAGTGAATTCCAGACTAACTGAGCATGTAGGTCTCACTCCTACTTCCTCCCTCCCTCTCTCAAGTAGAAAAGAGTACGCTTAAATGCATCTTGAATGGCTGCCTCACTAAAACTGTGTTGGATGCACAGAACAAGTAATGCCATTAAAAGGAAAGAAAGAAATACTGTTACTTGTGTGAAGGAAAACCTGGCAAATCTTGCTCGTGATGATGGGAATTTAGCTCTTTTAATTTCTGAGATGGTTTAGTTTTAATTGGAATCAATATTGATTCCCAAACTAATTTTTATGCCATCAGTGTCAAATCTCTGCCTCGCAACCACTGAGACCAACCCAGCAAGCTTGGTGTGCTGAGCTCCGCAAGACCCAACTTTACTCCTGGCTGACATATCTCACGGGGCTATGACTCGCACTAATAGGCTATAATCAAGACCACAGTCTCTGTGAAGCCCCAACACGGTGGTTTGTGGCCAACAGACCTGCATAATCTTGCAGATCTACACCAGATGCCTCTGCTGGCTCAAGCTCAAACCATCCTTCGGCTTGGTGCGAGCCAGCCGCCACCACACGGAGGATGCAGATACTCCCACAAGATTTGCCAGCACTGGTACCACACCCCTGGTCATAATGGATGATTTTCAGTGCTGATGAGGAAGGGAAAGGGAAACTGAGTGTGTGCTGGTCCTCTTCCAGCAGCCTGACCTGACTGACAGCACAGCCGGCGCCTATCCACTGGAAGAGATGTCTGAACTGCAGATGGATTAGTGGTCATGTTGGCTGGGCCAAAACATCAGTTTCCACAAAGCTTGACTCTATGCCTCTGGGTCCATTTTAAATGCCAAAATAATTTTTTTTTTTTTTCAGTTGAAAAGCAACTGTGTACGTCACCTGCAGCATGGTGCATTTACCCAGTCAGTCACTGAAGTGACTCTAGCCCTGCTACCCCTGCAGAAAGCATCACCAGCGTTAAACAAATTATTGTAAGCAGGAAGTAAGTAATCAAAGGTGAAAGTTTTGATGGGTGTGAAGTCCAACTGCTAAGAAGAGATGTGCTCCTTAACATGGATTTAGCATCATTTGGCGTGATCTGCTGTAATTACTCAGAATGTGAGCCATTTGACCCTACTGCATTAAGCCTCAGTGTTTCCTAAATCCTGTTAATAAAAAGCAAATGGCTCGTCTCTTACTCACTGCCTGGAACAAGCACAGGACTGTGTGAGGGAATTCAATGCACAAGCTGCTACGAAGCCTGCTGTGGTTTAGCAAAGCAGCGCGATGGGAGCTGCTGTCGGGCTCAGTGCAGGTGTAGGGCTGCGCGTATCGCTGCCGCTTGGTGCAAACAGGCTGTGCATTGTGCTTCGCTCATCCATCACCGCTCTGTCAACACAGGTCAGCTAATCCTGCTCTCGGCGACCTCTGACCAGCACGCCAAAGGGAGGCAACAAAAATTCAAATGCACTGCTGAGGGAGACAGAATTGTTAAAGCTGCCTTTTCTTCTCGCCGAGACAGGGTAAAACAAACTTCTAAATGCTATTAGAGAGCAAACCTCCGTAAACAGGGAGAAGTGGCTCACCGAGTCTTCCCCTTTATGATTAATACGTTGTCAAGTCCTTCAAGTGCTTTCCCATAATGCAGATATTTATTGTGGTTTCTTTCTTTTTTTTTTTTTTAAAGATTCCTGCCTCAAATCAGTCACTTTATCTCAATATTTCATGGTCAACAAAAATAACAAGAACAAAGGCAAGCAAAGGCACGGCCCAAACCAGACAAAAGGGAATTGCAGTTGCACCAGATCAAAGCCACCAGCTCTGCAGAGGGAGCCGATTCCTCACTTTGCCAAGGCAAAATGATAAAAAAAAAAAAGTTCCTGCCTGAGTTAAAAGTGTAAGGGGTAAGGTAAGAAATCAATGAAAGTTAAAGTGAAAGAAGATAGGCCAGACTTTCAGCCTGGTGTGTTTAGAGCAGAATTTTTCACATAAGTATTTACTTGTAGGATTTAGGGGCAACCAAACAGAAGAAAGTAGGCCAAGAGTATTTTAATACTTGCAATAACGGCAACCTTATTCACAGCAATGGCATTTCTCCTCATTCAGAGAAGTTTCAGTACTGGAATAGCTAAGCTAAAGGTATCTACACGCCCCAACACTTCTTGTTTTTCTTTGGGACAATGAACTCTCAATGTTTTGAAAGTCACAAGACTCATAAACAAACCAAGTGAAGACTTTTCCTGTCTTCACTGTCAAGGTAGTCAAATGCATAATGTTTTTATTGAAAGACTAAAACAGGTACTCGAAATACCTTCCCACTTCCTCCAGTTACTAACAATATAGCGGAAAAATGTACGTATCCATTGGTATGTTTTTGCATGTGGGATCTCTTATCATTTCTGTAAACAGAAGGTGAAATGTGGAAATTCCTTTGCATCAAAGAGTGAAATAAACACAAGGTAAACAATTTGCACCTCAAGTACTACATTGACTAACAAGTTTTCAAGAGCCCTTTCAGAGATGTAGCAATTGTTGGTGATGACATGGAGGGACACTGTTTTAGAGAATAAATCCCAAAGCAGATGAAATCGAACCCAAAATGTAGCAGCAGACAAGGTAAATGGGACAACCTGCTTTCAGTGCAACTGGTCTAATACCCTACCTTGCTTTCAAAATCTATGTTTAGGAAGACTTTTGTTGGAAACTCTACGATTTCAGTAACTCTCTCTTTTAGCAGTTTTGGTAGGAGGGATTTGTTTTTCACACGTGACTAGCAGCTTGTTCACTCATGGAATGCAAAAGTAAAAAGTCAAGCAAAGAAAAAAAGAGACCTCCCAACATAAAAATTCAGTGGAAACCAAACCTGAAACATAGATGACAAAGCCCAAACCATTTTGACTCTTCCAAAAAAACAACGTATTCTCACTCCCCATTTTCTCAGGTTTGAGTGGAGGGCTGTATTAACGACAAAACACTTTTTGGACTACTGTTGTCCAAGATGGAAGGCAGGTTTCAAACACAGAAACAAGTGCCCAGCAAAACAGTAACTGTTCCGCTCCCTCAGAGTACACAGCACAACCCCAGAAAATGTACATTCCAATCAAATTTTTGTTACAAATACGTGGAATTTTCTGATTTATCACCTTATATTTCTCCCAGACACGGCTTTTGATATGAAAAACTGATGGAAATACAGTCTGTAGGCACAGTTCTATGTCATGTAAGTGCACACAGCTTGCCAGTGATTCCTGCAAGGGTCACATTTAAACATATTTAAAACTAAATGTTCAGCTTCTGGTAGTTCCCAAGATAAACATGAGCGTGCCCCCGTGATGTGAAAGCCGCTAATGCAACAGGACTGCTTTGTTGATATGTAAAACCTTCTATGAGCCAGAAACTGGCTATTCTTAGTCATCAAGATGAGATTCGAATCTTTGGGATATTTGTCTAACCCTGTAGGCTTAATCCTATCTGAGTTACAAATTGTAACAATCCAGAAGTAGGTTAGCATTGATTGTGGATCACTGCAACATGTAAATTTGTTGGTCGGTTTATGGGCTGACCCTACATTTGAAAAATCATCAATAATGTAATTACCAAAAATACTACCAAAATCCTGACTAGAAATATTTACATGGCACAAAAAGACTTGTATTTGAAGGGTGAAAAGGCAGGAACTGATTAGTTTCACACCAGAAAATTGACTTCAAAATCATCAGAAGTTCTCAGGACTGGAGGGTTTTTATTGCCAAAGCAGGAACTAGTGAGCAGCTGCTGAATGCAGCTGATATCCATTGATAACTAAGTAGGAGACGTAAAGCTGCACAAAAGACATTTAAATAGGTTTTCATGATTCAGGCTGAAAGACAGTCTCACGTGGAAAACATCTAGCTTTGCGCAATGGCCCATTTTCAACCATGGGTTGAGATCCTCTCACATTTCTTTTGTTGTTGTTTTTCTAGGACACTTCCTGTTTAGGAAGAACTGGGGTTTTACTGTAAATGATTCCAATAATATACTTCTCCTGCCACAACCACAACTCCGGTCCCTGTCTCTCCAAAAATAATACTAATAACAAATGGTGAGTTTATGACACGTTACCTCATGATGCCATTTGGCAGCAAGAGGGAAGAAACTGGAAGGTTGGCACGATGCTGCTACAGAGATCAATCTTGTTTGAGCATTTGTTTTGATTATCTAGGGTAATTGCAAAATATTTGCTTTAAGTATTACCCCTTCCTTCCTCTATATCATTCTCACCCAAACAGCATAATGAAGTTCTGTAAGCATCCCTTTGAGATAAAGCATAGCTCTGCCACTGCTACCAGGAAAGAACACAGACGCAGCATTTGATTACTGGCATGCAATGTAATCTTTGTCATTGCTACATATTCATCTACTTCCTCATCAGTGTCTTTTTTTTTCCGATTTACCCTCTCATTCACATAATGCTCCTTTTTACTCCATTACAAAACCAGAAATTAAGAGGGGTTTTCAGCCACGTGTAGATTCCCAACTGAAGGATCAAACTTTTGAGAAAGATCATCTTATTTTCCAGATGTGAGAGCTTTATTTTTAAACTGATCTGAGTTCATTTAAAACAGAGCAGGGATATAACGAATTATGATCTAAGCTTCAACAACATAATTATATGGACATGTGTAAGAAAGGCTGTAAATTCACAACGAGCTGAATGATCACTGACATGATCATGCACTGTTTTGATAAAGGAAAACAACACCCAAGCAGTGTAAATAAATCCAATGTACTAAATACTTGATCTACCTCCACATCGAGGTTTTCCTTAGGTATTAAAATCAGGCCTTCTACGTACTGTAATGAGTTGGGAATGACATCTTCTTACTTGGTATATATAAATAATCGTATAAAACTCGGAAAAGAAGGGAAAAAACAGTGATTCCAGAGATCAACGTACAACTGGAAGTACTCATCATCTCAAGAGAAACTGCTGGATGTTAAGAGCTTGAAACCCATCTTTCTTTACTAAAAGGGTGCAGATAGTGTTGTCCAGGGGAAAGTCCAGGGAATCTCCCCTAGCTCTGGCTCTTTCCACTGCACATTGCTCCCCCAAAGACCTCGAAAAGAGCTGTTAATCAGTATGAACTGATTGCCACTACTCAGAGTAAATGGGGATGTTTTTCATTGTCAGTTGAGAGTGAATGTATTCTGGTGTATTCCAGGGGTTAGATCTGCCACACTGCTGACTCTATAGTACGAGGTCCCCATTGAAAACAGTCATTATTTTTTTCTAATGTTCAGCACCTCAAAAACGTTTCCATGAACTTCTTGAACCTCTCCAATACAAAATACATCTTAGTGGAAACCAAACTTTTGGTTTTTAAACCATTATCTAGCAAGAAACATTGGTTTTGTTATTGAGAAATGATGCTATTTTAGCACACAAAATATTTTATACAGTTAGAAGTGAAAGTGAGATTATTTCCAAATTTTTCTTTTTAAATCTTTTGGGGGTTGGGTTGTGTTTTTTATTTATTTATTTATTTTTTGTAGCCAGAGAGTTGCCTACTCTGTCTTAGCTTTTTGACACCTTAATGATGATTTGAAAGAGAAACTATTTTTCAAATGACCTCGAAGGACCTAAGCTTAATTTTATAGCTTCTCTCAATGTCTGTAAAATAATTTGAGATTTTGTTTGGAGGATGATGACTACAGAAGTTCAGAGTGCTTGTAGTAAGAAAGTAAGACAGAAGAAGAAAAGACACAATGTATTTTTAATCAAATTGCCTGGATTCTTTTTTTTTGCCTAACTTGCTCATCTTGTAACATGAAAATACAGGAGAACTGAATGATCAAGCAACTCCCCATTAAAAAAATGCAAATAACCCATTTTTAATTTAAAAGATAAGCTAATTAAAAATAATGGCTGTGGACGGTTCCTGACAAAGCACTTCAAAAACAAGAACCACGTATTTCATGAGACTTTAGTGTTTTTTAATTAAGATGATTTTTCATTTCCCCTCTTCTTGAATTGTGATAATAAAAAGCTGCAATTGGAAATGAAGTCGTTTTTTCCCACTGAAAAGTAAAAAGAAGCAAGACTAATGTTGCCCCTAAGTGGGAAGAAGATAAAAATTCCAGACTTTTAAAGCTTCCACTTGGCTTTAAAAGCTGCCCACAGATTTTTAATCAGGTGAAACACTGCTCATCATCCAGCAGTAAAGCTGTCCACTGGTGTTACAGAATTATAGAATTATAGAATGGCTTGCATTGGAAGGGATTTGCAAAGATCATCTAATTCCAACCCCCCCCGTGCCCCATCAGCACTGCCAGGTTCCAGCAAGGCTTGGCTTGGTGTGATGGGGCTCAGTTCTCCTCCTCCAGACCAGGCAGCAGCATCCAGCTCTCTTACATTTCCCTAGGCTGGATGTATCAATACCCTACAACTCTTTTGATCTACTCTGGAGACACAAATTAGTGTAAATGACCAGCTGAGGTAGATTTGCACCTCTTTTCCACCACCATATGAGCGCAAAGCAGATAAGGAATTCTAATCTGGACACCGATGTCCATTGTGCTGTTTTCCAGAGATAGCAAGGAGAAGAGCAGGCACAGAGTGCAGCAAACAGACACAAGTACGTAACGTCCACATGACCCATGTAGGATTTGAAGATACATATTTCTTGGAAATGTTGTCTTTGTGGTCATAGCCTTAACGAGAGGAGCAACGCGGACGAGAGAGCACACGTGTGGCACTGCAAGTCACTGATGCAGTTTCTGATAGGGAAGAGGTACCAGGTATTGGGGGAGGAATGCGTGCAGAGAGCCTAAAGGGCAGAGCAGCCCCCGATGGGTGAGAACCACATCCTCCCAGACTAAATTATCTTGCGATTCAATGATAATTTGCCTTTCCTGTTCATCTGTGCAGTTCGACCACTCTGTTTTACAGCTGCTCAGCCTACATTCTGTTAACTGTAGTACTGTACTGAAAAGTCATCACCTATTTCTAATTCCAACCTACACCAGGCTTATAGCTATAGTGTAAGAACTCACAGAGCCTGAAGAAAATAAGACACTATTTACCATCCACTCTCTTTGCCCTGAAAAGCACAAATTTATAAGCCTCTGTTCCTTCTTGGGTTTATAACCATGGGGTGAGAAAAATCCCCTTGCACACTGGAAAGGTGGGGTTCATGAGTAATCAGGAAATCTTTGTAGGCTTATAAAATGCAAGAGGCATACCTTTTCAGCTCATAGGTCATATATTATGAACAGAGCCTACAGTTATTATACAATCAAATTTTATAGACTTTAACTGACTCTTTGAAAGTAATCTTAAGGTGTTTAAAATGAGAAAACTCCAAGAAAAACAGTTTTGGAGTATCTGAAGATGCTTGCAAAGCTGTTAGGTAATTCATTCGAGTTGTGTTCCTTGCTGTAGAATTTATCAAGTTGAGAGAAATACGTGCCATCAGCTTTCAATCAGAATATTTAGTGGTGCTAATGCTTTTCCAACACTAATATAGGGTCTTTGGAAAAAGCCAGCCCATTTCCCCTTCTTGGAATGCAAGAAAAGATGACTTACTTTAAGTTTATTTTTACCAGTTTAATCTTCAAAACTTCAAAGTTTGTTTTCTGCCCTCTTTCTTTTTTTTTTTTTTCTTTTTTCTTTTTAAAGGCAGAAACCCAGTCTCCACAGGATTACAGCCAAATATGTGCAACATCAGGGTACACCTGGAAGTCATTAAGACCTGCACTTCAAATCTTCCTGCAAGGAGATGGGGGGAATCCATCCTCCCCTTCTCCATGTTGACACCCTGTTTCTATTAGGGAAACCCTGAGCCAGCGGTGTTCAAAATAAGGAGTTAAACTGCAAACAAACACATTATAAAGAAATCTGCAGTCCTGCTCCAAGGTAGGGTCAGAGGACAATTATGTCAGTTTGAGATAGACAGAAACCTCATAAAGGACCAGAAAACTCCCAAAGAATAGCATGAAAGCTTTCAGAGGTGTTTAAATATGTGAATATTTAACACTGAAATGCTCAAGAATAATTTTCCTTCTCAATTGTGTTCACTTAAAAATCTTAAGTTCAAATGAACTAAATTATTCATTCTTTCATTGTAATTTTCTTGAAATTTAGGCTCAATTCTATGACATATTTGCATTTCTTTTTTTTAAAAAAAAAAAGTGCTAATATGATTTAGAACTCCTTTGTATATATATAATATATATTTCCTGGTAAATTGTGACTTGATATAGATATGAGATGCCAGATTGTTGGAAGCAAAACAGAAATTGCACTGTGAACTGCCACACCAGCTGGTAACCACATTTTCTAGAAAATCTGTGGGCAGGCTGTCTTGAGAAAGCAGAACGGGAGCTAAAATTGTTGCTATTTTTGTGTGATAAGGAGATAACTGAAAAGGCAAAACAATTTCACTTCTAAAACGTTAACTTTTAACTATTAATATTTATTTCTCCCTATATGTTGGCTTTACCACAAAATACTTTGTTCACCCTTCTTAGTGCATGTCTACACATGCATCTACAAAATGGACTTCTCACATTCTACTCATCTCCTTTCAAGCCAGGCACAGAATCCCAACACAGCATCGCAAAGAAAGGAAGGGATGACTGCTGAGCTCAACTTTCATACTTGCAAGACAGCATCTTTTTTTGGAAATCATATTGATTTTAATGAGAAACACCACAGCTCTGCTGTCACGTTTGGCTTATGGGCGTTTATTATATGAACAACTTGATTTCTTTTTTTTTTTAAGCATAAAAAATAGGAACTCTTCATTCACAAGAGCAAGCTTTAAAGTTCCCTTTTAAAACACGAAGAGGGTCCCAAAAAGGCTGGAAGCTGCCATAGCATGCCACAAACCCTCCAACAAACCAACCTGCAGCTCACGCCCATGGAACCAACTCCAGCTATTCAATAAGGTGGGGGTACTGGGGCTCAGCTCCTGCCCTCCCCACCCCAACCCATCCTCCCCAGGCTCTGACCTCTGCTCCCTGAGGCATCAGCACCCCCAAAACAGCAAATACAGGAGGGAAAACACGTCTGAGCTGTAAGCAGCTGTCTAGCCACCTCCGCCGGGTCACGTCCAGGTAAACACTGACAGCCTTTTGGCTCTCGGGGGCAGGTAGGGGGCTGCGATAAACTCTGTTTGTCCAGGTGCAAAGGCAGACACGGGCTTTGCTGTTTTTCCTTTGGAAAATGGCAAAGCAGCGCTGCGGACATTGCTCCTGTGGGGCTTTCACAGATCCCCATCCCACACCGAAGGTTTTAAGCAGGCGGGGAAAAGCCTACATGCATCCTTCATGCTAACCCTGCAAATGGGGGGTGGATTTGCTGGAGTGCTCCTCTCCAGCAAAGCCAGATGGCTGAACAGGGTGAGAGAGCAGCATTTGCCTCCTAAGCACGATTTCATTATTATTACGACTTTAAGATCCGGGTGTGAAGAGCACAAGCGGCAGGGCTGGGAGCATATGCAGCCACTGCTGGAAGCACCGTGAAAAAGTGCTGAGGGATGAAGCGGAGCAGAACACATCGTGAGGCTGAGACAAAGCACGGCTGTGATTGGAGCAGCGGTGCCCGAGAAGTGTAAATAAATGTGGGATGCAAAGGGATTTTGTTCCTGAGGTCTCACAAAGGTTTTACAAATTAAGAGAGGAAGGGAGCATTTTCTTTGCATATAGAGACTGCCCCTTGAAATAGCATGTTAGAGATGTGGGCCTATTGGAGCGTATTCAGAAGAGGGCCACAAAAATGCTCCAAGAGATGGGATACCTCTTGTACAACAACAGGCTGAGAGCTGGGGCTGTTCAGCATGAAAAAGAGAAGGCTCCAGGGAGACTTGAGAGTGGCTGGATGGTAGCTAAAGGGGCTGTAAGCAGGAAGGGGACAGACTCTGTAGCAGGGTCTGCTGTGACAGGACAAGGGGATATGGTTTCATACATGGAGAGATATAGACTGGACATGAGGAAGAAGTATTTTGCAATAAGAATGGTGAGCCTAAGCACAGGTTGCTTAGAGAGGTGGTGGAAGCCCTGTCCCTGGAGACACTCAAGGTCAGGCTGGATGGGCTCTGAGCACCTGATGGAGCTGCGGGTGTTGTGTCCCTGTTCATCGCAGGGGAACAGATGGCCTTTAAGGGTCCCTTAAACTGAAATGATTCTACAAAAAAGTGAATGCAGAAGATTTCAGGGCAAAACGTTTCCTTGCCATGAAAGCACACGGAATGAGGGAGACATGGCAAACAGAGGGCTGGGTGATATGCCGGTTGCAGCTGAGCGGAGCAGAGCTGCCTGTGCCGGTGAAAGAAGCAGAGTGGGGGCCCTAGGACAGCTCTGCTGAGCCCAGCTGGGTTTGAAGCCTGAACTCAGGGCCGTTCTGTATTTCTCCCATGTCAAACTGCAGTTCAGAACTGGAGAGAAGTGGCACACAATGGGCTAAGTGTGCCGGTGCGCACGCAGAACCCCGGCGCTCCTGGGGGCAGCCTCAGCATGGGGACGTTCTGTACCGGGTCAGCAAATAAAAGATCCTTTGAAAGCAAAAATGTTCAGGGTATCAGGAGCACAATCCCCTTACGTTCAGCTCGTACCTCTGGGACACATGTAAATAACTGAAGTAGCATTATCCTTCAGCCTTAAGCAACCGAGCGGCGTTTAACAACCACCAGGCTCCCGCCCTGAGCGCTGGTTTCCCAAGCCCGGAGCTCCAAGCATCAGCCCAAACCACTGTCAAAAGCCAGGCAAACACAAACTTAAACGTGTCACTTCGTGTTTAACTCTGTGTATTTAATTACGCATAGAGTTAGCGAGCTGGCGTGTTTTAGTTAAAGTCGTACTGACAGGCAAAACTCTCTCTAGCATTTAATACAATCGAGCAAATGTTTTCCTTCTGAAAGTGCCCTGGGAGGCAGCAGAGTAGGTGAACGGAGGCACTTAGAATTAGAAAAGCACATGCAGCCCGTTGCCAGATATATTTCAAGTTGTCTAAAAGATATGCCTTGTTCTAACAGCTAGGGCTTAAACCCTTAGAAATAAGAAACACCTGCAGTGTGTCTCAATGCTATATTTATTTCTCTGTGAATATTTATAAGCGTTTAAGCTACTAATGTTGTTGGCATTGTTAAATCTTGATTGTGAAGTTTGTAAATATTCAAAAGAAGCAGATGTTTACTAATCCCATTTACCTTTAAGGGAAAAAAATGTAAAACTGGAACGAAAGCAGATTGTTAAACTGTTCTCCCAACAGAAACAACCAAAATAAATTACTGCAATCTGAAGACTATAAAGAGTGACTTCAAAGGTCAAAGGATTAAAGACAGTCTAAACCATGAAATGCATTTTATTAGATTAATAAAACATATGATTTTGCTAACTTAATTACATGAACAAATTAGCTGGAAAGGAACTTCAGAGCTTGCCATCCCAAATTAACGCCAGCTATGGAGAAGGTGCAGCAGCGACTGCCCCGCTGCTCTCAGCTTGCACACTTCTATCTCTGCACTGAGCCTCTGCAAAAGCAGGGAGCAAAGGGAATGGCTGAGGGCATCCCAGGAGCTGGGTGGAAGCAGAGCACTGTGCCATGGAAGGGGCCTGGCCCCACCAGGAGGCCCCCGCTTGGCGTCCCCTGGTAACCAAAACACTCATTCAGTGCTCTGTTCATCTGTTTTAAATCATGCTTTTAGGTGTATTTGTGTGATAAATAATTGAAGCTGTTTCTTTTGGCCATCGGAATAATTGAGACACTCTCCTTTTCAAACAGATTGATGGGTAAGTACAACAAGCACATTGAAAAGTGAATTTTGGCTTGCAGAGCCTTGGATTTGCTTAACTCTTTCAGGGCTTAACAGGGGCTCTCATTGAAGGCAGGTTCTCAATGCCATGCCATTCATTGACAGCAGCCCACTAGAGCCATTAGGGGACAACAGAGGGAAATTAATGTCACATTTTGGAAGGCCACTCTCATTGGCCTCGCCACAGTTCAAATTCACTTGGCTCATCCACCTCCCCAAATATAGCTGGATGGTGCAAGGGCTTCACAATTCCTTCTTTTGTGGCATTAAACATGACAAGATTATCATTTAATGCCTCATCATTGAAAAACTGACTTATGGCTTCGCGGGGCTGGGCACCGTTTCCCAGATACTCTACAACTTCAGAGGATAACACAGCTTGGGGAAAAAACCTTTACAGTTTCTTAAGTAGAAAACCTGAACTGTGCTAATCCCAATAAAATAAGTGCAAATTTGTCATCCTGCTCAAGTATACAGATCCCTACAGATGCATGCATTGCTGATTCATTTCTCCATTCGCTATTTAAGGATTTACATACTGGATTGGAAATAAATAAATAGAGCTTTTGCTATTTTGACTTATTTTATGTTCCTTAAACTACCACTACCGTATGATAATGAAACACCATTTCACTTCAACAGAACTACTACGACTGCATGCTCTCCCCATTAGCGGCCTCTCAGAATCTGTTGTTTTTGGTCGGTAAAATGGGACAAAATGGTGCAACACCCACTGCTTCTATACATTTGAAAGTTTCTCTTGATCTTAATTTTCATATAGATCACCACTGAAAAACAGACATTTTTTTCTTTCTTTTTTTTTTTTTTTCCTTAATAACATCCTAATGTGTCATTGGCTTTGGCCAGAAGACAAGTACATGATTCCAACATCTTCAATTTTCAAGGTCACATAGCCCAAATCATAAAGGAAAAGCTCTCTTGGGTCCACTCAGCAGCGGCTGAACATGCAAACCAACAGCTAGGTCTGGAAACAATTTCAGCTGATTTATTGGGGTTACCCTTAGACAGACTTGGGATTTTTTTTGTCTTGCTGAAAGCAACACAAAAACCAAACAAAAAGCAAAAGCTTCAATTTTTTTTTTCTTTTTCTTTCTTTTTTTTTTTTTTTCTAGACTGATGATACCCAGATGATAATTCTGCAATGTCATCTGGGACTAAATCTCAGTGAGGAATGGCCTTGAGCAGTTGTGTCCAGAGCCAGGATGACCTTCCCAGTGAATGGAAGTACCACTCACTTCTCAGTACAGTGTGGGCATGCAGATCTCCCTCCTTAATGTCAACTCCCTTCTCCAGCTGTCCTTACCAAACCTTGTCTCTGCCTCCCACCACCCTGAGTCAGCTCAATGACAAGCCCAGACTGAGCCAAGTAGCCACCAGAACGTGTGTGTTTTGCTGCCCTACACCACAACGTGAAGCAGTACCTACTTTTGCTAATGGTTACCCTTAGGGGACTGAGAAGACCATATTAATAGTTATTCACATTGGGATGCTCTGAATCAGCAAGACTCATAACAAAATGAAAATAGCAGCAGCTTTGCATCATTACAACTCTACCCCTCGTGGATTTTGTGCTAGTGGCAATCTCCCTGAGCTGGCACAGACTAAAATATTCTTCTCTTAATACCATTCTTTCTCCAACTCCTACACTCAAAGAAAGCTGAATTTACTAACTGGCAATACTTTCCTATTTTAATGAATCCGTACAACGCATATTTATATGAAAACTAAAGCTCAGAGGTTTAACATCAAGCTTTCTCATTCAGATCCCCCACTCTACTGTTTAGACAGCTGTTTACTCAAAGGAAGCTCACACGACAAGTTGGAACAACAGCAAAAGCAATTCCTACCACTTATTGTATTAGCTCTACTAATGATCTTCCTGTCCCATCCAAGAGTTGAATAATGGGATAACAGTCACTCACGAGATACAAACCAGCATCCGTGCCTTCATTTGAAAGTGGCAAGATCCTAGCTCTCAACCCTTTGGTATAAAAGAAACAAGAGTGCCTTTGCCCGGCCCATGAAATGCTGACCATGTCCACCTGGGGACGCAGAGCTCCATCCCCACCCTGCAGCATCCCTCTGAGCCCCGCTGGGACTGCGGCTTTGCCACGCAGCACAATGCTGCCTTTGTGCCATGTGCATAAGGCCACGAGTCAGGATTTACTGCTCGGCAATTTCACTGCAACCTTCCGACTTGGGGGCTTATTCAGCTTGCGTGCTAAAACTAAATATATAAAACGGCAGAACTTTCTCTTTGCTTCTCATCTCTGTTAACTGATTCTCATTATCACTTGCCTTGCTGAGATTTCCTTTTACTACAAACATGGAAATTAAAACCCAAGAAACAAAATCACAAAATGCTTGCTTTGTTAACAAAACATGAAGGTTATACAGGGGATGTAGTTTTAAAACCTCTCTCTGAATTGTCTTTTTCCACAGTAGGCAAGAAAAGCAAGTTGTACTTAATATCCTAAGTATTTCTATGCCGACATTCAATCAAACTACAGAGAGCAAAAGTTAGAAACCTTTTAACATTTGAAAATAGGCATTAGAATAGTAATTTTCCAGCCTTTATTCATTGCAGGTGCAGCCTTCTATGCATTTAAGACGCGCTTTTAAAGATTTACAAATAGCCTGAGCAGTGACTCTGAACTCCAGAAGGACAGAATATGGGAAAGATAACATGCAAGTGCAGGGTGAGTATTATGGATCTGTTCCAGAAATGAGCTGAAAACCTATGATCCAATTAAATCAATAGAAAACACAGCTGCTTGAGTACTCCAGGGCCCAAGCTGTAAACCTGAGTGCCAAACACAAGCCCCATTTTCCCCCAAGGGTTACCTGCTTACTGTGGGCAGCATCACGCACGGCCGCGATGCCCAGCCAGGCTGGAGAGGGGTCCTGTGAACACCTCCTCACAGTTTCGTTCCCATGTGGTTTCACACTTCGACCCCACAAGTTCGCTTTGAACTTCAGGTTCAAATGAATTTCAAAAAATAAACTCAAAAGGCTGTCAAAACCGCTGCTTACTGTGGGTGAACCCAGCCTGACTGCGCACCAGGTGGTTCTAAACAGCAGACAAATTAACTTATCTTTCCAGTGAATGTTTGCTTGCCATGCAAACAAAATACTGCTACTCGCTCCTTATTTTCAGCATGCAAGACTCTGGATACCACTGCTGTGTTTTTCCATATGCTGCCTCCTAAGTGTATATGCAACCACGAAGTTCAATATCATGTACTCCAATAGCATGTGCATCTGCAGTGAGATTACTTTTTAATTTCATAGGGCTATAAATAGTGTGCCTCCACTGGACGTACAGACCAGCCTAGATCAGCATTATGCCAGGTCAGTCCTTAAGGTGCACGTGGTTGTATATTTATGTCTGTATTTGTGAGACAGGGAAAGGAATGACGTCTATAAGCAATTAACTGGTTTAATGAACATTAGTCAAGGGAATGACAGCAAGTTTAAATTCAAGTCTATCCTTTGCTGCCTGTGCCAGAGCAATCTTTATGATCACTTTGTTTTTCCAGCAAAACACATAGGCAATGACTGATAAGAGCCATTTATTTTGTCTCCAGTTACCATGCAAGTATTTGGCTAGGGCTTAACCTCCCCAAATTCCAAGTTGTTCTCATCTGTTAGCATACGGAAGTTTGCAGCTGTCTCAGAGACAGTTGTACTCCAGCACTCTTAGTGCTACCTTGATAATGCAAAGCACTGGGATGGTTGTTTTGCATGGCTCAGGATAACTACACACTGCAGCAAGCCATCAACGCATGCACAGCTTTACCCAGAGCATGATACTTGTGTTTCTGCAACTCATTGGTACGTCCAGTTTGGAGATTGCACACACACACAAAAATAAATAGATCAGTCACTTGGACAGAGAAACTGCTGTGTGATAGACAACCACTCACCTTCAGGAAAAATATAAACCCATTCAATATCAAAATAAGCTCATAAACCAAAAGCTAGGCAAAGGGATACGTTTGTATTTCCTGTGCTAATCTGTGAAACTAAAACTTTCAAAAAATCAAGACCTCCCCCCATGCATGGCTGCCATTGGAGAATTTGTTTCAGCTTTTGCATTCAATATACTCTTGCCACATATTGATTTCTTTCCTTCAAAGCTAATCTTTTGACTTTCTCACTGTAAAGAGGAAACATTGTCAGACTGATTATGAGGAAGCTCACTAACAGTTCATGCATTTGATGCTCTGGCTATAATGTTGTACAAAATCTAATGTCGTAAGTCCTGGATCATGTACAAATACAGAAAACAGCATCAAAGATGCAGTGTTCCCCCAGGTATCTGTCTTTCAGCTTGCAGAAGCTCATTCATTTCAAAACACACTGGAATAACTGACTGTCTGCACTGAAGCCTGTAACTGCCTTTATATGTATAAGCCTTTATACTACATTATTGAATGTCTTGAAACATTTTAAAGTTTTATTACAGCGTTTGAAATCAACAAGGCAATTAGTGAGCCCCAAGACTGTGCACTGGTCAATCAAAACTGCCATCAATAGCAGTCTGTGAAAGTCAGTGGATGGCTTGGGTTTATGGGCTGGGGTGAGTGTAGTGTGTCCATACACAATCCTGTTCTTCTTTTATAACTTCACCTTAGGTTTTAAGGAGAAGCCCATATTCCCCAAATTAACTTTCAACACTGCTTTCTGATATAGAAAACAGAGGAGATAGGAAACAGAAAAGAGATGCTTATACTTGACAACAGCATGGGTGGAAAAGTGCATTTTTTCCCCAGATTGTTCCCAAAGGACTAATAAATAATAAAAATTCTTGTATTTTAATAAGGCCTTTCTCTTAGGGTACCACAGAGGCTGAAAACTACCTAATATGTCCAGAACAGCCATGAAAGTGCTATGTGCTACTGAAGAGAAAAGCAGCCATACAACTTCCATCCAGAACAGCAGAGTCAAAGACAAAGATACAGTAACAGATTCTTCAATAAACATACGTTTTCTGGACCACTCAATATGTATGGGAGATATCTGTAATCAATGCTACTGCTACATGCAGCTCTCTGGCTTTCAGGAGATGACATATGTTCCCAATTTGTTTCCTGCGTAACCAGAAGATGTGTTTACTGCTACAAAATCAGGTTAACGTTTACAGAGCATAATTATCTTTAAAAAATGACTTTGCCATGACTTTCAACAAACTCAAAATAGACTGGGGAAGAAACAAGGACTGCTGTGTCCTATTAAAGCTAACAGTTTACTGAGCAGGTGGAAACTAAAGTCAGCTGCCACTTCTCTCTTTCCTTTCTCTCTGACCTCTGCTGCAAAGGGGTGTATTCTAACAACGAAGTAAAACATTTAACTTTTTGTTTTCATTCCGCTGTAATTCTGGTTAAGAGTTTTGTTTCACAATAGTGAGATCAAAACCAGAAGCGTGTGTGGCTACGAACTCCCCTCCCTGAGTTCCCAGCCAAAGTTTACAAAATCAAGCTGAGAGCGGTCAAACTGAAGCACGTCGTAACTGCAAAACATTCAATGTGAGATTCAGTGACGAATCCGTAGTCCGGCAAGACAGCCACCACAACAGGAGGTTATTCATCTCTGCATTTCAGAATCACAGCTAGCTGGAATTTACGGTACGCATATTTTCACAATTTGATGCAACGTTTACATTAGTTTAATCAAACATTTTCTGAGCGCCCGGTTCATTACTTGCGTGCCACTGCATCGATTGCACTTTACTTACTTCTCGAATCAAAGAGTATCTGAATTCTTTGGAGTGGACAAATGGATATAGATTTTACAGGAACTGAACAAACTAAATGCACATGCATTATTTTAACTGCGAGGCATTTATATTCCCTCATAGCTGTGATTTCTAATCCAGCTGGCTAATACTACTCGCTGAAAAACCACATTACAGCACGCTATTTTAAAGGGATAATAAACACATGATACAATAAATAGTACTATTCTAAGCTCTTGCCGTTCTGATAAAGCTGTATTTCAGTCAAGTTCAACCCTGGACATGGAAGTAAGCCATTCCTATTCATCAAAATGATAAAATCCATATTAAGACCCATTGATTTCAGTGAGATTTAAATACAAGTTTAGTTTCTAGAAGGATTAAAAGAAAGCACAGTCCCAGCTACAGCCCAAGGACATTCACACCAAATAGTGCTGGAACTCCAATATTACTTCAACTTTTTCCTGTTTAAAGCTCTTTCAGTGAAAATATATTTCTCTGTGCAAATCCTTCACACACATCACAGCAAAGGTTGGTAGATCATGTTATTTCTTCACGTATGTTCAAGATTTTATTTTTCTTTGCCTTGTCAATAGCCTATAGCTGTGTGTCCTAACACTCATTCTGTTATCTTACCCCAAAATACCATGCTTTACAACTGACATTAAGTTCATATCGACAGAGAGTTTTCCAAATTTCCCTTCACTACAGAGAAGTCCCTTATTTTCCTTTAACGGCAGTTATAATAAATTCCTTTTACAAAGAGACCTGTGAAGACTAGTTGACACAGGAATAAACCACTGGAGGAATTCCTCTTAGCTCTGCTCTTATGTACCATTATAAAGTATACTCTGAATCTATCTTCTTCTTTTTTTTTTTAAATACAGTATTCTGTGAAAAATCTGTGAAGTCTACTTCAGCTAGAGAAGTCAGTCTGCCCTTTACCCTGCCTCCAAGCTCAGCGTGAGGACTTGCCATGCTCCAGGTTGGTGACCCTGCAGAAGAGACACAATGGTGCCCAGCACTGATAGTTCTATCCTGCGCTCACAAGAAAACACCTGTGTTTCCAACACCAGCAAAATTGGAAATCTTGGTTTGGCAGGTGAAGCAGCAAGGAGGAGTTAATGAGAACGTGACCTGGCAGTGGTATCCCACGCTACTGTTTTCAATTTTTCACTGTACAGGATAATTAAAAATACCAGAAAAGCTTTTCTCCTTCCATGCACAAAGCACGGCCATGGACAGATTGATCCAAAAGCCTCCACTGTAATAAGTGAGCAATGAGAAGATGTGCAGATGCCAAGCACGGAAAGGCAACTCCATCCTCCCAGTCTTGTAGGGAAGTCACGGGTAATTGCTTTTCCCCCATAACATGACCAGAATGGTCTGCACGTGAGCATAATCAAAGCAGAAGAATTTCAAAGCAGAAAAATATTTTTTTCTTAAAACATTTTTCAAACACGTCCAATCCTGTGTCACAGAGCTGGTTTTCATGTAAACCAGCAGAGTTTGAGTAAAACACCAGAAAGGGGGTGGGCAGGAGATTTTAACCCCCATATAAAAATGAGTATTATTAATGAATTACGAACAATTATTACAAAGTAAAAACAGTATTTGTTTCGTGGCTCCATATGGCATCTTTTACTTAATACTGGGGGTTGCAGGCAGCATTTAGACTCTTTATTGTTTCAATAGCAAAGTTAAAGAGGTTAATTCCTCTTTAACAAGGGGCTCTCCCCCCCCTCCTCTTTGGCTCGGCCTAAATTTCTAACACTACCTTATGAAATGTAGTATACAGCTTTTAATTGTGCCCAGAGGCAGTACAACTTCAGAGAGGGTTTGGAGCAACTGGCAGAGGATTTGCAGAACAGCTGTGTTCCGGGAACATGTGCAGCGCGCTGCAACAGCCCCCGTCAGCACCTGCACCCGCTTAGCGCCCGCCCCGCCGCCACGCACGCTCCACATCTGGGATTAATCACTGCTTTTAAAGGAATTAATACTCTTTACGTTTTTTATTTTATTATACCTGTAGGAACATGATGCTATATTAAAATCTGCAGCTTATAATTAGTATTCTGTTCGAGCCGGAGTTACTGGGGGGAATAAAACCTCCCCTTCGCTTTGCCAAGAATGAATTGTTTTAATATCCCAACATTCAATATTATTTATTATTAAAGTCGAGCGCTGCTTTGGTGAGTAACTGGCTTTCTCGTGCTCTAACCACCTCCTTTTCCCCACTGAACTCTACCTCACGTTTCAACATTTGTTGGAAATAAGCCCTCACCTCCCCGTTCTCTCAGTGTACTCTATTCACGTTGGGAGGTTCAAAAGAAGCCCTTAAAAAATATGATATTATTTAAATATCACTCAGTTCTAACAGCAGTATTTGCTTACATAGTTTAGACAGCACAGAACCCTATTCATGCATGAGGTATGCCACATTAACCATTTAAGATAGATTTTCATGTTAATTCTACAGGGGAGGAATCATATTAGATTTGCCCATTTTGTGTAACTTATAATGGAATTCAGCAACACGAGTCCTGTTCATTACACTGATGGAGACTAGAGAGGTACGATGAATAGAAGGAAAGGGAAACGGGCTCTGTTATTAATTCAGTAAAACACAAACATTTCCCAAAAGTCAGACACCCAAGTGAAAATTTTTAAGGCAAAACCATAAAGATTTGACACCATTGCTGACATCAGGGAACACATTAGAATTCAGTTTAAATAGTTTCTCCAAATCAACAGTTTATCCCAAAATCTGATACACCAAAACCCACAAGGAACAGAGAAATACAACAATAATACTTTCTTCATTTGGCTACAGAGCCAAAAAGGCACAGTGCAACATTTCAAAGAAAAGAATGCTTTGGTTGGTAAGCATGAAATATTTTTTAAAAATATTTTTGTCTTGAAACCCACGTGGCCAACAGCACAAATATTTATCCCCAAACCTATGCAGTCTGCTGGATACACATCCCAGGCTTCTCAGGACCTATTCACTTAATTTTACTGGTTAGCTTGCAAAACTGTTTATGACACAGACTATTCTAAAATTCAAGCTGAAATGTATATCCAAAACTGCTGCAGACATTGTGCTTTAGGATTTATTTTCCCAGCAGTAGCTACAGCAAATCCTTTTGTATTCCAACAGACATTGTTCTACCAGCTCGCATCGTTCAGTGGCCAAGTCATATTCAAGGCAAAGCCATGTTGATCATAGCTACTGTTAGACCACTCATTTTTCTCTTAACTGAGACCTGGTCAACCTCAGCAGGCTTTCACTTCCATTGAGCTGTGCTGGGTACCCTCTTCTTGAACCAACTGCACTGCAATACAACACTAATAGGTTTTTTCTTCGCTACATCCTCCGCCATTATGGACCTGTGCTCAGTTCTTCCTCTATAGCAGATTTCCCTAATTCTGTCAAAGTGCACAGTGCAATTGTCATGACAGCAGCCTAAAATTCTATGTAATTAATTAAATATGTGCAGTCCTATTTTGAGAGTTACCATACTCTGCCTTCACGTATTTAAACAAAGATGAGGAACGAAGGGACATCCTTGCTGATCCAGCCCATGCCAGTAGAAAAGCCTTCCTGTCTATTCTCCTCTCTCTTCCGTTCATCCTAGAAACAGTCCTAGCAAAATAAAACCATTCAATTCCATGGGATCCCACAACAAGTTTTGTTAGGCTTCATGCCTTTTAAGAGAGACAGTGAACGTGATTTTAAGTTTTCTTAGCATTTCTTTATTATTCTATCACAGTTTTGTCATAGGGGCATGACAGATGTGTGTTAATTTGAGCCTTAGCAGCTCCTGTCACCCTGACTTTAATGGAGCTGAACAAGTTCATATGCCACTATCACTGAGAAGTGGTAATCAGGCTGATTTATGCAACGGGCAAGTCCACATTTCCTACCAAACCTGTCCTCCAGCCTTAACAAACACTTAAACCACGCAGGTACATTTGCCTGTGCAAGCTAAGTTAGTGAAAAAAAATACCGAGGCAGCAGGAGATTCAATTAAATGAGTAAAGCAAATGAACACCAGAGCAGATCTGGAGCCTCAGCACACAGCCCATCCTGAATGGCAATTTCATGTCCCCAACCATAAACTAAAACATGAGGGGCAGAGGCTGGGCAGACATGGTATGACGATGGTGGGTGTAATTCAAAGCACTGATGAGTGAGGACAAGGGAAAGGGGGTGAACAGAAGCATAAATCAAGCATCTTTAGTTTTCCCAAAGTTTACTGTTTGGTTTTTTAATTTTTTTAATTCTTTTTTTTTTTTTTTGGGGGGGGGGGGGAAGTTGGACAGGAGGAGGTTCTTCAAATATTTTTCTCTCTGATGAGAAAATGCAATGACAAAGCCCTGCTCTGAGCAGGAGGACGGACAAGCTGACCTCCACAGGTCCCCTTCAGTCTACATTTTTCTATGACTCTAATCAAAGCCCTCAAGAGATGCTGAATCTGGTAAAGCCAAACATATCCAGGAAATATAAAATTAGAACTGATTACCACGACATTTATAAAACAGAACCCTCTGATATCATTATATGGTCATCTAATACTTGGACAGAAGCCTTTGCTGCCTGAAAAACACTGGATGGAGCGGACTGATTTCAAAACACTATTTATCGCACTGCCAGCTTCTCCCTATGGAAAATAAAATTGCAGAGATCTTGGGAACTGATCAACTTGCCAAGCTGGAAGTCAGACTATGAATTTTGAAAATATTAAAAAATATATACCAGTAAGTAGATGGTCAACTGAAAACTAAAACTCTATCTCTGAGCTGCAGGAACGGACTACAACATCAGGCAAGACGCAATGTTATCAAAAGTATGAAAGGGATGTAGCAACCTATATTTTGATAATAAAAATAAGAAAGTTGATCAAGGCCTAAGAATAGATCTGCACCAGAGATTTATGTCAGTGTAACAAAGTTGTCTTTGTATGTAATTTTTTCATGTGTTCCTGCTATCAAAAATCCCAGTATACTGCAGTTTCCAGAGGGAGAAGTGTTGGTACTAGTCAAGGAAGCCCTTAAAGCCCCCTTTTAATCATTAAGGCTACATCTAAACCATTTATTGGTGTGGCAGCTATACCAGTCAATTATTGCAGCAGACTTTTGGTTTGTTTTTCTTTTCTTTTTTTTTTTTTTTTTTTTTGTAGAAAAAAGTCTAATATTTAGGCTATGCCCTACTGGACAACTGGATGTGTCAGTGCTAAACAATTCTAGCATAGTAAGTCATTTTTACTAAAGAGAGAGATGAGTGCAGATTACCTAATAAAATACTGAGAAAACCAGGGAAGATCCAGGAATACCCAGAGGATTTGTTTCTCTCTGGGGAAAGGTGATTCCCATCTACTTTCGTTCACGAAAACCCTCCAACCAAATTTTGATGCAGAACACCAGATTTGTTTAGAAAAATTAAAAATCATCCCATTCCTCAGAATAAAGCTCCTAACAGTCCCCACCAGCCCAGGCTGCAGAGCCTTGGTTGTCAAAGGCCCCTCAGGACTGCACACACATCACTTAAGAGAAGGCAAAGCATTTAGAAGCTGGACAGCTCTGTTCCCCAGTGCTGCCAGCATTTAATCCAATCTTTTTCGTTATATATGTTTTACTACTTTTAAAAAAATGATGTTGATCCAGCCTTCCTTGTCATTTTGGCAGAAAACGTAGTCACTCTTGATGGGAAATCATACATACTCCAGAACTAGACATGGTCAGATTTACTCAGTATTAAGCAAGGTACTGCTAAAAGCCAGATTTATGGAAAAATGCAAATAAAGAGTGAAAAAGACTGTCAGTGTCAAGAATTTACCTTTGGTTTGAAAACAGAGTAGTAGAGCCACTTTGTGCTATTCATTCGTCAACACATTTCTATCAGTTGAGTCCTCGTTACACCTTCCTAATGCCATCTCCCAACAGCTTTCTATGCTGCCTGGGACAGAAGGGGGTAAGGCAGAGAAACAAGCTCTGCAGGAGCAGGGATTCACTGCTGACTCAGGAATTCTTCCCTATATCCTATAGGATATAGGATCCTATATGGACTCACCCTAATTTTCCCCTGTTACGTATCCAAAGATAACTGTCAGTGTTTTAGATTCTACTTACTTTCTCTGACCTTGCAATTGTTGAAAGTACGGATAAAGACAAATTCTGTGCAACGCTTACGTTCCTTGATGCTCCAGATCCATCCCATAACCCCATAATTTTACAAACATCCACATGCTTCATGATTTCTGCCAGAGAGAGCCCATAGCTGGTCCTGTGCCAAGCGGGGCTTACACATACTCAAGGGCTTCAAAGAGAAACGCATACAATGCTATTGATGTCAGCCTCTCGTTCTAATAAATACTAAAATTCACAGCATTAAAAATGGCCGATTGAGAGTTTTTCTTTGCCACCTCCCCCTCCCACAGAGATCCTGAAATATGTGTTAAAGGAACACCACAACTATGGCTTCTTCGTGGTCTTTCACGTTGAGAGCACTGATTTTTCATTAGAAGGAGAAATGTTTGGAAAATTTTTATATGAAGCCCATAAATCTGAAGATAAATAATGAAAATGAAACTTCCCATGAAATGCCCCAGTGTTCATTTTATTTAATATTCTCCATTGGTGAAAATAAATTAAAAATGAACAAGACTTGTTTATGCCTGCCTTACACTGTTCTCTGCATTTGAATAGCAACTGCATATTAATTTATCAGGATCCCATAAATTATAATTAGCCAGGAGGATTAACAACATAAATCCTTGAATTTAAAACCAACCCGCCCTGCTCTCTCTTCCCTTAGCCCTAAAGTGAAAAGGAGCCATAAAACCCATCAGCGCTGTTTGATCCATTAAACTCCTGAGACACTCTTATTTCAGCTGAGCTACCAGAAGTAGATTCTTTGCAAAAATCTTTCCTGAACTTTAAAGTTGTAGCAGCTTTCCTGGAAGGCAGGGGGACCATGCACAGGAAAGGCCCATGAACATGGTGGATGACTCTTGCTCTTTCCACTGCATCACCAGCTGACACCAAGAAGGCTTCTCAGTATGCAGGAAATGGGCAAACGATCTTACTGGTGAAATAGGTGAGATATCATTTCCTAAACGCATCTTTGTGAAGACAAAAGGAAAACCTAAAAGAGTGGCTGTGCACTCGGTGTGCGTGCAGATCTGGTAGGGGCAACACTAGGCTGAACGTGCATGAGAATTAGGGTGCTTCCCTTCAACTACAACTTCAGTATTTAAGCATCACCTAAGGACAACACAAGAAATGTTACACCGCGCCATCTGCAGAACTGTTCTTATGTCAGCTATCCCAAATCACTTACAGCACTTTGGCAGAAATACATAAACCATTGGTAAGTGTAAAAAGAAACCTGAATCACAAATAAGAACCTTACAAGTCACTTCCTTCCTCCTCACTCCTGAAAGAGTGAAGTGACTGTTGCAAAATACTGGAGAGCACCAAAGCTGAAGCTGCCACACTTGGGCTTTGCATGGTGGGATGAGATGGAACTGTGTGCACTGCTGAACTGGGAGAACCAGCCCACATCAGTGCACAGTGAGGATACGCCTGTCAAAATCACTGTGATAAATAGCAATATCATTTAGTTTAAGATAGTAGGTAAGCAAAGAAAAGCAGCTGTTTACGTCAGGTTTTCTTGTCGGTAGCTTTGCAAAGGTCAGGCTGCAGTATGAGAAACCCAAAGGAAACTGTTGTCACACATAATAATTTGTACCAAGGACTCTCCCTTTTCACTTTTATTGCTTGAAGGAGTTCAAGCACTTTTGTAGACCCCAACCCCTAACAGCCATCCCATTAAGATGTGGGGTCCAACAGATCCTGGCCTTACAAAGTGCTGCTGAACTGCAATGGAAGAATACCAGGAAAAGGGATAGGCACAAAACAGCTCCAATAAATAAATAAATAAATAAATAAATAAATAAAAGGGTGAGGCGAGGACCTGTAACCTGGGGAGGGCCAAGTTCAAAGACAAGGGCTGGCACTGATTGCCACTCCAGTGTTACTGGATTGCCAGTCCAGGTTGTGCTCAGTTCTGGATTCAGGCAAACCCATGACCTGAACCTGCACAGCAATACTCTCACAATACTGTTGACTGAGTCTTTTTTTTTTTTTTTTCCTCTGTATGATTCATGTTTCAGGGCCTGAAAAAAGTACAGGAGCAGCACTTTCTGCGCTTGATGCGAGTTCTCCAGGGAAGGGCAGCACCAGGCACGTATCCAGGGCGCACAGACAGGGTGGCTCTGACACACGTGCACGAGCTGAACACAGCACAGAGCAGTTCTGATACTTACTGCAGCTCTTCTCAAATGCTTATCCACACACTCGGGAGCTGGCTTAGAGCACAAACCTTGGGAACTCTCAGGTGAAACATGGGCCCATATGTGCCAGTGGGACATTGGCATCCAACAAGAACAAGACATCACCTGCTTTGGACCTCAGCAAAACACATTACTGTAGGATTCTTTTACGTGAAAACAGTAAAAATACTGTTTATACCTTATGAAATATGTGAATGAAGGAAAACCAAGAAATCCTTTTTACCACACATGTGCATTATATATACACACACACTTCAATTTTCTAAACATAGTCACAAATGCACAATAACCTGCCAGCTCTCTCATGTTTGCCTCTCATAGTAGAGGTATAGAAAAGCAGCTTTCATTTTCTGTGCTTTGCTTCTCAGTAAGAGCAATGAGACCCACCAACTCAACGTATGCTTTGTTGTCCTTACTAAGCACCAAAGTAAATAATTTAATGATTTGACTAAAATTATGCAGCCAAGGTGTTACTCAATTCTCTTAATCAAAAGAAATCACAGCCAGAATATAAAGTATTTGTCCCCTTATATTCAAGGAGGGAAAAGGAAATCAGGTTGTATACAAGAGAGGAGAAAATGAAAGAAGTTGCTCAGCACAAATGCCAACAGCTTTACAAACAGAGGCTGGAAATAAGCATTAAAAATTCTCACTGCAGCATATTGTAGAGGAAGATCCTGTACACATTCCATGAGGGAATACGAAAGTGCACTCTCCATACAAGGCTGCAGAAGAAGGAAAGCTCCGTAAGCCCATCCCAACTCCCTTAATTATTTTAATTGCTGCAGTGTGATGCCAAGGTGCTGAATTACCCCCCCAGGCTCTGGCTGCTTAGCCAGGAGGTACTGAATTAAACTGTCAGAACATGCAGAAAAATTGCAATGGTGCCTGTCAACGGTATTTGTTAAGAGACACGGGTGAGGCTAGCGACTTGTATAGAAAAAGAGCTGCCAATGCAAAGTCGTCAAAGCACAGCACTGGAACTAATGGGGTATTCAGAGGTCTTGTTCTACTTCATTGGTTAAAGCCAACAAAACTCCTGTAATATTTGGGGCGGTTTGCTATTTATGGCTGTGGTAATAAAGGCCGGTTAAAGCCACAGAGCCAGCCGCACTCTGCAGTCCCCACTGCTTCATCCTAAATGGCTTAGGGGGCACTACTCCACATCAAGCCTCAGCTGTAACATGAAGAATGCTTTCCAAAATGAATTGGGCGTTCTAAAATGTGAAGAATTAAACAGAGAGCAGGCTACAGTTTTACAATACACTGCCCTGCTTCAAAATAACTCCACTTTGGGTGCCTGACCCAGACGGCTTTGCATGCAGTTCTGGCTGAGCCGTGCAGAGCTGGTGGCACGGCTCGGGGTCAGCACCTCTTCTTCACACGTGGCACTTTCCTTCCAGAGACACTACCGGAGCCCAAAGCACACTTGATACCAAAAACCTACTTTGTACCTTCTAAACCCACGCAACTGCTGATAGTGATCAAAGCGACTTAAGAAGTCCTACTTGCTGTGGGTCTACACTGTTCTCTTTAAGCTATTTTTAGAAGTAAAATCCTGTGCTTGTGAAATTGAAAGGCTGTTAACAATGGTTAGAGTTGGCGTGTGGGCAGGGAGGACTGTGCATACAGCTCACAGCTCCACAAATGTCTGCTGGCTCCAGCTTCTGGTGCCATGAAGCTGGGTCTCTTCCATGCAGATAAAGCCAGCTGGTTTTGGGGTGGGTGCTAGCTTCCCCAGAAGGGCATACAGAGCTGCCATGAAGGATTTATGCTTGGGAAGCTAGATGAAGGTCTGACAAACTGATACAAGCTAGTAATAAGCCAAACTTCTTACCCTCTCATTTCTAAGGAGCTGAGAACAGCCAACACAGAAGGCTAATTCAAAGAAGTACAGCAGTTTTCCATCTTTTTTTTTTTTTCTCCACGGAATCATAGAATGATTTGGGTTGGAAGGGACCTTTAAGGTAATCTAGTTCCAACATCCCAGCTATTGGCAGGGACACCTTCTTCCAGATCAGTTTGCTCAAAGCCCCATCCAGACTGGAGCCAATATCCACTCCTGCCACCCAACCAAAGCAGCTCCCTGGCCATCAGGAGCAGCATCCCAGCTTCTCCGTCAGTCCATAAGAAATGCCACCCCTCCCATCCTTCTGGTGTCCCTGTGTGGTACTTCCTGGCTCAGTGCAGTTACCAGAATCCTTCTTAACAGGTCTATATTGCCATAATCCTATATTCACTTAATGCGATTTTCACTAAGAATATAAGTTCAAGAGAGGTTAATGATCCATTAGTGTATGTTTTTAACTAACTCATTTACATATTGAATGGTCTGTATTTATTTTATTAAAACCAGCCTGCAATATCCAGCTGACAGAATTACGTGAGATATCACATGGATTATACAAGAATCGTTCAGTAATTAATTTTTCCCAGACATGATACGTAGTTATTAAGTGCATTTCTAAACAATTAAAACTGTGAAATGGTCTCTTAATGAGACTGAAACCTTTGCTGTTATAATATGTAAGGCCTTTACAATTACAATGCTCTCTGAGCTTAAGGGCTCATTTCTGCAGTTCCTCTGGAATAAAATACCTGCTACTTGTGACACATAGTGCAGCACACCAGACCACAGGAATTGAGGTTCAGGCCAGGCTACAAACGCTGCTTTTAAGTTGTGTTTGTAACTAAGTAGTGATGGCCACGCGAAGATGTGTGACGATGAAATCATATTCCCTTCTCACCATCTGGGAATTAAAGGAGAATCTTCATTAACTTTAATTAAAGACGTAGTTTCCTTTCAGATGAGGGTGACAATCCAAGTGTATATTAAGCAGCTCAACCCACGTATTCCCCCCACGCATTACTCACGGCTGTTTTCTTGGTGCACAAACTTAGCACTTTCAATCTGCCATAAAGAAGGGAAGGCAGTGGCTCCAACGACCACTCTGCCTTTCTGCCAGACCCCCTGAGTGTGTTCACCTGGGCTGGTCATTGAGCTTCCTTACTACTTTCCTGTTATCCACTTTGCTGCAATCCTCAGGCCTGTCACTAACCTGCAGGTGAGAGCTAAACCTTTGGGGTCCAAATCACACAAACGTCTCTGGGAGAGTCCCATTCCTGTCCAATATCGGAGCGTAAATCTGAATGGGACTTGTACCCTTCCACTGAGGAAAAATGACCCAGACAAATTAACCAATAGTTAATTAGCTCAGATGTTTTGAGATTTAGATCATATGGTGACAGCCTTGTACACGTGAAATACCTTCAGATATTTTTAAATGCTTCTGAACAAGAAGTTTCCAGGATTAGCACTGCTCCTTTCTTCTAGGGATAGCAGTGGCACATGGTGAAATGCCTCTTTCATGCTCCTCACCAACATCAAAATCTTTGTAAGCTGCATTTTTGAGCGTCACATTCACAAGAACACGAGGGGATCTCTGCTTCTCAGCAGGAGGGCGTTATGTTTTTCCTAATGCAAACAAAGGATATTAAGAACCCTGTAGTGCACATTATACCACTGCAGTCCACCAGAAACAAAAGTATGGATTCCGTCTTCCACCACATAACGACTCTATCTTGTACAGAACTAGATGAACTAATTATTACTTCAGAATCGTATTAATTGCTGGCCCCTCTGCCTTGGGTTGCAGTGACACATGCTGAGAAAGACCAGCTTTAGGGCTAGATACAAAAAAAGATCTGTCATAAAGGAATGCTGTTCTTCCTCAATCCAATCTCCTATTTGCTCAGCATTAGCAACAAAGAGTATAACTGAAGATCAGCATCAAGAATTAGGATATTGTTCTGCAAGCATAGAAGAAAAATAGTATTAACGTTTCTTGGAATTCAATTAGTCAAAATCTTTGTTTTCATTGCTATAGGAGGCGTATTTTCTATTGAGATTTGTATTCCAGGGTAAAGAGAGACTTGTCTCCGACAGGATTAAAAATCAAAATAACTGAATTGGATTAGCTACCTTACTGTTAACAGGGCAACCACATTTTCTTGTGCCGCAGACATGGAAATGTGGAGTGAAGGAGACTTCCTGGACCATCAAAAGTCTCATATCCGTGTTATTGCCGACACCTCATCATATGCTTATTTTCACAAACATATCGAGTTTATCATGATCTGGAGTAATTTCTACAATGATGTTTTCAACATGATAATATCAGTGCCGTGGACAGAAAAAAACCTGCAAAATTTCCTTGATGCAAATACTGTTTCCTATGAAATTCGCACTCATTATACCACCGGATTTCTAGGAAGAAACGTCTGTGCTTTTTTCAGAAACAATATTTGAAGCTTTACAAAGTCCTAAGGTACGTATTTTTGTCACTGTCATTTCGTAGCATGCAAAACATTGGAAAGAACTCAACTAAATGAAACCCCCCCAAAGCTCTTCCTACTATAAAATGGCTTCATTTTATTTCTTTCCTAACGATCGCATTTAATGTAAACTATAGGTTCTACGTGGTCTGAGATCACTGAAGCATGCACTGAACACACCGCTTCCCAAACGAGCACTGATGCTGAACAGTATTTTGCCTGGTAATTAAATCAGCACTTTCCTAACAGTAGTGCAGGAGGACATTTGTGTGAGTGTGCAAACTCATCAAAAGTAAAACTTGAGTGGGGGGAATTATAGACTAAGCTTGCCAGAATAAAAGTTTCTCACTAACATTTGTAAAGATATTTAGATAATAGCAGATAAGGTGCTTAGCTGTGCATTCAAAAAAGCCTAGGACTTTTCTGTCCTGATGATTCATTCTACTATGTATTTCATTTACAAGTCAGCAGTACAGTGCTGGGAGAAGCTATGCAGAAAAAGAAATAAAGCAAAAGAAAAAGAACAACAGAGGACAGAAATCCATGAACACAGTGAAAGCAATTGTCATGTTCCCAGGGGCTCCAATGCAGTCAGACTTTTGCCCGAAGGGTTTCATCCATACAAATTCCACTCTCTCAGGCCTTTAAAGCTCTCCTTTCCTTAAAAAGAGAGCAATGGAGTAATTGTTGTATTTAATGGCAATGCACAGGACACGTGTGCTTAGAAGACAGACCCAGACTGACTTTCCTTCACTCTTTTACACTCAGTTCTGCAGTACTGAACAACACTGTGGTGAAAACGAATCCAGAGTTGTCTCAAGAAGTTCTTTCTCTCCTGAAGTCTGAATCAAACCTACTCTCCTCACATGTGAGGCCGATTCAACTAGACCACAGCACATCTCGGCACTAACACTACTTCTTGTGGATGGCAGCCGTAGGGGGAAATATGTCGAGCTATGAAGAAAAGTGATGGACTGAATTAAACTCCAAACCACAGCCTCCAGCTAATTTTTTAATAATCTGAGTGGAAAACAGCCTTGACGGTAGATAGAGCTTTTCAGCAAACCAATCAGAAATGAATTTCATTTAAACAACAGCAAAGCTTGTCCCAGAGAGCTCAGACACTTGTATACAAAGCAGCCCAGTCGCACCGGGAGTCTGTACAGTAGCTCAGCATCTCAGTTTTAATCACAGTTCATTCCCTGTTGGTAGTTTTTGTCTGCAAACATGCTGAATGTGAGCTGACAAGGGTCCCCAGAGCAAATAATGCTGGCACTGGAGGAAGAAACTCACCCAGACACGATGCTGACAGTTGTGCAGCCAATTCAGAAAAAAAGTAGAATGCCAACATGGGGAGCCCAGCAAACACATCCTATGTAGTAGCCAAACACCACACAAACCATAAACATAAAACTTGATTTAACGAGTTCCACCTTCCAAACCACAGCTCATCTTAGCAAAGATATGCTACATGCATGAAGCAAGGCTTTACATCTTCCTGCAAGGCCAAAAACGGGCTATTTGGTGAGATTTTCTCAGCCAACTTTCTTCCGCGTTCCATTATCATCCTAACACCTTGATGAATAAATGCCTGGCTTGCAAGCACTACCACATTTTGTAGACCTGCAGTGGATCTATAGAGGATGTGCTCAGCTGCATCATTTACAGAAAGCTTAGGAAATCCAATTGTTTTCCAATCTCACACTCTGACCAGAAAGCACCAAAGGATCTGCACTTCTGGCCATGGTTTCTCCCAGGGATGAGAGTTTGATCTGTCCTAGGGATACCAGGATGTCTTCATTCTCCATGCCAATCTACCTACATTCCTTTATATATGAGCACCCTGAAGTGGGAAAAACCCTCAGGAAAGGTCAAGATGATGGAGGTGCTTGAGAAAAGGGTAGACGTAGCACTGAGGGTTTAGTGGGGATGGTGGGGATGGGTTGGGCTAGATGATCTTAGAAGTCTTTTCCAACCTTAATGATTCTATGATGAGGCCACACAATATCAGCTAGAATCTGTTCCTCCTTTTCAGAAAGATATATGGTGAACAGGTATCAAGCTATGGTGCACTGGAAATATCCCTGTGCAGGCTGGAGAGACATTTCAGAAAGAAATCCCAACAACTGCACCCTACTAATTACACTCGTGAGTTAAATGCATTTCTGCATACGGTTTTAAAATGGGTATCCATTAGTTTGTAAAACACTGAGACAAAGCCTGCTAAATAAATGGAAGCCGCTACAATTGCCAACACTAACTGTTGTAAAAGATCCACCTAAATTGCTCAATGTAAAAGTGATAAGAGATTATTTTCCTTAGAATCTCCAGCTTTCCAACATCATTACCAGCTTTAAATAGATTTTTAATATGGTCATATTCACTGGTAATGGCATCTCTCCCTTACAGGAGAGATGTGACACCTAACTGGAATATAACAGCTAGGTATTTAATGGGGGGAAGGGGGAAAATAAAAAAAGTCTTCATGCTGCATTGGGCTTATTTAGGGAAGAGAACGATATTTAGAGATGAGAATGATCTTTTCTCCTTCTCGTTCCCAGCGAGCCAGACAAATATTCCAGATAAATCCTGAATAATAATTACTGACCTTCAAGTCCATTTATTGGACTACTGCACATTTAAAAGCTATTGAATTTTAATCTGTGAAAAAAGAACAGGTTAGATAACAGTCTGCTCTTTCAGAGTTAATTTCTTCAAGAAGGCCCAATTTCCAGAGCGGGTAAACAGAAAATTAATGCTCCATCTCATTTTCACTAACAGGACACGTCACACATCAACACAGTCCTTACATACTTTTGTTTTTAAATTATTTTCTTATCCCATGTCAGGATCTGGATGGGGTTATCGTCTCGTTTTAGAAACACCTGAATAGCCCACCACTGAGCAGAGGAAGGAAAACAAGGCTTTTCTCTGCACTTAGGCTGTACCTGCCCAAGAGCTCAGAAATCCCTGTGTACACAGAAGCCTTTGGAGATGAACTAATGTTATCTTTGCTTTGTACTCCTCAGCCAAACCAGAGTTTATAAAACAACAGCTCTTTATGAGATTTCCAGTAACATTAATTGTTGGTCACAAAACTTCAAAGAAAAACAGACATTTATAGCTCGATTCATATTTCTTACTTTTTTTTTTTTGTTCCACACACTTACCACAACACTTTCCAATTCGGTTCCCATGAGCACACTGAAAACAGAGCTATACCCGCTTCCTGCTGCAGCAGCCTCCTTAACCGCTTCACTCCTGGTGCGATTGCTTTTTCTTTTTCCAGTGCTCATGGCTTCTCATTGTTTTCCCCCATGTGTCACGTTTGCGTTTTC
This sequence comes from Phasianus colchicus, assembly GCF_987193195.1. Classification (NCBI taxonomy): domain Eukaryota; kingdom Metazoa; phylum Chordata; class Aves; order Galliformes; family Phasianidae; genus Phasianus; species Phasianus colchicus. The sequence continues at coordinate 14,813,556 of NC_143448.1, read as the reverse complement.
CCACATCGCTTTATCACTGATCTCTGCCCTATTCAGCCACCCGCACAATTATTGAAATGGTATGGGAAATGAGCTACATATACAAAAATACAGGGCTATAAACAAACACGTGTATGCTTCTGTGTATAAATAGTTATATATACACAAACAAATTATACTGGGAAAACTTAAACAAAACATAAGACTACTTCTCAGTAGAAAAATCTATTTGTGAAGTGTAACCATTTCTATAAACGGATGAGGAAGGTGGAGATTTTTCAGATAGGTATACTTTGTGTTTTCTTATCCCATTTAAGACCTGATATTCATAAACACTTATTTGTAAGAATGTAATCAGCATATTGATTATATTAAGCAGTGCCTGTAAATCTCCATAAGCTGAGGTTAACAATGGCTTTTCAAATGCCATTAACCATCACCTTGCAGCTTTCTCTCTATAATATACCATAAAGTTAATCATGTGCAAGACAGTTTTTCAAGAGAAAAATCTGCCATACAATGTGATGATCACCTTGGTATTTTCCCAGAACAAAGAAAAGGTCTTTCTTAAATAGGAAAAAGTCTATGCCATCAATGAGTGAGTGCTGGGCAAGATAAATCATGGGTTTCCTGCAAAATTTCTCAGGCTTTCTCCTTAAAGGCTAAACTCCCCAGACCATTCTTTTAGCATTAAAAAAATCCCTGTGCTTGTTATCACAAAGTCAGCCAAGACCTGTGTTTTTCCAGCATGTAAGCTTCGATGGTGGGAAGACAGATACTGTGGATGAATGCATTGGTCTCACGAGGAAGGACAGAGCCCCCAAAACAGCAAACTGAAAGTAAGGTGGTCTCCCAGGGCACAATCAGAAACTCTCCTCAGATTTCAACAACTGGAAACCAAGGGCCACGGGACTTTCTCTCTTGGTTCCACAGAGGTTTGCATGCCATGACATGGAGCTCAGCACTCACAGGCCTCAATACTTGATGCTCTCAAGTATAATCAAGATAATGAGAAGTGAGATACGATGCCGTATGTCGCTGGCACATATAGCAGGAAGTTGCTTATGGATAAAAAGATTCATAAATCATGCAAAAATCACTGAGCATGCTTTGCTCAATGTAACTTCTACAGAAGATCACCCATTAACAGAGTCAACTGTGATTCTATGTTACCTATAATCATCATAAACAATCAATTTATACCAGGGGAAAAAAAATAATAATTAAAAAAAAAACAGACCGTCTATATATTTTTTTCATTTGCTCAGCCAAGTCAATATCTATCTTCCTATATGGTAAATCTGATAAATCTGTTTAACCTGGAAAAATCACCATGTAGCTAGCATGAAGCACGAGCTTGTTAAATTACCACATGCTGCATATAATATTTGGGACTTCAAGCTTAGCAAAACATTTCACACGGAAAGCACTCAAAAACATTTCAATTGATCTTTTCCTCCTCCTCTGAGTTCCTCTGGCAACTGGTTTAAAGCATAGGTGCCAATTTATGGTAGCTCTATGGTTTCTATTACTATTTGGCACACTAAGGAGCCAATGATTTAAGACAATATGAGATGTCCATTAGCTGTAACAATGAATTCAAATGCTTAGAAGCCCAGCTATAAATCTACACACTTGGAAAGATTAACCACTGTTTGCCTAAAGTTAGCAGCTCTGTCTCAGACAATACAAGGAAGCTATGATTCCTCCTGCCAGCTCCTTCATCCTCATTGGAAGCCATTTATGAACTGCTCCCAACCTGGCCTGTCTCTCTACTCTTAGGCAAAGGTAAATTTAATTTTGTTTTTTGCTGAGGCCACACATGAATAAACTCCTCCTCAGGTGAGATGGAGCTGCCCTGTATATACAGACTGTGATACTTGAGGGTCAGAAGCACAGGTTGCTGGACATATGGCAAATAGTAGCTTATTGCTCACAGCAGATGAGTGGTAGATTACTGTTCCACGTGCCAGAGATGGCAAGTAGGGGGTGAACGCCAGGAATGGATAAACAGAAAAAAAGAAAACAAAAATAAAGTATTTAGACTTCCTGATGTTCCTAAATTTACAGTATGTCATTCAGTTTGCCACTGGATAGTTACACCATGGACAACAGCAAAAGCTAGACAGCAACATGAATCTACTACCTCCATTCAAGTTTTGTAGCAGGCTTTGGCATGCTGCTGAAGCTGCTAATATAGCATTTATTACGTTGATGGCCATAAACTCATTTGTAGCACCATAAAACAAATTTGTATGATATCCACAAATCAATTGCTCCACTTAGATGTTATTTGTTATACCAACAAGTAACTGTGGTCTCTTATCTGAGACGTTAGAATCAAAATGGAAAAAAAAATGAGGGACAAAGGAAAGGATACAACTATTTTCAGTAGCGGTCTCTCACTCTCCCTCTATCCTGCCACAAGTTTCTATTCCCGGTGTCATTGAAAACAGGGTCAGAAGGAACATTCACAATGCTTGTGCTGGATAGCAGAGGTCTGTGGATATCGCTTGTCTGAAGAAATAGGTGTTTGCAAGAGCTGCAGAAGCCGAGGCAGAACAGAAAAAGAAAGAGCAGCTCTCAAGCATGGAAAAAGAAGAAAGCCACAGCACAAGGCCAAGAGCACAACCACTTCCTCTGAAGAGTTACTGCTCTTCTGTTTGCTTCAGAAGAAATGCTGAGGGCACCGTTACCTCGACAGCCATACTCACAGCAAATATTTTAAGGCTTTTAAGAAAACAAGAAAAGACTCTTACATAAAACCAGCTAAGAGCCTTCTTCGGGAGACAAAACCCCGTGTGCCTATAGCACTCAGCTTCTACCCATGTGCAGGAGCATACAGCTGTGGGCGTTTATCTTCCTGATTTGCAAACAAAAAGGAAAGATGCTGGTACAATAAAGCCGTGTGTGCACAACCAGCCCCCAGATCCCACATGCTGGCCACAAAAAGCTACTCACTACGCCCTTCCAAGTTAGGTCCAAACACCATTTGTTACACTACATGGAAAACAAGGGTGCAGGATTCCCAAGGTCGGAGGACAATGACACAGCATCTGCTAAATCCACGTTCTGCAATCCCTCCCTGCACTTCTCTCACGTCTCTCCCACCACAAAGCAGCTCACAAACGATGATATTCTAGATGTGGTGTTCTGTAATAGCAGCGAGCGGTTAACCAATGCGAATCCCACAGAAAGAGCAAGGGTGGGCTTTCAGAGTAGGGCTTCTTCAGGGCGCAGTGATTTCTTTCTACGAAAACACAAATCAAAAGCAACTGACACCCACCCAACTGCGCCGCGGAAGAAGCACACTGTTAGCACAAAAATGAAAGGAGACATTGGTGCTTCACTGCAAGGCCAGCACAGTGAGATTTTGCAGTGATGATGCACGGAAGAGGAACACAACACCTTTTAGCAGTATTCTTCCCAAACCCCAATGCTTCTAGGTGACTAAGAGTATTAAGTTCCCACACCTTTTTTTTTTTTTTTTTTTTTTTAAAGGAAAAAGTCATAATTTGCAACTGAAATTTTAAAGAAATGTCTATAGCAATCAGCAAGTATTTCTCGTATTTCACAGGAACACTGAGAAAAACTGTGGTTTTCACAGGGACACCGTGCAAAGCAACATCAAGTACTGTTTTAATGGAGTCAAGCATAACCTTTAAGTTCTGAGCAGTAGACTTTTCCCAGTGTTGAATGATTTGGGGGAAAAAAACCCTCTAGGTTATGGATTTTTTTTTTCCCTTTAATTAATTTCTCAGCTGAAAGAGTTTGGAGAAGTGATTAAATTTCCTGGTTGGAATTGTTTACAGCACCATAAAAAGTGCCATTTAAATTCCCCACATGACAGCAGTGTTGTGCTGGTACCTGCAGAGCACTTCTGCGCAAGTCAGCGTCTGCTGCGTGCTCAAGAGCTGGCAGAAAGCAACCACACTCCCTACGAGTGAGAAAAGAAGGTCAAGAACTGATCTGAATACTCAGAAATATGAATAAAGCACTACCAGACAGCTGAATAAAAACCAGAAGTTTAGCTACGTGAATGAGTGGTTAAAAAAATACAGTATTGGGGGTAAACAGCAGCCCTGCTCCCAAAAGTCCCTGCAATGGGGAAAGGAAGGCTGGCTGAACAAGGATGGCTTTTTAGGTGGAAAGTTTTGTAATTTATTAAGTCTACATTTCTAGTTATCTAAAACTATTAATGCGATTGTTAAAATTCACAGCTTCCGGTGACTAAAGAAATGCAATTGTTTTATCTGGGTTTCTATTATGTGAATAAAATGTAACACTGTCTGAGTAAAATGGCCCCAGAGTTTCATTAAAAAATAACAGCCTAATTCCCTAATATGAAGTTATTTTAAGTGTTTTATTAATATTGTCTTCTAAATGCACATAAGTGTGATTCCCCCTTAAAGTGCAATATCTTTAGGGCTAGTTGTAATTGTATTTTCCTTATCAGTTGCTTGTGTCTGCATTTCAAATACCCATTGCTTACTCCAGGCGCTTCACTCACACAAGAAAGAGTGCAGTGAAAGCTATTTAATCCGGATGCTATTGGAGCAGGAAACTTTTCAGCCCTTAGTACAACAGCTCTCATCCCTTAAAAGCATCTAGAACTCTCCCTGACAAAATTACTACGGCGCATTTTCATCTTGCAGCGACTCTGAGCTGTTAAAACAAAGCTACAAATGAGAAACTTGAAATATCAGCCTGAAACATGGACTGAAATCCTCAACCCCAGAAGAGTCCACAGCAAATTAAATTACACGCAATGGCCAGGGATTGTCTTATGAGAGGCTGAGTACATACCTGGCTTCAGGTCCTACATACTGGGATGGTTCAGTCTGGAGAAGAGGAGGCTTGGAGGAAACCTCATTTATCACTCTCTACAACTCCTCAAAAGAAAGCTGTGGTGAGGTGAGGGTCAGCCACTTCTCCCAGAAGAGCCAAGCTCTTAGGGCTGGGGCTTTCTGGCACCTCAAATTAAGTGCGTACACCCAGGCTGGAGCACGTCAGTTAAAGAAGGGCATCACGTTTCTTACACTTGTTTTATAGGAGAAAAGGATGCACTTTGTTGAGGAAGAATGAAACAGTTCAAAGAATTTCCTTTACACCATGTTTGCTGGCCAATTACTGATGGCAAGGACAGGAGTGAGCTGCTGAGAAATGTCAGAAAGCCCATCAGCCTCCATGGGAGCAGGGTACAGGGCAGAGCAGAGGCAGGAGCCACATACCCTAGAAGTGTCCTGGCCTGGCACCATGTCCGACTTTGTCTCTGCAGGGTTATACACATACACAGCAGGGAAACTACAGGAGGGAGCTGTGCTAAATTTACAGCAAAGTTATAAAATGGAGACATGTAGCTAAGGATAATTTTTCCAGCATTATCAAAAGGCAGCTAGTGTTACAATTTTCCCCAGTGACTGTTCCTGAGAAGCCTTACCCTCCCTTACTCCTCTTTCATGCTCACAAGTTACTGAAACAGCAGCAAGCAGAAGAATCGGGGATTTTCTACCTGCCTCATTACCTGAGCTCTTCTGCATCTTCATATTGCTTCAGGTCTGCAAAACAGGTGCCAAGAATAACCGAGCAGAGAAGTCAGGTGAAGGATTCTTGAATAGCACTTTCTATTTTGCAACATTTTAGCTTTGGATGCACACAGCGAAAGGCACCAATCGATTATTGCTGAGTAGGGTTTTCCCTTTCCTGAGAGAATCCCAAAATCAAATTTACTAACGCGAGATGGGAAAAGTGCAGCTCAGCAGGCAGACGATCCGCTCGGGTTATTTATATCAGTGGCAGTCTCCTGCCAGCAGCCTGGAGGCTGATGCCCAGCACCCGGTGCTCACCTGCCCAGACTACCTGGAGCCCTCCAGGTAAATCTATACGCTGCGCTAGCTGGGCTGCAGGGCTGATGATTTAATGCACACCAGGCACCGCATATCCCCAGAGCAGAGGACAAAAGGACACGTTACATCACCTGCCTGAGAAGGACTTGTTTCTGTGTCTGTATCAAACAGCAGGCCTTAGAGACTGATGTTTGTGAAACTTGGGATAAAAGCATGTTTTCCTGTTTTCCTCTTGTCAAAACGGTTTTATCAGTAATAATGAGGAAAAGAGAACTAAATCTCAACAGCACAAGACGACTTTCCTCGTGTGCATGCACTAACTACTTGAAGATGGTAACCCACACACAGGCCAAAGGTCTGCTTCATTTTTCAATTTTCTCCCATGCTCGTATCTGAAAATACTTGACCACGCTTGCTTCATGTTTACTGCCTTGCTGAACCAGACTGACACACAGATAATGTTTAATTGATTTTTCTCCCAAAGTTAAGTCTTTTCGGTAGCATTTTTCATCAGATGATAGCAGCACTGCTCGTATTGGCACAACGGTCACATAACGATTATTAAATGGATACCCTGTGCATGCTAATACCTATCAATAAACTGAGAGAAATAATCCCGCTCTGCATACTTCAGGGTTTATGCAGTGACAGAATAATAAAACCACATATGAAATGCTTTTATGGCAAACCAGGATTTTTTTCTTTTTTTAAGAACTTTGTTTTTTATTTAAGCAGCCCTGCCTGTCAGTGAAATGAAGCTGTTTTGAACGTGTTCCCAATCACTTGGCTCTCTTACTGAAGGCAGTGTTTGCTGGTCATGCCACAGCTTGGTAATGATTAATGTGAAGTTTACAGTGTCTACACAGAGTGCGTAAAAGAACTGGCAACTCAAAATGATATTCATCATGCTTGCTCTCATGCCGGTGCTGCATGCTGGTTTCCTATGCTCAAATACATGCTGTCTCAAGTAGAAATGCACCAAGTCAGAAAATATCTCCCTTCTTTTACTACAAGTAACTCTCCAGTATAGAAAATTCTGAAAAAAAAAAAAAAAAAAAAAACATACTACAAAGCAAAATTCATTTTGAGATCATTTGCAAGGCTCTGTGATCCTCTGATAAATTATCATTACATTATTCGCTGGGCTCTAAACTGAAGTAGACATAGCATGTAAAACATACAGACAGTAATTCAATTTATATTTAATTATAACACTAAATTATGTGCATACAGGAGAGGGTCATATTTGAGGAAGTCTTATCACAAGAAAATAGGTTAACCCCAATATAGGCAACCTTCTTCTGTTAAAATAATTGGAAATTAAAATTAACTAATCCAAACATGCTCATCCAACAGCCCACAGAGAGGTGTATTGGATACAAAACACACAAAGCTGTCCAAAATACAAAGGCTGGAACACACACTGTTTGCTTTAAGTTTCCTCCCTATGTGCCTGAGAAGACAGACTCCATATCTTGCCTTAAAAGAATGACCAAGGGCACACAAAACGTTGTTACTTTGCATATAAAAGACTAACATGGGACCTGAGCTTTCTAGGATTGAAGGTACTGGATAATCCCCATTAGCCAATGAAAAATAACATCACTTTTATCGCTGACTGTTGAGAAGGCTGGAGCTACAGCCCAGATCGCTACCTGCTCAGAAAGGGAATTTCATGCAGTGTGACCCTGACTCAGTAACCAGACAAGCATATGTTTAAGTGCTTTGCTCAGCTGGCCCCAAAATGGTTTTAGGGCTTAGAACAGTAGGGACCACATACAGCTGAAGGCACGACTGCAATGCAAGCAGTAAGTACAAAAATAATATAATTCCTATGGAGAACAGCAGCCTTTCAATATCTGAAGGGAACTTACTCCCAGGAGGGGAGTAAACTCTTCATAAGGGCTGATAATAGCAGGACACGGGGAAATGGTTTTAAGTTAAAAGAGGGAAGATTTAGGTTGGATGTTAGGGGGAAGTTTTTTACTAGGAGGGTGGTTAGGTCCTGGAACAGGCTGCCCAGGGATGTTGTTGATGCCCCGTCCTTGGAGGTGTTCAAGACCAGGTTGGACGAGGCTCTGGGCAACCTGATCTAGTAAAGGTGTATGTTTGGTGGCCCTGCTAGGCAGGGGGGTTGGAACTACATGATCCTTGAGGTCCCCTCCAACCCAGGTCATTCTGTGATTCTGTGATTCTGTGATTCTGTGAACACAGAAGCATTCTGTAACAGAAATAATTTTGTGACTTGCTTTCACAGACTCAACCGATTATAGGTGACAGCACGGATGCTCAGTGTCTCTGAAAGTCAGGCTGAGTGGCAAGTCAGTGGCTGAGGAAGTTCTGACCAGGGCGCACAGAAATCCACTGGAAGGAACACCCAGGAGCCCTGCCACCAACCACCTCATCGCACCTCCCACCTCTGCAGGAGCTGTTGTTATTCCACTGACCGTATTCCACAGCCTGAGGGACTTCCAAGCTTGCTGGTTAGCAGCATCCAGCCTCAGTCATCTCCTTTTAATCCCTCTTTGGAGATGACATGCATTATTGACACTTTTTTTCCTAATACTTTGCAACGTTTTCTAACAACTTTACAACCATCAATCACACTTCATTGCAGAAGCCCTATTGATTCGCCCACTTCCCCTGCATCTGGTCTTCCTTATAGATACTCTACACCACATCTAGCATATGATAAATGGAGCAGTGGCTGCATGGCCTACACTGTATGGATTTACTTATTTCTGGAGAAGAACATAAGCTTTTCTTTCCATCATGTGAGAGCACTCAGTCTTTATGCCAATCGCAAGGATGTTTGCAAGAACTAACAGACATCACACATTATTTAGTACATGAGTGACAGTGAAAATAGTTCACTTAGTTCTATCAGAAAGCCTTACAACAACAAGCACGGTTGTGGGATGCACATCAAGAAAAAAAACCCTTAGCAAATGCAGCACTCAACAAATTAGTGCCTCAAATCAGGGCTTCCCATGCATTTGTTCTGGCTATTTAAGAAGTACATGCATCCCTTAATGAAAGCAGATACTTGATTGGTTATTAATTTTTCACATCCTTGGGGAAAAGCCAAAAACACTTGAGTAGGAGTCTGTATGGTCACAGTCATACCTAGAACTATTTCACAGCCAGATAATTACCGAGGAAGTTTCACAACGCTGGAAGCTTTTATTGCTAACTTACAGGTCAATGAGACTGTCTTTATCTTTTAAACACACATCTTGTTGATGGAAAACTGTGCAGCTAGACTGGAAAGTGGAAAAGCAAGTTTCTACCTGATGCCATTTGAATTGACCCACAGAAGTAGGTTTAAAACTGCATAACCAACAAATTATGCTGCAGCAAAAAACTCTGAGATAGCAGAGCTAAAACGCACACTGATTTCTCCAACAGAAGGCTCTCAACTGCTTCAGAAATGCAACTTATTTATACTGAACTTTTGGAAATTTGGAAGTATAAACAACAATACCTTGGGTGTGCAAGTGAATATGTCAGATTATTTTGGATGTGGCTCTGGGCAGCCTGGTCTACTGGTTGGTGACCCTGCACATAGCAGGGGAGGGTGAAACTAGATGGTCATTACGGTCCTTTTCAACCCAGGCCATTCTATGATTCTGTGATCCTATGATTTACCTTGGGACTGTGTACCTCTTGAATAGAGCCAAAGCAATACTGAGCTTGTTGCATATGCCTCACAAAAGCTCGTTTAGCAGTGTCATGCTTTCACAATGAAACTCCCTTTTTGCTTTTCCCTCAGATCAGTGTGATTTAAAAATAAGTGGGCTACAAATCAGCAATCGGTGCTTATAATTGGATTGCTAGCAACTCTAACAACAGAGAAACACTGAACATAAAAATGCTGTGATCCACAGTGCTGAAAGAGTTAAATTCACGTCCTCCCCATGGCCAGCACTTTAAGGAAAAGTAGAGCTGTTGCTTTTCTTTTTTTTTTTTTTTTTGTCTGAGAGGAAACTGTCACTTTGTGTTTTCAGGTTTGCAGAAAAGCCTTTTTTAATGTAAACATTCATTAAACTAATTTGAAGTTGTCATTACTCTCCTCCCCTGCTGCTTTATATCAGATTATTCCTAAGTGCTTGGTGAAGAGCCCCATAAACACACAGTCTATTTCCCTGCAGGGTATAATCACACAGTTTGCACTGTGATTTATGCTGTATGGCACTGGTGAGTGTCCTAAACTTTGAAAGGGCTCAGTTCTCCAGCAGATGCACTACTCCCTTTATATTTAAACAAAGTTCAGCTAACTCTCCCAGACTATTACAGACATTGTTTGGCTCTTTCGCTTCACAATAATGCTCGTTAAGTGCTGAATAAATACAAATCGGTGACACTTTGAATTAAGGAAAGGGGAATTCAGAAATAATTGCCTTTAAGTTTCAATGAAAACATTTTCACAATTGTTGTGTTAACTTCCCCTTCGCACCCCACCAAGGAGCATCCCTTAGTTTGAAAGGAAAAGGGTGGAAATCCACTTTGAAAGTCCAGTGCAAATACTAATTCCGACTGTAGAAAAGCTTTCCAGGTGTCATTAATGCGATTCAGACTTTGGGGGAAGGCAGACAGTGCCTCTAGGAGAGAGAAGGCAGGACCACTTTGCTGTGCAGGCCGACCACCTGGGGACAGCCAGCACTGCATCCTCTGCAGTGAACGTATACCATGGAGTCCTCAAGGGTAAAATTCCCTTTGCAGATAAGACAACTGGTGAGGATTTCAGTCTACTCCGCTAATAAACGTTAATCTGGAAAACACAGCAATTAGTTTGGCAATAAAACACCCTTCAAGCATTCCATTTGCACACTCTGTGCATGCTGCGTGCCAGTAACGAGCTGGCAACGTAACGCTTTCCTCTCACAAAGACTTCACTGCAGTGCATCATTTCAGAATGAAGCAGTAAAGTTAACATATGCAGAAGGGTTCCAGAGGCAAGGCTTACAGAGCCACTCTTTACCTCTGTTTCACACCTGACAAGATGGTGGTGAACATGTAATTATCCTCAGCTGATGTCTTTCTGTTCACACACTCCAGGTGCAACACACCATCAAGCTGCATGGCATGTAAGTTTGAGAATCACAGAATATCCCGAGTTGGAAAGGACCCACAAGGACCAACAAGTCCAACTCCTGGCTCCACACAGCAGAAAAATCAGACCACAAGAAGTAAGAGAGAAAAGCTGCCCCTCTGTTTTGTTGTAAGAGCCCTCAGCTCACCACATGACTGTCAACTTCTCCTTCTAGCAAGTTTCACCTTATCAGTAGGGAAAAATTTCCCCTATCTGAGCAGTCCCTGCATTTTTTCAGGGCTCAGAGACCCAACACACCAGAAGTCAGTGTGGAGGACACACAGGGAAGCAAGAGCCATCACTGCAGCATGCTCTGCTCTCTAGAACATGGTAGAACAAGAGTAACAGCCTTAAGTTCCTCCGGAGGAGGTTCAGGTTGGATAGTAAGAAATATTTATCCTCTGAAAAAGTGGTGATGCAGTGGCACAGCTGCCCAGGCAGGGGGGAAGTCATTGTCCCTGGAGGTGTTCAAGAACAGGGGAGATGTGGCACTGAGGGATGTGTGTAGTGGGCAGGTGGGGATGGGTTGGACTTAATGACCTTAGAGGTTTTTCCAATCTTAATGATTCTCTTACTCTGTTTTTGGCCACTGCTACAGACGTAATCCTGTAAGTCCACAAAAACTAGCAGGAGCATCATTTTGATGGATGATTTAAAACAAAATGAGAACCCTCTTTGTCACCTTTCCTCCCACTTCTCCCCTTTCTGTTACATTAGAACAAGAATTTGGATCTGTGTTACAGAAGATCACTCAGCAGAACCAACGCTTTGTTAATGTAGACCTTAACAACAGCTGCTGAAGATACTAAACTTTCTTTTTTTCACTGCAAACAGTGAATTTTGCTAAAGAGAATGTAACTTACAGTACGTACATCAGACATACAAACAGAAGTCCTAACAGCACATTTGAAGAAAACCAAAAATAGGACAGACATTCAGCACGAAACACATTCAGTACAATTAAAATCAGAATGTGCTTTTTTGTTTACGTGCTTATGACTAACGGGTACAGCAGAGATACACTTCACAATAATATCACGCTATTTTCTAAACATCTTGGAGTTAAGATATTTATAGGTTAACAGCAGCTAAGGCCTGTACTCGAATGCGATATTTAAAAGAAGTATTTGTCAGAATAACAGGAACAGCTACTCAAACAAATTAAGCTCAAATGCTAAAAAAGAGCCAGCAACAAATTCAGAAGTGCACAAATGGCACTTTACGTTCCACAATATCAGCGCAAATTGATGTAAACCTCCCTGCCCACCCAGGGAAAGGAAGGTGAGAAAATAGCAGGAAAAGCATCTACCAGAAAAGTGTAAAATAGATTACTGTGGTGGAAAAGTTTTATCTGACACCTCTTACTTTTCCTCTTACCACACCTTTTCTCCCTATGAATTACACCAACTCACACTATGAGAAATAATGAGCAACACAGTATTTGATTTGGCATGCTCAGTTCTAGGGCTCTCTAAATTAAAAATAAAAATCTTAAATAGTACCTGTTTAGAGCCAGCTCCTCCAGCCTCACACTGCCATAAACATTTGTCAATCTGACGAGGTAAGGCTGGGCCCCCCATTATTATCCTTTTGTGACCTGCACAGCTGGTCCAAAAAACAGTTGTCTCCAATTATGCCCATAGATAATGGTGGGTAAATTCAGCTGTGCAGTATTAGCTCAACCTAAATATGATCCCATTTGACTAATTTCCTAATTCTTAGCAGGGTGCTTAAAGAACCTATTATCATGCAGACTCAAGGAACATAGAAGTCTGGTTATTTGCATCTGTTCTGTGAAAAGCATTTATCAACTGTGCCACAAATTAGAAGTTTGCTGCTAACAGACTCATTTGTTACCTACACAAACCAATCACAGACACTCGGTGCCTAAAATAATTACAGCTGGAATTCGCTTAAACTTTTAATGTCACATAAATAGGTGTTTGTTTCCAACCAAAAAGATCATATAATTAAACAGCTTGAAATGGGCAAGGTTGAAATTGGGTCAAAAAAAGATATATTCCTTCCTGAAATCACGTGTGGATTCATTAGCCCAGCTGGGATGCTGTTACTAGCATGACTGCTGCTAGTCGACTGAACTGTGATCATAAACGTTATTAAATGGGTTAAAAATAAGGCCAGAAAAATAGAAGTTACGTAAATATATAACCCTGTTTTTTGCAAAAAGCACATTCTGTAGTATGACTTGTATGCTGTGGAATAGTCTACAATGCGTTCTCCTGGTTGGGTGTTTTGAAATCTGATTAATCTTCTCAGTAGCCTAACATAAACTCCTAGAGCTGCAGGCATATTGATATTTGGATTTTCTTCCTACATGCACTTCTCTCTAATCTTCTTCCTGAACACATCTGGTACTAAATCAATCTTCGCTGTTGTTTCTCTACAAACTTTGCACATCCTTTTGGACTTCTCTTGCCTTTCTCACGTCTCAGCTCACACTGCTCTGAGGTCTCCCACACTGTCACATATCAGCCCTTCCCCCTGTCTTCTACAGAGCCCAAACAAAGTAAGCACCCCCTGCTTCAATATTCCAGATCCTTCACAGATAGCATTCTCTTTAAAAAAAAAAAAAACATATGAAGAAGATGTATGTGCTCTTCCTCCTGTCTTGCCATACTTGTCATCTTTCCTTCCTTCTCAACACATTTCTCAACAAATCAAACTTGTTTCCTTTCCTCATCTCTGTCATGCTTTCAGGAATCTGTCTGTGTTCAAGCACTTAATTATACTCTTTCTTTAGGAACTGCTTGAGTCTTCATCCTCCTGACTGACTTTGCAGAGTTTTGCCTTGTGCTATTCATGCTAAGGTGACAAGAAAGTGATACTAGCACGTCTATCCATGAACAGATTCATGTTAAAGACTTACTGTGCTTGACTACCTGAAGGGTAATTACTTGCTAGGTAAGTCACATCTTTCCAAAGTGGATCAGACTATAAGGAATAAATTTTTCTGCAATTACAACAATGAAACTAGATATAAAACCCGTGAAAGCGTTGCAGAGACAGGGGAAGTTTCCCCAGGTAATAGGAAGGCAAAGATACTCTTACATTCAAGCAGATGTAAAGGAAGACTAGAAAAAGCCTGGCTGAAAGTGATGTGAAACAGCGGGATTCAGAAAAGAAGCTACACGCTCAAAGAGGGAAACTAAATCAAAAGGTTTGTGATCAGATCCTCAAGAATAATCAATAGTGGCGTAGAAAGGGATGCAGAGATTCATTGACGTGCACTGTCTGAAATGAAGGTGATTCATTTTGGCAAGGTTCTGCCTTCTTCGGATATCACAAGTCCTAAGGGACAAAAGTTGTAGCCAGAGGACCTTTAAAGCTGGATCTCTAGAAAAGCAGGCACTGCAACTTGTTTTTAAGAGGAGAGAGAAAAAGGAGAAGCCCTAAGACTGACAAAAGAGTTAGCTCAGATTGTGTCCAGCAGGATGATAGAGATACCAAAGACCTATCCACCCTATTCACACCAAGGGAAACAGATGATAAGTTTGACCAGAGATAAATGCAGCAGCCTAGGAAGCGAGCTGGGATGAGATGATACTCTCACATAAGCTGCTTTATCACACCACAGCAGTTATCAATCTAAATAGCTCCTTGGTTTCTTTAGTCCTACCCATTTCCCTAATTCTTCAAATCCCCAGTCTCTTCTTCACCTGGCCAGTGATCCTTATCCTTGTCTACAGTATAAGCAACCAAAACATTACTGCTTGATCCACAGCTTTACAGTCTTCAGTCTCAGTTCATGTAACTTGAAGGCTGGTTCACCCCTGCCTTCCTGACATGGTAATCTTCATCTCATTCTCACGCAGGGAGATTCTGTAATCAGACACAAAGCAATCTGTTTATTAATTACAACAATCTTTTTTTCATAAGTGCACTCTCAGTGCAGCTTGGCAGACATACTGACTCGAGTGGCCAGTTCAGGGCAGAGCAGCACCAAAAGCACGCTCAAAGAAAACTTGCGTCTTTATTTGCACACTGCCTCGTATGTGGGCACATTCCTCATGGGTTTCCATCCTGACCTGGTATGGAGATTAATTTTGCTTTCATGATGATTTAGACTTTGATCCTCTGCTGAGCCCCAGGACAACGTGATAGTTGTGAGGTGGTTACTGGGATATGAACGATTTGCTATTAGGCCATTGACTGACATCCCATCCTTGTTTCACATAAATCCTGCTCTCAGTATTGATAAGAGCTTTCAATGCCTGCTTGCACAAGCAGGAGCTGAATGGATAACCAGGAAATGAAAGACATAACCGGTCCCTTGAGTGATCCTACCCCTTGAAAATAAACCTTGTATGAATGGCAACGCAAAGGCTACCCTGCATCAAAAAGAGAATCATCACAGTAACCTATACACGTTTAGATATATGTGTATGTGTGTGTGTGTGAAGAAAATGCATTTTTAATTAGATAATATTTATCTGCCTTTAGTGGTCATTTTGTATTGTACCAGCAGTTTGCATTTTCTAGGGAACAGAACAAAGAAAAGGTAAAATCTTGGATGCTGTGCCATGTAAATGCGTGGCACTACGATCACTTTCAGTTTTCACAGGGGTGTACAAAAGCATGGGTGTGATGAATGCCAATAAAACTGAAGAGAATCGTCCCTCTCAGAAATTCTGCACTGACCTTGTCCTGCCAGGTACTGTGAGTAAAATAGGACACACAGGAAAGCTGCCTGCCCAAGCCTAGGGTGCTCTCACGCAGCTCGTGGCAGCTATATTGGCAGTGATGGAGCATTCATGATACGAAGCATAATCCTCATAGCACAGGTACCACTGAAGTTGGTGGTAAATAGGATGGAGCAGATCAGAACTAAGTACAAGCTTTGAGGAATTTGTTTAGGTTAAATTCCACAGATTTTAGGAAGGTGATAATAATGGTCATTACGGACCAGTATTTTTCAGAGAAAGTGCCTTGAAATTGAAAACACACTAAACTAATGCTTAGTGAGATAGTTGGTAAAGTGTTACTTCTAGTGAATTACAGTTGTCTTCCTTCTTCTCTGATAATTTGTGGCAATTGCATCCTAATGCTATTTCATTGATTTCTACTGCACTTCAGCTCCCATGCTGGGTTCAGTCAGGGTGACAATACAGAAATATTAACCTGCGATAGGGAAGCCTGCTGCACACGCTTGTCTTCACAGCAAAATCCTACAGAATTTAAAAGGAGTGGGCTTCCATATAGTGCTATGGACAACGCTTCAGAAATCCACAGAATGCAATTACGAGTCACACCGGTCATACATATTATCCTTTCCTTAAGCAGTCACAGGAATTCTATTATATTCACGTGAAAAGATGATAGACAGAACTTGTTTATGTGCAACAGCGGTTGATGTGGTGAAGCTGTTTCACCCGCTGTATCATAAAAAGCCCCTGTGCTTTGTATGTCTGCTTTTGCTGATAACACCTTTAGGACAGACTAACCAGGCTAGAGACAACAGGCAGCATTCACCTGAACTAATGTGCTTTGACCGAATGATTACTACGATGAAGTTAACAACTGTTTTTCTCTGCAGGGAACTTCATTTGAAGAGTGGGAAATTCCCAGGCACAACCCAGTGATGCCAGGTGTCGGAAGAAGGAAGCATTGCCTCCAGGAAGACTCACAAAGGCACATAAAGCTAAGGGAGATAAAGGAAGAAGCCACTAAACTGGTAGATGAGACAGACAAATGTTAATAGCATGGCTTATAGAGCAATTTCAGCTGTGGCGTTAGCTGATTTCACTAATAACCCATTCATCTGGGAGGACCCTGTGCTTCATAGGGCAAGTACTGAGTTACAGAAGGATCCTGGCCCGGCAGACATTAGTTAACACATTCTAAAAAGTCATGTGAAAATGAAGGCAAGCAAATAAACGTGCAATTCTTTTTTTGTCTAGATCTGCCTATCGCATGCTTCAAATTAAATGGCAGCAACGTCTTAAGGTGCTCTGCAAGAAGTTCTGGTTTATGGAGATAACCCACAAAACTTTCAAACTCTAGAAAAAATAAAGACTGGGAGAGAGGGAGTGGGAGAGAGGAAGTGCTGGAACTACCAGCAGTGTTTCTAGCTCTGTGGGTAAATATTTGTTCAGTCCCCTCAGGCACCAAATCACAGAATATAGGTTCTATGTGACCTGTGAGACTTGGCACTGGAGCAGAAAACCATGACAGTTGTGTGCCCTGGCACGTCCAGGCCTCTAAACGTAGAGTATTGCCTACCTCTCCACTTTATGCCCGATGTCACAGACATTTCCAGAGAAGTGGGGTGAGAAGAAGGCATACTGGCTTGGTATACCACCACAATACATTCTGCACTTCTCCATTGGTCAAGCATGATGCCTTAACTTAAATAGCACAGGACAGAAAGTTTAAGCTTGTCCTTGTGAATGACAAATTCCTAGTCACAAGGACACCAAACTGGGTAAGACATATGGAAATCTTATGCACAGGAGGATTAACATTTATATTAGTATGTATTTGTCTACAAATTTCTATAGTTAGCGTGTCTGTTTCTTTCTAGGCAATGGCACGCAAATATATCATAAAATACCAAAGCATCATATGGGAAAATAAGTCTCTAAAACCAATGACCTTTCCTGGAAGCTCAATGGCAAACTATCTGAAAGGAAAAAAAGCAACAGCATGATTTCGATTATTATGTTACGCAGACACAAGGGAAAGATTCTGAAAAAAAAAATAAGAGAGACAAACCCAGAATGAGGTTTTCACAGATGTTACCTTACTAGGGTTCCCACTATATTTGACAGGATAAGCCGGAAGAGAGCCTATTTTTGTACCTCAGGCTAAGCTGTTAGAAGCTATTTTTAATTCTACTGTAATGATCAGTACTTTCATTTCCCTTAGCAAACCACCACCAATAACAACAAAAAAAAACAACCCAGAAGACAAAGTCATATAATAGGGAATAACAGACTGCAGGGAAAGAGCCGGGGAGTTAGCTCAAAGATGTTAATTTTGCAAATGGTGGATGATGCATATTAAATGAAAATAAAATGGAAATTTCTCAAAACGCCAAGGAATTGGAAGTGCTTGTGGATGCCACCAAAAATAGCCGACCGTAATAGGACAGATACGAACTCCTACACTTGTGATGATCTCCACTGAGTTTACATTTTCCACAAGTTAAGCATTCAGCACTCCATATGCATGACATGCTCAGATGTATGCAAACGAGGTAGCTCTCAATTTATCTATAACTTCATGTTCCTCCTGTATATAATTAAGAGTTACACCGTAGCATTATTGTACATACAGGTTTTCTGTCCTCCACTTTGCAAGACACAGCCCCTGTGAGACACACAGGCAATGCATTCCTCCGATTTTTTTTTGTCCTTCAGCCTACATAATAGATAAGAAGATTACTGCATCTTTACAACATTTCCCTTTGCTAGGCTTCAGTGTTTTAAAGCTCTTTGGTTGCTCATTTTCCTTAACTGGCAAATCTCACTTCTTACATTCCAGCTCTAAATTCACGAAGCACACCTTGAGAACCTGGTCACCAGAGCTGCCGGATTAACGGTGCCATTTGCATAACGGTAAACTTAATGTTGCACTTCCAGAGCTTATATCCCCTAAATTGCACTTACTGATGAAACACAAAATCCTCTAAAAGGGCTTTTCAACCTAAACCAATTTGCGATGTCGTTGTTTTTCTTTTTTTTAATCTAAAACATTAAAGAAATTAAAGTGATCGGCATATAATTAGATTAATTATTCATATCTTCCAAGTTGCTTTAATTCTAATATATAAAAAAAGATTAAATATCCACTCAAAGGATTAGGCAAAAAGTCAAGCAGCAGCAACACATTTACATTACCTTACTGTGCAAATTAATAAAATGAATTAATCTAAAGTTTCATAAAAATGAATTGGATCTTCATTCACACACTGACACAACTTTACATATTCAAAACTGACACCCACATTATTTTCTTGTGTTTGCAGTACGAGTCAGCTCCTTGCCACTGTGCTGGAACAGCTCTGCTTTTGTTCTAACTAGGGAAAATTAAATCTTGACCTAAATTTATAAAAGCTAAAAATGTTTCAGTCATCTGCATGAAAACGAAAAGTCCAAAAGAGCCTCATTATAAATCTTACAGTGATACTGTTGAAATAGTCTGAAATAATTCTTTATAGAAATCAAAAGATTGGTTTGGTTGCTTGTTTGATGCTTCTTTCTGATCTAGATGCCTTTCTTCTAAAAGTGCATGTAATTTCCAGTGTGCGGCACGCTATTTTTTCCTCTTGTCTCAAATCATGTGAGCATTCATTAGAAGTCTAAGGCTGTGTACAATAAACAACAATTCCCTCCTTCTTTGAAAAATACTCTTTTCTGAATAAAAAGAGATTTCAGAGGAGTACAATAAGGACCAAAAAAAGACTTTCCTATCCCGGGTTTTTGCTGAGGTGGTGCTGTGGGCTCTTCCTAGGAGGTAATAAGTGCATGAAATATCACCAACACTCTCTATGGTCAGACATTCTTGTTCTGTGGTAAAAACTCTATTAAAGACTAATAATATTTCCATTAGCTCATTCACAACTAAAAAAATATGTGTACGCATCTGGAAGATAATGTCTGTTTTGATCTTGTGGGCAAAGAAAGAAACTGATTGTTCCAGTTTCTTAAGGTTGTTACTCATCCTTATCTAAGGTAAAATGAAACCATTACTTTTAACAGTTTTCCAAAGAATTGCTTTGCCTATTTTTAGCCCTGCAAGCTATGTAACACCTCAAAAGCAGAGTGCACTGTATCAAAGTGTACTTTTTCATTCTACAAGGCCTGCAGGAAGTTAAACACGTTTAGAAAATGGTAAATAGGTACTGATGTGAGATGACCACTGAAACCTGAAGACACAAGTCAACGTTTCCTAAATTAACTACTCATAAAGTGACTGCTAGAAACATTCCCTGGACTTTAACATCATTGTTTCATGCATTCAGACACCCTCACGCAACCCTTTAGGTGTTCAGAGTAGGGCAGTTGCACCATGAGAGCCTGAGGAGAAGGAGGTGGTGTGCTGGGAGAGTTTTGCTCGTGCACCTTGGTTTTGAGGAACATCTGCTGACAGTTGGCCACAACTGTGCATAATTTGGTGACGCCTGACAAAGCAGAAGCTCAGAGCTGTGGCCAGGCTAGCACAGATGGCAGTGGAATGCCCCAAAATGGGCAGAAAGGCTTCTTCCAAAGGCTTCCCTCTGCAGCTCTGCCCCATGTATCATGCAATTAGCTCCTGGATGGGGTTAGGAAGCAATATTTTGTTGCGACTGCTAGAATGGTCTTTATGTGATCAGAAAACAATCATCGTGGGTGGACCATTATAGTTCGTTTCAACACCAAGTAGCCAGCTATTAGGCAGCTGGAAGTTCTGATGATAATAAGAGAAGATAATTAGGCTGGTTCACTGACAGCAGAAGGAGCACTTGCCCTGCCGTGAAGATGGCTAAAAGTTTGAAGAAACAAGACAAACTAGAAGGAAGGTAAATTCACTAGAATAAGCAGTTGGTGCTTTAGAGTATAATTATCAGAAAGAAAACACATTGTTTAGCATACTTTATGTTAATGGAGGGCTAGCATGGCCCACTGTGCATAATTTAGCTGAACAATTGATAAGAAATGTTAATACATATATATATATGATTACGGCTACAGAAAAAAAAGACAAAACACAAGAGAGATCATAATAGGCACACGTGAACTCTGAAGGCCTAATTACATCACGGGGGAGGGTAAGCTGTTACTGCTGAATCAAGCAGAAAATTGGGGTAATTTGTAAACAGGTAGAGCTGTTATCCAGGTGCACCAGCATGTGCTCAGGGCTGGCAGAGGGGCTTCGAACCGGGGACTTCCATCTGTGCCATGGTGCCAGAGCTGCAGCTGAACGCTCCCCTCCGCTTAACCAAGGGAATTCATTAAAGAAGAAGTGCCAAAGAGCCACTCTCGCCTGCCCAACACAGCCCCCTGTTCAGCTTCCAAACGAGAGCTGGAAAACCACTGCAGTGGGCTGTCTGCAGGAAAAGAAATACTGCCTGTGGGTGAAAGGCAGAATCAGTGCCTGTGTGTGTGAAGCTTGGAGATAAAGCTAGCTGACTTGGTGTTCTGCCATCCATCCACTCCCTACTCTGCTGAGAGCTAAATATTTCATACACTGCTCCCTGGCTAAAGAAGAAACCTAATGAAGGTGGTGGTAAAGATATTCTCCTTCCTCTGCTGCTGTTTCTCTAGGTGGCCAGTTATAGGAGGGGGAGATGGAAACCATGATGCTGGGGCTTCCCGCAAGAACTGTGCTGACGGTACGCATTTCTGGGATGAATGGACTGGAGAGGTCTTGAGATACTGTAACTGCACATTTTAGTAAGTTAGAGGAATGTGCCTGTTGCTCCCTCTTAGCCTGCTTCAGGACAGCTTTGCTCTATAGCTGAGAGCCTAGCCTTGTAGTATTAAAAATATGGGAAGGAAAAATACTTTGGAAATCCTTGCATCTCAGAGTGAGCATTCACACATGTACAGATTTGCTTTTCTCTGCAGCCTGGGGGTTTAAGCAGAATCATAAAATAGCTCCTGACAGCACAGCATGTGAAATATCCTTAATTATTTTGGAGATTTTGGTGCTTACCTGGCAGGCGCATCTACAGTTATACTGCTACCATAGATATCTAGCAGATTTAACAAAAAAAAAGCCAGCAAATAACCCAAGCACATAAGCACATTAGCTCATCCTGTGCAGATCTGCCATGCACGCACAGCAATTCTGTGCAAATCAACAAGAAAATGGGCCACTCTGCTTAGAAACTGCCAGGAGGCTTCACAGGCTTCAGAGTTGTGTTGTGCAGGTACAGAGCATCCTAAACCATGGCCCTACAGAAGCCCCAACTGTGGCCACCAGCCTACGCAGGCCATGCTCACAGACCTGCATCCTGCAAGAAGCACTCTCAGGTGCATATACTGTTGAAGTTAATGCACATTTATATTGCATCTTTGCTGTATTATTTTAAGGGTCTCCAGGATGACCAGCTAGCTCCAGCTACCAAATTCCAGCTGGAGCTCTCTCTCAATGGTACTCAAAGGTAAGGAATGGATACAGCAAATGCAGAAAGCTAGGACTGTTTTCTAATGATTTTTTACACTAAACCTCCCTCCATCTGTGCCTTCTTGTGCCAGACAAATCAGTAATTATCAAGAAATCCCTTCACTTTTAATCTACATCAGTATGAATGCAATCTCAGAGCAACCCACGGTGTGACTGGAAGCTATTATTTTCATATGAAATAATAGTGACTGGAAGTGATAACTCACGGTGCTCGGTGTGTGTGTCATCATCAGATAACACGCGAGGCTGTACATCCCACCGCATCGTTTCGATAGCCTTTATTAAAGGGGAACGATTGAACCAGGAGCCTTGTCAAATCTGCGGGGGAGGCTGCGGGGGTTGCATCAACACGGAACTTCATTATTTATGGTCATAAAAATTTGGGGCCTTGGAATTGGCAGCATGAAAAGCTGTTTTAATTTGAGCTATAAGTCTCTTTTGTACTTTCAGTCATTGACTACGTCTCAGATAAACATTCATTTGGGAACTAAGATTATGGCGAGGAAAAAAAAAAAATATAACAACCCAAGGATATTTAGTTCTCCTCCCACAAATTCTTCCTGGAAATATTCTTGCAAAATCCTCTGCCCACTTGAACAGTATGCTTGTGATTAACTGCAGATGAGCCCAGCAGCTTGCATATGTAGTTAATTTGCTCTAAATTTTCATGCTGTATTATAACACTAATGATCACTAATAATAGACAAACCCACAGTTTATTGAGTAAGTAATTTGAGACATTATGATTTTTATCATGTGAATAGGATCAGGCTGACCAATTTAAACTGGGCAGAAAAAGATAAATAATGTGTAAATCAATCTCAACAACAGCACGCTCTGTTTCTTTGCAAAATGATATGGATTGATTGGTGCAAAGAAGGCCCTGCTAGTAACTGCTGCTAGGAAATAGAGTCAATAAACTCCCATGTTCAAAAGTAAAGGGTCAGACATGGTTGAAAGTTTACCTACTCTGCGAAAGTGATTTGGTCATCTGACTGCACAGGCTCAGATGACTTTGCAGTTTGTCCCGATGGGCGAGGCAGGCTTGTAAGGAATAATGAAGACAGATAATTTACCATGCAGCCAATGAAAAGGAAACCATGCTAAACACAGACAAAACTATGTGAAAAACAATTGCACACTGGCTTGTGGTCAAGGCTATCTTCTAAAATCATGTAAACAAGACAGACATCACATGTTGTCTGTTAGACAGCTATTTCAGGACTAAGATATTTATATTTGTTTTTCTTCCATAGGAATCCTAGTTCTGATTGAAGCATTTATTTTTAAGCTAAGAAAACACAGAAGGTTCATCAATTAAAAACCCTCTTTAGCACATTTGTAATTAAATTCTTTAAAGAATAATAATTAAAAATAGAAAATAACTAAACTCCATTTAATAGCTTTGTGAGTGATTTGTGTACCTGAATGATGAACAACTGCCTGTGGTGGTGGGACTTCAAGGTACTCTGAGAATTCTGAATGAAGTTTAATTTAAGGTAAAGCATCATTAAATTTTTAATGAGCAAAGGGAAGCAGAGGAAGAAATTTCTTGAATTTGTCTTTCTTTAGACTTTGCTGTATGAGCCTCGGACACAGCCTTCACTCCAGCAGAAGGCAGCTGTGCACACATCTCTCTAGAGCCTGGTAATGATGCTCGGAGGTATAGACAGAGGAGGAAGCTTGAATATAATGTCTCCACAGTACTCTTCCGGGAATAAGAGCTAGCATGTGAATTGAACTTGCACCCAGTTATCTCATGACTGCAGCTTACCCTCAATCACAAGACAAAAATACTACAAAATATACTGTGGGGAACAATTCTTGATTGTTTCCAGGGCATGGATTAAGTGTAGCCAAATGACTTTAACTCATAGTCTTCTAGGGCCAGCAGGCCAGTCAAATCCTTCACGTTTAAATAGAAAACCTGGAAATGGATCACAGTAGAATCCACTTTTTCTTAGTGCATTGTATTCAAAACATATCTTTTTTTTTCGATTTGATTTGGTTAAATGCAACTAATTTCATGCATGGATATGTAGTGACATGTCCTGGAGAGATTTTGTACTGACAAGTCTAGCAGAACAGAATCCATGAAATCTTGGAATAAAAATATCCCAGCACTGCCTATTGTACCTCTCAGGGAAATGTTTTGCTAAACACTGCAAATTCCCTTCCTTGAAGCAATGAGATGCCTTCTCAAAAAGCGAGCACAGAGAGAGGATGCATACTGAGTAAAGAGGAAAGAATGCAATAAAGAGACTGAAAGACGTCAAAAC
Source organism: Phasianus colchicus (assembly GCF_987193195.1). Lineage (NCBI taxonomy): Eukaryota > Metazoa > Chordata > Aves > Galliformes > Phasianidae > Phasianus > Phasianus colchicus. Next base: position 14,789,230 of record NC_143448.1, on the reverse strand, counting down.
AAGACGATTCTGAGACTTCACGTGTTAGATAAAGTCATCTCTAGTTCCCCAGGGAGAGGAAAGGTGAGCAAAGCTCCCTTCATTCCAGGTGCTATATGGGCTGCTGTGCTCACAACTTTCCTGACAGGGAGCCGAGCTGAAGGTAGCCACTGTCACACTCAGACATCATTCTCCATTCATACACTGTCAGAAACACTTCGCACCTTGTAAACTTTTAGATAGCACTACTGAGCCAAAATGGACTCAATATTTTTAAGGACTCGTGGAACAAGTGTGACTGAAGTCTGCATGAAGCATCTGCATTCAGGCCACAGTCCTGGCCATGAAAAATCTACTGACTCAGTGCACTGTCAGCAAAATATGTTTAAGCATTTTTTTTTGTTTTAAGTTATTTAGCACATTTGAGACATTAACTGAAAATGGAAAATAGTAGGAAGAAAAACCTCAAAGTTTCTAATCCAAAAGCTGAATCTCAGCTCACTGCATGAGCTGCCCTACCTGTTCCCTTGCAGCCCATTACAATTTTCAGTTTTTCACATGAACGGGAGCAACTGTCATGGACTTTTGGAACTGGATGATCTCTAAGGTCCCCTCCAACCTAAGCCATTTCATGATCCTGTGACTTTGGCTACTCTTCACCTGCTTCACAGAGAAGGCAATCCACATCATCCTCATGGAGGTGCTGGCTACGCTCTATCCACTGAAGTAAAGAGGAACAGCACTTTAATTTCAGAATGAAAAGGAGGAAAGATCACTGAAAGCCCACACTGGCTGAAGCAGAGAAAACACTCAGAATAAAAGCTTTGCTGAAAGAATAATGTGCTGTCTAACAACTGGTTCAAGACCTGTAAGAATACCTCTTGTGCAGAATGCAGTTTCAGAAAGAGATAATAGATTTCATTTCTGTGTAACGATTGTTCATGATGCTCATTTGGAGAGTCCAAGGATTGGTCTCCTGTGAGTTTAAACTTCACAAAAGTCTGTGGAAAAAAAATTTCATTCCTCCTCCATCTAGCTCTGCTTCCCCTTTCTTTATAGGTACTGTCCAAGCTTGAGTAAGAGCTCTATCTACAAAATGCCAAGAAACAGGTATTTTTTAAAAACAAGGTAGCTCTTTTACATTTGGTTTAAATTCAGTAATTCTTAAATTGTTAATGAATTTCAGCTTGGTTTGTCCATTTTAAAACTCCACAGCCTCCATCCAGGAACTTAACACCAGCAATATAATTTTAATACTACTAAATAATCCCTTTATGGCAGGTAACAGAGCATAGTTAAGATTTGAAAAATGGAATTAAAATTAACTGGATTTTTAGTAATGTGAGGATATTAGAATTACAATTGTGAAGGCAGTTAATTATATCAGCAGGATGGATAATTAAAAATTACCTTCCCTAAAGAGGAAGTCCAATCTATTACATATTTGTCAAAATTTTGGATTGGACAGGTGATACCACAACCTAATTCCTGTTCTTATGTTTCTACAATGCTTTGTAGGGCACCCTGTACAAAAATCTTAAGTGATAAGTCAAAATATAAGTTATGAAACACTAAAAAGTAAGAATATTTTTCAACTGGGTACTTAATCTGAATTTATTGTGGTGGAGGGAAGCATAGAGAACACTAAAGAGGACTCAGCATCACTGAACTGGCAGATACCACAATTCATTTGCCACCTCACATTAATTAGCTTTTCCTTGTTATTCAGGGAATAGGGCAGACTAGGAAATAGTGGCATGTTTCACACTTTCTAGACTTGATTGAGACTGCATCTTTTCAGCAGCAGCTGCCATTTCCATGGGCACAGCCAACCACAGAAGGATGTAGCTGCACTGAATTTCCAACCAAAAGCACATGGCTCTCTGCAGAGGAGCAACATCTGCAAAGTGTAAATGCCTCTGCAACCAGATACTCAGTGCTACAAAAAGGGAACCACTGCAACGTTATACTTAAGCTGAACAATCACTGGAAAGAAATTTAAAAAAAATCCTTTCATAGGAGGGATTCAAAATGAGAAGCCTGAGAGGAATGAGGTCCAGTGGGTAATGCAACTGAATGGGGATTCAGGAGAGCTGAATCTATTTCCAGTCCTGCTGCTGTTTCACCTGCAATCACTTAATTTCCCAATGCCTCATCTGATCCCTTTTTAAAGTCACAATAATAATATTCATGCACCTTTTCAAGCTATTTGAGATTTATAGGGAAGAAACCCCACTACATGTATAGGTATTATCTTACCAGTGATGTTACTGGCTTTGTTTGCAGCTGGTTTTTCAACAGAAACCAGATGGTGCACCCTCAAATTCATAAGAAAATATTGGCCTTATATTGGAAGATTAGGTCCATAATTCACATGGAACCAAAATAACACAGGGTACTGCAGAATTTAGCTACTTGCAAAAAAAGCAGTAAGGACCAAACTGGTATCTCAGGAAAAGGGTAATCTGATCGATTTGTTTCAGTAATACCATTATCTATCTCCTGTGTTTCCAATATATTAGTTCTCCTAACCTTAATAACTTTGCATTCAGCACACTTACAAGTGCTTTCAATCACAACTTCATCTAAATAAAACCATCATTACCGGAATGATGAAATTACTGCTTGTTTCCACCCCAATAATGCCATTGATTCAACCCTGCTACTCAGAGTCCACGCCAAAAGTGTTCTGCCAAACACGGCCTCTAACATAAAAACACATGATCCATCTGTAACTGCGAGAGGATTCTGGGGCTTTATTAGATTAATGTATAATTCAGACCTTTTATGACATCTACATCATGAGGATCTATGAGGTTACGCTCATTCATTGTCTGTGACACTAATGGACACAGTGCAGGCATAGTCCTCACATGAGATGTTCTGATCTGGAATACAAATCCCACCATGCATCACATGGCAACACATGGCATGGGATCCAACAATGTGGGAGCCTGCTTAGAAATGCTGGAAAGGACTAGTTAGCTCCTGGTTAGCAGTACAAAGAGACACAGAAAGTACAGGTTGGCTCGTACTGCTGCTAAAATTTCCACAATCTGTGAATTTTAATTTAGCTATACACCGTATCTTTCATCTACAAGAGCTCTCTGAACCTGTAACAATTACATATGCCCTGCAGATAAAAGATCTGCTGAGTGGCTGAAGGATGTCCTTGTTGCCTATGGTTTAATGAACTGAAACCATGGTATAGCCAGGACTGAAAAATACTCAACCAGGCAACTGAGAACATTCTTCAGAGTAGCTACCCCCACAGGACCACAAAGTTAAGAGCAGAGTTATAGATTTGGCCTTCATCTGAGAGATGGTACGGCATGTTGTAAGAAATAATGGTTGGCACTGACTCAGTTCCTTTGTGGTGAAGTCTGCAGAGGCATCTTAACCTGTCACAGCTAATGGGTTTTGCTACGGATGCCAAAGCATAACATGGTGAAAGCATTTGAAGAAAGAAGTATAAAAGTATCTAAAGCACTGATAGTCTCAGGGGCAATTTATAAATATATCCAGAGAGAGAGAGAGAGATAGAGATATTATTTTATTTTTAGTCAGATTGGTTTTCAGAAGCCCTACAAACACTGTGGGAGAGCAAAGTTAATGAAGAAGTAATGAAATAACTGAGGGGAAAAAAGAACTGTAAAAGTTTTTGTTTTTTTTTTTTTTAAAGTAATACAAAATCATTACAAAGTCCTAGGTAGGCATGCATTTTTAAACAACGGCTGTAATAACGGAAAATTAGGCTCCATGACTTATTCATAGGCTTCTGGTTAACACTGTTCTCCATTTCAGGCAGCTCACTTTATAAATAGCATCTTTAGGTGAGATGCTTTGTTTTGGCCATGTAATATGAAAAATAACAACCTGGTCTTGAGAACAGAGATCATTTCTCTGCATTCCGTCACCACATCTGAAGATAGAGATTTCAGAGCAGATCACGCAGGAATTGCTTCAGTTTGGGAAGGCAGAGTGAGCTGTGAGTGATAAATATTCCACTTTCAGCTCTAAAACTGCAGTCAACTATTTGATATAGAAATCGTAAAAATTTAAAGGAAGAAAACAGTATTTGATGAGTCTACAATCTTTATACTTAAGGGATATTCCGAAGACCTATAAATCCTCAGTGGAATTAATAATTGAGACTCTTGAAAGCTCTAAAAGGAAATATTAAATATGCAAAATCTTGGTGAAAAGCATAATTAAGGCCATAAATGCCTAAAAGTTTAAAGGGCAGGCTACCTCTCTTAAAGATTTTCCAGTATAACACTTATATGGAAGTATAACACAATGCATTTTTAAGCAGCATTCTTTATTACCTTTTTCTTTTTCTTTTTGCACCAATTTTTATCTCTTCCTGCGTTAAATAGTACTTTATATTTTAGAATACAATTTCCAAGATCTCCTCTATTAAATGCATGATATAAGGGCGCACACTTTTGTTTTGTTATTAAAAGGTTAAAAATCTCACTCTTCCAATTTTTCACCGTTAGCAATGTGCAGAGCGAATGGCATTTACTTGTAGGGCTGAGGTTTTCCCTTCTCTTTTGTCATTCATTTTTTCTCTTCTAATATTCTTGGGTTGGCTCCTCTCCAATTTCAAGCACAGCTCTAAGCCAAGAACGAAGACTCCCACCCTGACAGAAAAGTCCTAAGACCTGCAATTGAGTTAGCCCAGCTGTCAGAGGAAGTTCCAGGCATTTCAACATTGCTAATTATGCTAAGTGTATCTATTAGAGTAGTATATGTATATGTATACTTAGTGAGCTCTCCTGAAATGGGCACAGCAGTATCAACAGCACATTGCTTACTGAATGAACAAGAATACTGTTTTCAGAAATCCTGGATTTACTTTCAATAGTCCTAAATTATAATTGCTGTTACACATTTTAAAGACAGTAAGTGCACAGTACCCTTAACTACAAGGTCCTCGTATTTTCGAGGGCATATCATTTGGATAAATATATCAATCTTCAATTGGAAAGGAAAAAATCACTGGGGTTTGTTTTGTGCGTGTGTATCTACGTTAACTTCTAGAAATAAACTGTTTCATTTTGTACAAAGTGACTTGCAGAAAAATAGCCATTCATTACAGCATCGCCTACGCATAAATTTTCACGGGCGTTTTTTTCTGATACTGAACCCACCTCTGTATTTGAAATACCTCCCTCTTGGCAGGGATTTGTTTGCTTTCACATCTAAGTATTTCTGCTAACAGCAGGTTGTGAAGTAATGGGAGTTAATACCTCACAACTCTGATAACCATCTTGCTTTTTCTCCCTCAGTTCCACTGTGAGCTAAAATATCACAAATAATGCTAGGAGATTTAAAGATTAGTTTTCTATCATTTGAAAGAAGGGGTTCCATGTGTGCCTTTTATGTAGTCTCGTTGCTTCAAGAGCCTGACAGAGTGGGATGAGCAAAGTAGAATAGAGATGATATTCAGATGACATAACTCTAGTGAGGTATCAAGGCCCTTCCAACTCTGTCAAGTCCAAAGCCATGATTTTTCTTGATGTGATTACTCACACTTGTTAGTCTAGCCCATACTTCTTGCCAGACTCCTGGAACTGATCAAGTTAGAGACTTCAGTCCAAAAATTCTTGCTCTTCCACTCTGTCATTTTACTGTCATTTTGCACTGATGAGCAAACTATGGGTAAAAAGATAATAGAACTAAAGGGTTCACACATACTTACAGGCATTAGTTTTCAAACAAATATTCAGCCTACTCACAATATTTGTGAATGAAAAAAAAAAAAAGTATCAGCATTGAGGCAATTTTAAGATACATCCTTTTGGAATACCTTCATTGTGTTTATCACAGCCCTGCATGCTGCAAGGACAGAAGAGATGAAACGTTGGTCAGTAATGGCTTTGTGAGAATGTCAGTCCTTTAACTGCATGTTTTGTTGTCTTAAAGGCTCAGAGCTGTATATAAATATTATATGTGCATGGCACCCAAACTCTTAAGAGCTAATTTAGCCACGCAGCCTCAGGTGCCTAGATAATATATGAGCATATAGCTGCATCTGGATTAGGATTAAAAAAGATAATAATGGTACAGGATATCATCAGAAGATCATGAGAGCTCTCCCCTATGCCCTTCCTAAAGATTGGAGGAATTTTATGTTGCCATGGGGGAAAATTTCATGTTACACTGTTGTTATGATACCCAAGTACTGGACTCTCACGACTATTTAATGACAACAGGAGCATGATTATCAGGTTGTTATTTTTCTTTGCACAGCTGTTGTTCTCTATGTTTTATATGTTCATCCATGAAGTAGTGAAACGGGACTCCCTGGACAACTTTTCAAGAACTGGGTTGTAAGCTTGTTTGATGCTTCTTGACACCTGCTGTTTGGGCATTTAGCTCCCATTGTTTCCTTCAGCTATTTTTAAGCTTCAGTTTGCCTTTGGTTTCATTCAAAGGCTGACTTAAAATGTTAATCCCTGTAGCTCAGTTTCCCCCTTTAATGGATGGCCGTTCACGTCTTAAATCATCTGCGTTGCTGAAGTACATCATGTCAGCCCAGCACGGCTGACAGGTAAGACACAGAGATATGGCAGGCCACCCTGGGCCACAGGTTTAGAGTGTGTATGGGAAATACGGTATTTCTGACACCCTTTTAAGAGGGAAAAAGAAAAGAAATAGGTGAAAAATATGGGATTTTTTTTGACAACCTTTAAAAATAAATAAAAAGGCAGTGAAACATCTGAGCTGCCTCAAACATGACTACCTACAACAAGGTAATGAAACGTAAGATGTCTTCTAGCAAAGTGGACCCAACGGTGTATCGGGTAGGCTGGCAAGACTATGATTTATCAAGCCACTTTTTTTCTCTTCTATATTTACTCATTTTTGAATGAAGCCATAATAGAACACACAATAATTATTTTTGGGTATTTCTGACAAAAGCCACTGAATCATCAGCTCAGCAGACTATAGCCTATAGCAAACTATGGCATACAAGATGGACACAGGTAGCACTCTCCTGTGCACAGAAAACCCTCAAACTCAAAATATTTATCAGCAATCCAACCACCTTTCCAATTATTGGAATCCTATTGCCATTCAGAATTACAATTAAGGCTATAATCTGTTCATTTACCACTTCATCCCATTCTTATTTTCCTGAGAGACACGACCAAGAAAGAAATAATCCTGACCAGATTTACAGAAGACTTGATGGATTATATCCCTCCCACACAAAATCCAGCTAACCAGAATTTCTTCAGAGAAAAAAATGTACACTTCCACTTCAATCCATGGGGCAGCAGATGGTTATTCTCCAGTCATTAGCCAAGAGTAGCAAACATGACTGTACCAAATGCACACAGGCTCATGGGCTTGTGCCTGCAGCCCATGCTCCTCCCTTGTGTTGTCCAAACATTCCCACCAGCTCTGGTGCCAAATGAAGGAGCTTTTCATCTCTCCATCTGCACATGCTTTCTACCAATATAAAATCCATGCAGCTCCTATTGCAGAACTGGCCCGGTTCAGCTTCTCTCATTCTTTCCACCTTTAATAAGCTTGACCTCCTGAGTTCTCTCCTGGTGCATTAAAATATAATTAATAAGCCACTCAATCCATCATATTGACCTGCATTATCTTAAATTAAAGTTAATGGCAGCAAGGAAAAAGGGATTTTAAGGCAGCATATCTTTGTACAGTTCCTTTTTTGTCATCTAGATAAAATTGACATGTAAATACAAATTTGGCACTGTGCAACAGCCAGATCTTCACCAGCAACATCATCACATGAAGGTCATTCTCTCAAGACACTGCTAAGTAGGAAGAGGAGCTCATGAGGTAGAAGCATTTTGTCATATGTAGAAAAGCAACCTATATTAACCACAGCTTAGTCCGCAGCTTACAAAATTACACTATTCTACATGGAAAAGGTTGGAGACAGCACATATGTACTACAACTATGAGATAAAACTAAAAATGACGAGCAGCAAATATGTGATATATTTTCTCTCCTCAGGGAGCACTGATGTAACAGAGAATATGCTTTGGAGAAATGCGTATATTGAACTGTTGTAGAATAAATATCTTCTTGTGTACTAACAATACTTCATAAATCCATTGTAGGAGTAACTAACATAACAGGCCATCTCAGGGCAATTGTGAGTAAAGGATTACTGAGCAAGCTGCTGAAAATCTTTCGCACTTGACATAACCCAGTGATTCACTAACCCTGTAAATGCTTTTCCAGACACAGACCTACACCTTTGCCAGCCAAGAACCCCAAACGCTATAAGCGGCGAGTCAGATGATGGCTCCATCCCCAGCGACCACTGCAGAACTGACAGCCTCTAAATTACTGCCTGAAAAGCATATTGCATGCTGCCTGACAAAAGAACGAGAGGAGGAGAAAAAAGCCCTACTGGTTGTGTAACACCATCCATTCCTCTGAGGGGATGATACGTTTCAGTCTTTCGTTCCTTTAACCCAAGCAATCAAATGAAAAATATATGACTACAAACAACCTGCAAACAGTTCCACATCTATTATACAACTGAAATCATAAGGAATGAGCCCGTTGAAATAACAAATGAACTTGCAATTGCTTTGCTCCGCATAACTCCCATATGTTTTGAAAGACAACTTTTTTAGATTAATAAATGCCACGTGATGCAGTAGAATCTTGTCCACTGAGAGCCAGGCCCAATCACAGCTAAAAGCTTTTGCCACTTAGAATATGAATGGAGAACATCACAGCACAAATGGAAAAAAAACCCAACATGTTTATGGTTATGAAAATATGCAAATATGCTGCCTGGTTTCCATAATGTCCTTGCCACGCTCACAGAAGATTTGAATTTCTCACATGGGATTGCATTTTACAGAGCAGAGAGCAAGTAGGGAAAGGAAACAGAAACAGCTTGAGTGGGGAATGCAATGACATCCCACACCTACTCTTTGAATCATACAAAGTAGGGCCTACCAGTTGTTTTGTTGCCTGTTTGATGATGCAGCTCATTACACGGCGGCCACAAGCTGGACACGGCTGGCTGTTAGAAGAGCACTTCTCACAGCCAAGATAGGAATACCGTCCCTTGTAGCACTTCCCCTTAGTTGTGGGGATTGTGAACTTAGCATGAGGAGGACTTGTGTTTTGTTTTCCACAAAGCATGAGCCAGATAAGAACTGGAAGGTCTGGAAATGGGAATTCCTTCCAAAACTGGTTCTGGTGGCACTTCAGACAAAAAAGCTCTAGTATAAATGTGACGCATATGACAAACAGTGTGCACACATTAAAATGCACCAACACCAATGCTGACTTGGGAGGAAAAGAGAGACCTGTGATGCGCAGGCCTTGTAAAGCCCTTAATTTCATTGACAGTGCATAAAGACAGGTTATACAAAACAAGGCAATTTCGAGGACTACAGACTTCCCTAGAGGTTTAAGAGCTCTTAAGTATTAATTATCTAAAACTAAAGAAATAACATCAACAAAGGCTTTGCTGAGTAAAACTTTCAGGTGTGTCTTTCCTTAAGGGATTATTTTATTCTATGCCTACTTAAAGCAGGTAAAACCATCTTAAAAGAGACAGTGTTTTCTGCGAGGTATTTAACAGTATAATAGCCTCTAATACTTCAAAAAAGAACCTTCTAATTTAAGTTTTAAAAGCAAAGTTAATAGAAGTGAAACAGTCATGATAAAGGCAGTGGGTGTGAGGGATGGAGACGTTCATTTAACACCTGCACTGAGTTTAGTGGGACAATCACATGAGTGCCATGGATGGCTGGTGTGGGGCATGTGATCCAGTTGCAGCACTGTGGTTTGCATGCGTGGTCATCACTCAGCACTCAAATCTGCAACAACGTTCTCAAGTGTTGGTTTTCCTTATCATTATCTTATTGCATGGGTGTGGCAGTTTTTATGTGGTTTTTTGTTGTTGCTTTGTTTTTTAAATCTGAAATTGGTCTTCACGTTGAGCATTCAATACTTGAGTAAATATTAAATGAGGGTAAGGGAACACTGTGCTTGGTTTGCTGTGCAGCAAGATCCAGGATAGAGAGACACCGAAGAATGAATTCAGTTTAAAAAGCAAAGCAGAGGAATAGATCAGAAAAAAAAAAACCACCCTAAAAACAAAAAACCAGCACAAGATGGTGCATTAATGAAGAAAAAAGCCTTACGGCCTCTGGAGTTCCATATTTTTTTGTTTAAATTTTTACCATCTTTGAAGAACACCTTTAAAAAGAGACAATGTGTGTTTAAGATATGATTCCACAGCCCTCTGTAACTGAACAAAACCAGGAGCAGGTGATATCAGATACACTATACTTCGCAAGGACTGAAAAGCAGAAAGATGAAATTCTAAAGAAATTAGTACAATTTTACACACAAAAAAACTTGCATAATACGTAAGATATTTAATTCCAAATGATGCAAGTGTTTTATCACCACTGAATACAATAGTGGACTGCAAATCTATCTAGTTACCAAAGAAGAGCTTAAAAATCTTTGAGCTCTACATCAAAGCTTCTTCTGTACTTGCTGTCAAGTGTTACTTCTATACTGCAGCATAAGTACGATTTTGTCAGCCAAGAGCATGGCAGAAAATGAAGTGGCTAAGGGAAATAACGACCACAACCAAAGCATTCATTAGGAACAAAGAAAGACTCAAACAGAAACTCTGAGATAGAATGGAAACAATTGAAATTATATAACTTACCACTGGTAGTTCTCTAAAATGCTAAAAGTAGTAATTTGAGTGACCACAGATATGTAAAGAAGTGAGAAATCTCTTTGTCTACATTTATACCACAAAAAGTGCTAAAAAACAGATCTCATCTCTGTGGAAGACCTAAATGCAATAAGCTCTGACAAAGAAACATACCCCTGAAGAGTCCCATTGAGGCGGACTTCCCAAATCTATTGAAAGACTGAGATCTGAGGAGATCACTTTTATCTTTTTTATACTGCAATCTCTTTTCAGCGCTAAAAAGCTGAATGAAAGAAAGAGTATGAAAGGAGCAGGATGTGGTGTAGAGAAACTCCTTACAGGAAAACAGATAGTTATGAAAAGTACAGAACTCCCATGTGCTCAGTGAGCACTAACACATCACAGACTATAATTTTAAGGCTAATCCCACCTTGTATTCCAATTTTTATTTCTTACGGAAGGCACCAACTGCTACAAAAACTGTAACAACCAGGCAGCTGGTCATGTGCTGGTACAGATTAGAAAGAGTTTTGTGAATGCTAGTGGGCAAATAGGAACAAATATTAAAAGTGGGCATTTTTTATAGAGCTGGGAAACAAGGATAAAAGAGGGAGCTATGGGACTTTCTAGATTTCACATGATAAATAAATGTCCAGCCGGGCCAGAGGGGCAAGGAAGAATCTATCTGTAACCAAACCTGTGAGATGTTCCTTGTTATATTGCTGCTCTGCATACTGGGTACAAGCTGAAATACAATACAGAGCAGAAAAAGTGGAAGTTCGTGAATAAGTTGCAAATTATTTGAAGTACAAAGGGCACCACTGACATTGCCACATTCTGTAGTTATTCTTAGAAGAGTTTACAAATCAAAACTGAAATCTGCATATCGATGTAATTGTTTCCAAGATTTTTCACTCCTTTTTTTTTTTTTTTTTATGGCTTCACAAAGCTGGAAGTCACAACTGTTTTGAATGAAATTCCTCTCAGTCTCATTGCTGGAATCAAAGGAGAACAAATGTCTGAGGGAAAAGGTTATTCTGCAAATCAGGTCTGCTGAAAGGAGCTGACATATTGCACGGTGATGCAGCTTGATTGGCTGTAGCTGTCATTTTACTGTATCATCTGAAAGAATACAAAACTATACGCTAGAGCAGTAAAAACAAGACTTCCTAAAAATAAATGGTCTTGAAAACCATTTGGCCAATTTATATGGCAGGTGGGTAAGACTCTTATTCATCGCACACTTCTTATTTCTCTAGTAAACAGGAGCTAAAATAACTTGGCAGAAGACTGATAACTAACTTCTAAAAGCTAAAGTTCCAGAAGACAGTTCTTTCTCCAAGCTTAAAAATGGCTCAACCTTAACAACCGCACCAGTTTTATTTCATAACATCTCTGCATGGACGTTCTTGATGTATTTTCATGATTTTTTCCTTCACAGAAAAGATCACCATTAATTTAAGAAAGCTGAGAAACAGTTCAGATGGATGGTTTTGGTTACACTCCAGTGACATCCATGCAGTTTATTACATAACTAGTTTACTGCAGTGATGTTATTGAGTCTGCCTATAGAATGGTTTCGATTTGTTAGACATCTCAGTGACTATTTATCTGCTTTCCTCCAAAGATATAAACATGATTCCTTGCTATAGCATACCTTTACTTTTATATTCACTTTTCAGTTGGCATTTCTTCTTTTTTATTTATTTACTCTTTTTTAGGCTAATATACTGTAGATTATTATATAAGTGATTTATTACAGGAACCTTACCGTATGAGGGGCAAAACTTGTTTAAAATAAATCCAACAGCTACAGTAATCCCTTAGGGCAAAATGTACTTCTACTTAATTTCTCTACTATGTATTACACACCATATAATTGCTTAAAACAGAAGCTACACATACAAATTTTGCTTGGCACAGAGCACCTGGCTTCAGAGAGTACACTCAAGTTACATGCTGTGTTTTGCTACAAATCCATTGCACCACCTCAAGTAATTCAAAGAGATCACTAATAGAAATATTTTGAACTACCTAAAATAAATCAGCAAGTAAGCAAACCACAGTGTTTTGCTAAAGGTTATATTAAAATAAGCCACAGTGTTGCTGAAGGATATTTTATATGTGCATGGCTTTAGCATTCCTCATTCCCTTTTTCCAATGCACTAAATAAAATCATGAGACAAACTTCAGGGATGGAAAAGATCTGCTAGATCATTTAGCCCATCCCAATGCCAGTTCAGAATTGTTTCCTTTATTTCCTAGTGTTTTGTCAAACCTACTTTTAAATATGCTGTATGTTCCAAGTAATGAGATTTCCACTACTTTCCCCTGGGAAATACATTTATATAACAACTTTCTTCCCCAAGGACCCCAAAGTGTTTTATAAAAATATACATACAAATCACTTCCCCACTGGAGTACAATCACTTATGAGGTATAGGGTGGCAGCCAGGATGGAAACGACGCATAGTATTCTGCAAATTTATAGCAGAAGGGAAATTCTTGCCCAAGGACAGAGGGGCAAAGCCCTCTGCTTATGACAAATGCCAGGAACTCATAAATGTCTGCAGACAGCAAACAGAAGCACGGTTTCAACCTACACATGCAGAAATGAGTTGGAGTACCTTAAAAGGCAAAGACCACTTTGGACAGAATTTGAACACAGAGTCCCAAAACCTGGGGTAGCTGAAGAGAGTAAATATGTTATCCTGGCAGGAACACCAGAACAGGAGCTATACTTCTGGAACAACAACTGAGTTGAGGACTGTGTTCCGGATTTTCCATCCAGATGTATATTGATGCTGATACTAGAGTCTCCTAAATGCTCACCACTCTCAGCTACCCCAAGCTGCTCTTCCCCTTTATAGCTCATTTATTTCATGTATGTACTGCTCATTCTTGACAAAGCAGAGCCTGTTTATAATTGCACCAGGGATCACTTCACGGTCAGGAGAGGGAGAGGAACAGAAATCCAAGAGGAAGGGACGATGGCTTGGTGCTGGCAGGCCTCTGTATTTGGGTCAAGTGCTGTGGCACGTTGAAAGATTAAAGTATTATAAGGCCTATGAAACAAGTAATGCCAGAAAGCACATCGTATTTGGGAGCTTAACAGTTCCCAAGTTCAAACCCTTTGGGAGGAGTCCAGGGATTTTCAGTACAGATGGTTTGTAGGCAGAGGTCGAGGGTAATGGGAGGGTCGAACCTCATTATCAGTGTTGTTTTAGCAACCTTTGCTCATCTTAGAGAAGAGCGAGAGGAAACAGGACAGGCTGTGCTCTGAATCTTCCTTCTGTTCGTTTCTGGGCATGATTCTTGTTTTCAGATCTCCAGCCTCCTTGCTCATTGCCAGTGCTCAGCCAGGAGCCAGGCTTACTTATGGGATGTAAGTAATCGGTGCAAGCAGTTGAAGTATCTCCTCTCACTAGCTGGGCCAGACCTAGCTTCTCAGATCCTCTCTACCCACAAGCACACAGAGTATTATTGAAACTGGATTAATATGTTTAAACAAACCACGTTACGCAGATAGATCAGATTCATACCATCAAGTACATTTTCAGGATAGACTAACAAAGGAAGCATTTTTCACCTCAGCAGAAAAAAAAAAAAAAAAAAGGCCATTTTCTGCACTTTCCAACTGAGACACTGTATCCAGCTGTTTAATTTTAACCAAGGAACTAAAACTGCAGTTTTCTGCCCTGCTCCACGCATGCTAGCAACCTGAAGGAATCTGATGTCCCCGCTGTGCAAAGCATGCCCAGACACCCACGCTGCAGCTCAATTTGTCAGGTCTGACCATGGCACGGCAAACCTGCCAGCTACCTTTGCCATCAGTAACCACGAAACAGATGTGTCATTCCTCCCTCTTCACTAACGAACGCTTTGACTTCAAATGCAGAAATAAGGTCTTACGCTAGAAAGAGAATGTAACAGCTCTGTGTTAATGCTCACGAGCTCACGAACCCATCACCATTTGAGTCACCATTGTGCCTGCCTTGTACAGACAGTGACAAGCCATTTGATCCAGTGCTACTCAGATTCTTTGTGCAGAGGTGAGTCTTTGATCCTTCCTGGTGTTGAAGGAGCATAGATATGATTTCTGAGGGCTCTGCATAAGTTTCAAGCTTGTGAGATTATGGATACGTAGTGCAGTTCCTAAGTGTCTACATTTGTTGCTGAGATAGCATTGATAATGGGTGTATTAGCAATGCAAAGATGGAGAGATAAGCCATTTTCCTGGGGACAAACTCAGCTCTGCCAAAGCCTGCTCTAAACGAGTCAATATTGTCAGATAAAGTGAGCATGGAACATTACGGAGAAGCAGAACACCTCCCTGCCCTTTCCAAAACACAGGTATTGAAACACAGTCCCACCATCACGTTTCGAACAGTCACAGCTCTGTCCCCTTAACTTACCACATACACAGATATACTGCGATGACAGTGACAGGCAGATTTCAGATCACACCAACTCAAGGTGAGGATGGCTGTCAGTATGTGGCACAAGTAGGTCTGAACAGCAGGCTCATTGAGCACTCACAGGAAGGAGGGAGTTCCTTACCGAAAACACTGGATTACAGCATTTTTAATCCTGTCAGGCAATGATACCTACACATTAAACTCAGTTACTGAAAAGATATCCAGGCAGACACACGGCTGCTGGTAGAGGTACAGTGCTTCAGCAGTTTTGCATGACAACAAAATCAGCAGTAATACATTCAGGATGCTATTGAGTTGTAAACCCTGACTGCTCTATTTAGAGGTTAGAAAGCCTACAGTTTGATGGAGCCAAGTGATGTTTACCATGCAAATGCCCACATGCTCCAAATGTACAGTTTGGGCTCCAAAGTACAGCGTACTGCTGTACACTGGGAAGCTGCCCAGGCTGGGCAGGCAGGTGTTCCACTGACATGGAGTCTCATAACATGTTCAGGTTGGATATTTGGAAAAATTTCCTCTCTGAAAGAGGAGTGATGCAGTGGCACAGGCCGTCCAGGGGGGTGGTAGAGAACTGTGCAGATGTGGCACTGAGGGACACGGCTAGAGGGCATGGTTGGGACAGGCTGACTTGGCGATCTTAGTGGTTGCTTCCAACCTTAACAATTCTACAATTCTCCAACCTCTTCTGACAGCTGAAGGATCAGTCAGGGCCAAAGGAACGAATTCAACTTAAGAGACGTCAGAGATCAGGCAGCTATGCTTTTTCCTTAAGGAGCACAAAGATTTAGAAATTGGGAAAACTATCACTAGCACATCATCCATACTGGTTATACCTCCTCATGAACAGCATGTATATCATGTGAACCTTTCATGCTTATTTATGTCATTAGATTAACCTGACATAATTAAATATGCTGCGGGAAATTGTAAGCAAGGCAAACAAGTATAGGGTTCCAACTGGACACATTCATATCCCATACTGTCTCCATGCGCGCTCTAAGGGCACTACAGAAATTCAGATTTAGTGGTAACTGCATTTCCTGAATGCAGAAATTTGCAGCTTTTATTAACTTAATAAATAAATAAATAAAAATTTACCAATCAACAAAACTAAAAAAGACCCCAAACTCATCGAACTAATGAAAAAAAAAACTCTTCCAATGCAATTAATGCTCCTGTTTCTACCATGCGGAGTACTTTCTGGTTAAAATGGTAAATGCATAAAAGGAAATTAGTTCATTTCAACTGAAAAAGCATAGCTAGAGTGTGAACAAAGGACTCGGTCTGCAGTCAGCCTGGACTTCACTAACTGGGCTGAAAGACACCAAAACGTCCATCGAGCAGAGGACCACGCTCATATATGCTGTTTAGGAATTTCACAGCAGATGACTACTTTGAGAAGCTGGGAAAAGTCAGGAAATCGTTGCTACTTTACCAACATTTTCCAATACTTTATCATTTATCAGGTGCAATCACTGCTTCATGCAGTTTTGAACCCCCATGGCCTTCCACACTATTTGTACGCGAAGAGCAGAGTTCAGTGCCTGCCAAATCAAACTGCAGCTCCTTGAAAGCCTCTGTGAATAGCTCCTGTGAAGCATAGTGCTCATAAACACCTTCCTGCAGTTCAGAGAGATCCCTTTAATAAATTAACAAAGCCGTCACAGAAGTATAAATGGGAAATCAGTTTTTAAAATAGAACCATTTAAGATCACACAATTTCAGAAGCCTTTTGCAACATTTTATAATTCCTTTAGGCCACTGCAGGTCTCCTTTACATTTGCAACGATGCCCCTTTCAATTTGCATTTAAAAGACAGTAAATTGCAGGGTTCATAAACATTTTTATAGTGATTTATTGAAGACTAGAATGTCACTCCTGTTCTTCACACTTTAGCAGTCCTGGGAATCGGCTGCAGGGCTGTATGTGTAATCTTGCTTTACCCATAAACTATACAGGAACGAGCCAGCTCTCAAATCTATTATTTATTTATTTTCTGCTTAAAAGACATTTGTGGCTCTATTTTACATCTATATTTATCTTTCAGCTCCGAGATGACCCATTTTATTCAGCCTCCAAGTTATAACCAGGTTTCCACAATTTACAAAGTACTTGGTTTGCAAATTAGAACTGTTCAGAGACAGGATTGTATTATGCCAACGAACAAAGGATTCTTTCTCTTCTCCTTTTTAATAACACACACAAAATCCACAGACTATTGGATTTATTATCACCGCTAGATAACTTTACCATACAGGAATGTACTGAGCTCTTTTTTTTTTTTTTTTAATTCAAAACCCAAACCACAGAAACACGTTGTAAAACTTTTGCTTGAGAATGAATATTCTAAAGGTTTCTAAAGAGGTTCTGCCTCGTGAAAGACAAAAGCAGGGTAAATGTTAGTTGCAATTGGACCTCTGATACTCCTATCCTCCTTCTCAGGAGGCAAAGTCACAAAAGAAGGTAAACAGTGCCAAGAAGTGTTGTTTATAAGGGCACTGTGATCTTTTCTGCATCCCAGTGGAGTTTTACCAGGGGGAATCTAGAAACCTCCCTGCGCAAACAGTGGAGAAAAGAAAAAATAATAAAAAAAAAAGCCTGCACCTGATTTGCCCTTCCAGTGACCAGGAGGGAGTATTTCTTTCTACTTTTTTCACATTACAATAATGGCTTCACAGCTCTTGAAAAGAGCGCTAGTGCAACAGCAAATGGTGCATGACACGCCGAAGCCCTGGTCTTTGTCGCAATAGCTCCGCTCCAAAGTCCTTCCTTGCCTTCTTTTCCTTGCCATTAACTGTGATGAAATGAGTTTTTCCCCCTTTTGATTCCACCCCCCGCTGTCTATTACAGTCTGACCTGATTGCACTTATGCACAGATTATTTCATAGAGACATCCTTTTATTCAGGTTTGCGAGTTCATGCCCGCAAGGTTATCTGTTCACAAAGCAACGCCTCGTTCCTTGTATTCATTTTTTTTTTTTTGAAATCTGATCTCATTGATAAGAACAAGACCATTCGCATTGCATTTGTCAGATAAGTAGCTCCATGCCAGAGCAATAATTTTTTTTTGTGACTATTGTCAGGGCTCCAGTTAAAATACATCAACCGATAAAAATGCAAGTATTGTAAAAATAACCTTGCATCACAAGTGTCGGCCCTCTGGTTTTTCCAGAGGCACGCTATGTCCTTTTTTCTTGATAACAATTTATTACAGGCGCTCTCTTTTTCACAAGAATTATTTTACGAATTATTTTAAATTTTTCCTGCCCTCGGTAGCCCTGAACTTGAAGGGAAATAGACAACTAGAGGATGGGCATTGCACTGATTGGTTGCACTGGATTTGGACTAATTTTAATCAGATGGTTCCCCGCTCTGATGTGCGGCTGCTCCCGCAGTAACACGGCTGAAGCACGGCAGCAGAACCAGCACGGGGAGGAGGATGGGGCTGCAGCTCCGCGCTGCGATCCAACATTAACGAGAGCTCAGCACCGCTGGGAAGCTGATTGCCATCAAGTTTGTTTGGGAGAGAAAACCCTGCCCTGGTGCAGCCGAGCTGGAATAGAGGTGTTGCCTACATAAACACAGACACGCACAGAGGTCAGAGCAGCAGGAAGAGGAATTAAATAAAGCGCAGACAGCTTGCTTTTTGCACACCTTGCCGTGAGGAGCCGTAAAGGCAGGGATGCACCTTCTCACCTGAAGAGCGGGGAAGAGTTTTACGCGAATACTGGCAATGCAAAGAATCCCACTTTCTGCTTTCCCCCCTCTCCTCCCTCCCATCCCCTGCCGTGGCAGCGGCACAAAGCAGCGGGTGACAGCGCGGTGACAGCGGGGCTGCGGAGCTCTGCAGGCGGGCGGCCGCATCCAGCACACCCAGCCCTGGCTCGGGCTCAGCGCAAAGCCATGCGCACCGGGCCCGCAGCTGATAAGGCTGTAATAGTCCTCCTTTGAGGGCCGGGGCTCCTGCGTGCTGATTACTCATTTATCACACCTGGCAGCCCTGCTGAACTATAATTACTCTTCTCTTATCCCGCTGCACTGTCATGTCCGAGAGGAGAAGAGAGGCAAAGGCTCTTGCTAATGACACATTACCCTCTTGACAAGCACTTGAAGGTTTTATTGTAAATATTCAAGATATAAAACATCTGAGATTCCCTTTTTAATTATAAAAAGCAATTTTCGGTGCCTCCTGCTCGCCTCCTCCCTCTCCAATAGTAAAGTTTAGGCACCGTTATCCTCTGCTTACTGCAAACAAACTGATTTCCTTTTGTCGCCTTAACTCATTGCTACGAGGTAACTCTGGTATCTCTGTGAAATTATCAAATGTAATGCCTGGGAAATGTGTCATTTGAACACATGCTGCTCTCCTACAAAAGTTACATTTCTACCCCAAAAGGAGGGGAAAATGTGCATTTATATTAAAAAATTAGGAAGCGGGGGGAGGAGAGAAAAATCCTGCGGTCCAAGAGCAAATGGGCAGTGCACGAGCTGCTCATTGGGCAGCACTGGGAGATGCCTCTCCTGAAAGGAAAGGACTTCCATAAATTAGCATTTAAAGGCACGTTGCTTCTTACAGCAAATCCAGCCTTAATGTTTGTGGGTCTCCAGGTGGATGGCTTATTCCCCCTCCTCTCCCGCTGTCACTATCAGCTGTGAGTTGGAGATTATAGAAGCTGTAAGATCCCCAATAGAATAGAGGATCCTAAATGCACACATGATGGTGAAGGACTAAGACCCTCTCTCAATGAAAGCATCTTTAATTTGAGAAATAACAAGAGCGTCCATTAATATTCCAGCCCCTATAATTATAAAACTGAGCTCTGTTTTCCTCGGAAGGGAGCACAGAGATGGTTTTCGGGTCACCCTGCAACCCGAGCATCTTATCTGCAGCCTTTCCTTTGTGTGCTGACAGACTGGAGCAATGACATTGGTGCACTTCTGTAACATCCATCAGCATCAACAGTGAGAGGGGGGGGACCAACCAAAAACATCCATAAAAGGCTAGCAGCCAAATATCTAATAATATGTTCAAAAGCGCCAGAAAAAAACAATCTAAATATATAATTGACAGAGAAGAGCACCTTGGAACAAGGGAACTAAAAGCACAGATCCTAAACCTCAACTAGTGCACTAGCCTCTGGTTCACCTCTAACTTGCTGGCAGAGCCAAATCATGAGACCCCAACACTTAGAAATTTGTGTGCTAAGACCTGGCTCATATGAATTTATTTATCACTATGATGTCACATAATGCTCCTTTTAGCATTTTGCACAAGTCATAATTATTCCAATATTATGTTGTGAAATAAACTAGGGACAGGACAAGGGGAAATGGTTTGAAACTGAAAGAGGTTAGATTTAGGCTAGATATCAGGAAGAAATTCTTCACCGTGAGGGCGGTGAGCGACTGGAACAGGTTGTCCAGAGAGGTTGTGAATGCCCCTTTCATGGAAGCATTCAAGGCCAAGCTGGATGGGGCTGTGAGGAATCTGATCAAGAGGGAGGTGTCTCTGCCGACAGCAGGGGGTTAGAATTAGGAAATCTTAAAGGTCCCTTCCAACCCAAACCATTTTATGATTCCATGAAAAAAATGGAAAACTGCTATACTTCTCTGAATTAGAAAATGGTAGAATAATTGTTGTCTAGATGCATAGGAGGTTAGGGACAATTTAGGATCAGACTTAAATCCAATGGCCAAATATTCTACAAGGCTCCCAAGAATTTAAAGTTCTTAATAAGAATAACAAGAAAGCAGATCTTTAATGTATTCTTCACACATTTTCAAGTCGCTCTTGCCTTCAGGTTTTAAATCTCAAATAGAACAAAAATATCAGTGAATGATTCAAGCCCTTAAAGACGAGGGTCCATTCACCACAATTTTTTAGCAGAAGTATACTGGTACCTCATTTCAGTTTGAAGTGTTAATTTCATACGTAATCGGAATAGCTTCCTGTTGCAGTATGAAATTACAGTTACCCAATGACACAACCGCGTTTCACTAAGTCTGTTGTTAAGGACTGCCTGAAGTCATCCTCTGCTTACTGCCTGCACCCACATGGCATCCAGCACTCTAGAAAACAAGGACAGTAGTACTCCTGGAAATCTCAGAAACCGCTGTGCCACAATTTTAAGCTTGAGAACAACAACAACAACAAAAAAAGCAAAAAAAGTTACAGGAAAAAAAACATCTGAAAACTGAAATGAATCCATATATATATGCACCTACAATACCAGACTCCATTAACAGGGGCCTGAAAGCCAGTTTTTCGGGGGAATCCAACCAGTTGAAGGCAGGGCAGTGCACAAGAGCATTCCAAACTGCAGTATCACACTTCTGGGTAGCTGCAATCTGCTACATATTTTGCTTGCTTACTTTTTTTTCCTGAATTCTAGGAGCCATCCACAATGGGAGGAAAGATTGCGCGTGAGGTACACAAACCATCCATCAGAAATAAGTCCTTTAGGTTCTTGTCTAGTTTGCTTAACAAGTATAATGGCACTGATGGTCATTCTGACAAGACCAGGCAGGGGGTTCCTTGTCAGGAGCAAAGTAACACATCAGTGATGGCTGGGAAGCAGCAGTACATTACACGTTGCTGTCGAAATGGCAATCGTTTAATGAACATAAACGTTCTGCCAAGTTGACATACAGAAGGGTAGAAAACAGGAGCAATAAAAGTCACTCAGACTTGCTCATAACAGCTCAAGGCTGTGTTTGGAGTGCACACATGATTTTAAAAGCAGACAGTACAGCTATTTTCTAACAAATCACACGGATTTGTATACACTGGGCCCCAAAGCAGTTTCAAGTAATTAGAGAAAAGTTATTCAGTGCTTCTAGAGGTGAACGATTCCAATGAACCCCCAAATACCCAATCTCAACACACTGCAGTTCCTACTTGGGGGTAAAACTTAGTCGTCATCATTTCACATACTCTTATCAAACAAAATTGCAATGGCTGGGCTTAAAATGACCATTTTCTCCATCTTTTCATGATGATTTTAGGTTCCTAGTCTGAAGTATTAACAGTCTTGCTGAACCACAATTATTCCACTTCTATCGCTTTCTGCCTGCTTCTGTCAGAAAGCCGCAGAGCGTACAATTGCAGTGCACAGCTAACCATATAATTGATAACTCCCCAGTCTATTCACTGTGGGAATCTGTCAGTTAAAGTCTAGAGACACATTCACGTGCGCACACTATGAAAATGAACTTACATAAGTCTCCCTGTGAACTAAATGCAGCCAACATTTTGATGTTTAATTGGCTGGGCCCAGTTTACCAGTGCACACGTGTATTTCAGCGGCAGCATGCTGTACTCTGGCTCTTTCTGACAGATCTATTTAGTCAAAAGGAGGTGTATTTTCCCAAGGTAATTGCTCAGAATCATGCTTCCAAAGTCAAACTGATTCAAACTTTGCTTATTCGCTCTTTGCAGACACACAAGTAGGACCATTTGAAAGCAAATGAAAAATCCATAGATCAATGTACAGAGCCTTTCCTACACAGTGCCACAGAGGGAGTCTATTTCAAACAGGGCTGGTTGTCAGAGGCAGTTACTGCCAGCATCTTTTTAAATATACATCCTTCAGAGTAATACAAGTCTTTGAGATAATGAAAGGTTTGCAACTACTATAGCATCCAGCAAGAAGAGATACATATACTTGAGTGAGGTGTACTCCTACGCATGAGAACGTTCTTGCTAAGTATGAGGAAAAATAATTGACAATTACTCAGCTAGTTGTGAGTATTTTTCCTGGATGCATTGCTCTAATTGATAGGGTTTGCCTGATAAAAGTGTGATTTTTAGAGACTGGTTTTATATGTAGGCTTAGTGACTTGATGTGAAAGCATTTGGAAATGGTTTCCCTACACCTGACACCGAAAACACAACCTCAAATTACTCATTTTGCTCCTCTGTGGCTCCAAGTCAACAACTTTAACAAGACTGAGATGGTATCATCATTTGTACACCACGCAGACCTCAGGTAAAACTAGTGCTGTACTCAGAAGAATGGACTCTTGGTCTTTCTGCTGTCAAAACAAACAGCTACTCAAAATTTCCTAAAGTTAGACATGAATTTCAATATAGATAATCATGACTTGCTTTCCCTTTTTCCGCTCCTAAAGATTAAAAAGAAAAGTTCTTGTTTTTTTCCAAATTATGATTCAGAACTATTTTAAGTGATTAACCTGACACTTCAACACTTGAACTGCTGAAGGAAGGATGCCAGCTTACAAAAATTTCTCATTACAGCCTGAAATGGGTGAATTGAATGGGAGAACCAAAGAGCATCTATAACCTTACTCACACCGACCAGCATGGCCTTGTGTTCCTGCACCATGCAAGGTGTTCACCCCACCACCCAACCTCCCCATGCTGCCACTTTTAGTATCTGACAATTTTCAGAGGTTGTAAAAACGTTGACAGAATAGCTCCAGTTATGATGGAGAAAGGAAACAATCTCTTCTTCACTCCCTGCGTTACAATCACGTATGGATTCCTGGTTGGAGATGTTACCATTAAATTTTCCCACCATACCCCATCAGCCCCTGGACTTTCTAATCTTTATATACCCAGGGTATTAAAAAGATGACATTGTGTAACATCTGGAGTGACAGCAGCCTGAGTACATGGGAGGATCAGCTGTGTGCTTCCAGAAAAACAGTGTTTCCTTCTGACACCACTCCCAAAGTGTCCCTCCAAGCCCTTCATTTTCAAAGGCGATAATTACCTAAAGGACCAAGTGGAACTGCAGCTAACTGGCACAAGCCTTCATCTCCTTCAACACAGCGCACTTCAAAATCATCAGGGCCTGTTTACATGAACAGTAAGCACAGAGGTATTTTTCCCATGCATTTCATTCCTTCTCTTCTGAAAATATAAGCTAATGGAAAAATGTTTTTACAAGGTATTACTGCACGTTAATTGTAAAGCTAGTGAGCATTAGTTCCAGGAGGGCACATTTTGAGTAATGATGAAAAAAGATATATAAATTACACTGCAGAGCTTCGTAGTCCATTTCTGGGCCAACCATGATTAAATTAACTAGGGAAAGACACTTGACAGTTGACTGAACCTGGGAGGCACGTAGGGATCTCACTGCACACCAGGATGTTAAACAAACCTGACTTATAATACTGGCAACACTGATGTATATTATTCAATACAGTAGGGTGCTTCGTTTCAACAAATGAAAATAAGTTGTGTCTTCATCACCATCTATGGCTCTGCTAATAAAATGCAGATTTTTCAAAATACATGGCCTTGACAAAATAAAGTCTTTGAGTTTGCAAAGGAATAGTTTTAAAGATGGCATAGTGTGTTTAAAAGTCTCCAGCTACCACTTAGTTAATATATTTGACCCATCAAACACCCTTATTTCATCACCTAGACTGGAAGATGCTTTATTCCTATACATTCCAGTATGTTTTACTGAATTCAATAAACTACTACTTTATCAATTCATTTTGTTACCAGGCGGGTTTCTTCATTGGGACTTAATTTAATTTGATTTCACTGTAACAGCTGATGTATGGGAATATTACAAAACTAGTGTACTTCTGCATAAAAACTGCTTCTTGAAAATGGGATAAAGACATTTAGAAAGCTACGTCTGCAGCTGAATTTTTTGCCTCTAAAAAAATAAAGCTACTTGAAAGAGGAAAGTTAAGAACAAGTTAATTGCTTAACAAACCATAAAAAAAACACATAGAAAAGAACTAAGAGAATAGGAACATTCAAGCTGGTGAAAATTCAGTACTATTTTTAATAATTGGAGTTCTTAAGGGCATAAGACTTATGCATCATTTTAAAAGCATGTTTTGAACTTTGCAGCATAAAAATCTGTCTCAATCCTTTTCTCCCCTAAAATGATAATTCCATCTCAAAAGACTGCACGGCCCCTGAAAGATTTTCAGAACTACGGAACCGAACACTCAGAGCAGAAAACTTTCATGTACGGAGCAAAAGGATCAGAACAAAATCCAAAAGCCAACAGCCCTAAACCACAAATAAACTTGCCATTGTTACATCCTTGTGAGAACGTAGGATAACAAAAAGCTCATTGTTTTCTGTTTATCAGATTGTATGAGTTACCAGTGTTTTAAAGGAGTCTCTCATACCAGACAGCTTATTTCTGTAGGCTAATTTTTCATAGCTGCTTTTGCATTGAAACCTCCAAGCCTCATGAAGATGATATTTCCTGAATAATTCTATTTTTCTTTTATTTTTTATCACCTTACTAGTCTTTTCCTAGCTGTATCCACAGGGGAATGGAAATACCCAATTGCAAATGTGACAGCGCTGACTTCTGCAAAGTAGCTTAATTACTCATTACGAGATTCCATCAACAGAAGCTCCGGTCTGTGGTTTTGTAATAAGTGCTGTTATCTTTC
Source organism: Phasianus colchicus (assembly GCF_987193195.1). Classification (NCBI taxonomy): domain Eukaryota; kingdom Metazoa; phylum Chordata; class Aves; order Galliformes; family Phasianidae; genus Phasianus; species Phasianus colchicus. The sequence continues at coordinate 14,763,720 of NC_143448.1, read as the reverse complement.
CTTGGATTTTCATTCCTTCACAAAGAGGGATATGGCAGCGCTTTCCACATCCACATTTTATACAGAGAGGAATGAGAGAATTTTAATGCATGAATTTGATGTCATTAACAATGCTGACAGCTGTTTAATCCCAGAGGAAACAACAGCTGAGTCCCAACTGCACACCACCACAAAAAAAAAAAAGTAAAATAAAATACATTAACTCTTCGGTGCATCTCACTGAAGGTACGCTATGAATTAAATGCTTTGTGTCCTACCTGCAGTTTTTGTCAATTATTTAGTTCAAGAATCAGCAACAAATAATATAAATTACAAAAGTAACTGTGGCTGAGGTCCTGAAAAATAACGTAGATTAATCCAAAACTGATGTAAAATATATTTTAAATGGATATTATGGCAAAAAAAAAATTACAATATAAGATATGCTGCAACTGTTACTATTTTATTTAAAATGGAACATTTAGATATGAGCCAATGACAGCGGATTTGCTTTTGTTCTCTTCTCCTCCCCCACCTCACCCTACAAGGACTTTTTAAGGGTATGGAATGAAAAGGAGTACATATGTAATATGTATATTTTGCATATATATACACATAGCTCTTATTTTATTAATATTTTTGTGGCTTATATCACCATTTCCCCATGTATCTATTTTTTGAGTTTTGCTACTTACTTCAAGACACAAGCTATAGATGATTAAGACATATCCTTGCAATCTGCAGCACTCGTGTACAGATAAAGCTTTATAAGCCCCATCTTTGGAAGGCTTCCATTCATTTAGAACACTAGACTTTAAACAGATGTCGAAAGTATTCATGTTATAAACAGCAACATTATATGAATTTAAATCTCACTCTTTGTCTGACCATCCTCCCTCCAGCAGCAGCTGCTTCCCTTCACCTGGGTGAGGGGCTGCCTGTGCGGCTCACCCGAGTGTCCCCTTTCCTGGGGATGCAGCCAGCCTGCTCCTCCCGCGTCCGATCCCTGATCCCCAGCAGGGCTCAGGGGACAGGGATGTCCGAGCTCTGGGATGTGGGATAAGCAGCATGTCAGCAGGCTGATGAACTTGAATCCCGGCATCATGAAGAATACAAAGGTCTCCCTATTAGACTTAACAAGATGACTTTGGGTGCAGTAACTGTGCTACTCAAACACTTGATAACGAGACAACGCAGTCATATTTCCTTGCGGTTATTATGGCAGAGGGTGAGGGGAAAACAGATTTTTACCTTTTGATGTTAGGAAACAGTTCATTCTCAATAGGGGAATATTGTGTGACAAATGTGCCAGACTTCTTTTTTTGTGGTAATATTGCTCTTTGCAAATGGCACGCATCCAATCCAATTGAATGTAATAAAATGAAACAATCTGTGCCATCTTCAATGGTTTAATCCATACCATGTTAATGAATCCTTAAACAGGCGTGCATGATGTTTTCCTGAAATACATGTAGTTATATTGTGCTCAGTATACTTGTCAGCTTGAAAATAATTTCTGCTTGAGAGACCACCTGCTATCATCCTCCAATTTAGAAGCAGTTCATATTTATTTGGAAAAGAGAAATAATAGTCAAATAAAGAAGTAACTTATCTTGCCCAAGGAAGGACAGTAAAATGGCTTGGATCTCTCTGCACACTCAACAGATTTTTATTTATTTTCCTTTTTCTTGTCATCATTTTCTTTCTTTTTTCATACAAACTACTTCAAAAATGCTCTGGTATATTGGTACTAATACAGAAACAGGTAAGCGTTGCTTGTTGTGAGCTCCCAGTTTTGTCTAATTTCCTTTCTGATAAACTAAAATATTACAGTTGAAAATACGAAAACAGTTATGGGTTTCACACATTATGGGCTTCAGTACATTGTATCATACGATTTCAAGTTATTAAATATGCCAGAAAAGCACATACATATGTGGTGAAACACCCAAATACCAAATATGCTGTGTGATTTTTTTTTCTTTACACTCTGAAACAAAACAAAGAACTGCTTCCATCCTCCAGCATTTCTGTGGTACTGAGAGAGTAAATTTGATCAACTTTTCCGGAATAAACACTTCAAATAAACCATATTTTTCTCAAATGCTGTTAGTAAAAAATCCTATTTTCTTTCATAAGAGAACTACCAATCAATAAGCTCGTGAGAAACTGCATGACCATCAAGCTATATCACATAAAGTAAATGTAAAGAAAGTTCAGCCACAGAGCCCCGCAGTCAACAAAGCCAACACCTAGACAACGTGAGGCGTGCGACTCATCCAGCTGGCTGCTTGATGCTAACAGGACTACATTGAAGCTAGATTTGATATAGTGCTTTTCTGGTTTGGTAACACAAGTGCAAAAGGGTGAAGTTCCCCACCACGCAGAGGAAACAGGAAATTGAAATGCAATTTGTAAAACAGTAAAATTAAAAAATTAAAAAAAGAAAGGTGAAAAATGTAAAAGTTCCTATTTGGAGCTTAAAAGTTCTGATTATTTACAGGGAATTCTTATGAAGGAGCAATAACAACCTCCTCAGTATATTTAAAGAAGTTTGGTCCAAATGTACTATGTATGTGATGCATTTGATGTTTTTTTCTTCATGTATACTGCAAAGTAATAATGGGCATAAAGCTCACAGAAACTTGGTTTGAACACAATCATGTAAAAAAAAAAAGACCTTTGTGCTGCTGAGGGACTTATAACTGCTATTAGCCATTGTTATTTAACCTTGATTTCATATGGGCTCGCTACTGTGATTAGGTTCATCTCATTGTACATGCATAACCTTTGGTTTCTTTTGCAGGAAAGCATCACCTACTTGACAGCACAGGTTACAGGACTTCATGGATGTAGCTATGATTTTACTTCCTGAGAAGCAGAAGGTGCTCCGTTTTATACCCTTATATGTGGTGGCTTCACAGTGATGGCTAACAGCTCCACCATCCTGTATTCCTCACTGCTCCTCAAAAGGGCAAGGGGAGAAAATATGATAAAAGAAAGCTCACGGGTTGAGATAAGGACAAGGAGATCACTTTGAAGGTACATAACCTTAAAGATGAAGAGAGCCAACTCAAATGTCCTGAGCAAATTCCAGCCATGAAGGATTCTGGTTTAATAACCATTATTCCCTGTGGGATAACAAACCACAGCAGCAATGAAGCAGAGTCTGTGTACACTGTTGTTCTCTGATTGAACAATTTTAGGATACAACAATTTTTAAGCTCAGCACCCACATGTTAACTGTAATAGTTTGAGGGAAAAAACTTTTTTTTTTTGTGCCTTTTCTTAAGATAACTATTGCTCACCTTAATAATGGGTTGCTGCCACAATATGCCTCACATCAGGTTATCTTAACAAACCACATGGAAACGTCCATTGCGTTACTGCTAAGTGGCATTTCTGATACAGCACATCTGAGTAGCTGGACCTCAGAGACTTTGCTAATTTGTTTCCTGGTGTAATTCCAAGTGTTGGTTTTGTACCGAGAAATCCTTTGTTTTCTGTGTTTGTTATTACAGAATTCTTTTCTTTGTGTTCAAAGGTTGAGGAAGTTGAAAATATTGAACATTCAAGCTGACAATACCTAGATTTGCATGACTGGGAGTAAGGTTATTCTCATTACAGAGACTCTGCCTTTACAAACTCATGTCTCATTTTTCAGAGGCATTTAAAAACAGTGAAATCCATGCCTCCCTTCAGCTCACAATGAAAAGCTTAAAACCACATCTAGAGCCATCAAGAGGTAACTACTGTAATCACCACAGTCCCGAAGATACCCCTAAAATGCCCAAATTCTTTGCCAAGGGGTTATAGACCACTACAGATAGTGGGTTTATTTTCACTAATCAGGATTTCAAAGTAAGAGAAGAAATCATTAATTAAAAACAAACAAAAAATAAAGACAAAAAACAGAAAACATTTACAGAGACAATTAGAAACACAAAAATAAAAGAAAACTACTGATGAAATATTACGAAGCTTTAATGAAGACAAACACTCGGATACTTTTTCAGATCTCTCAAATAGTAAGAAATGGGATGGAAATCCACAATGTGGTTTTAATAGGTTTTGATAATCTCCCCTTGCAGATGGAATTTAAAGTTAAAAAATGCTTTTGTTGTTGTTGAAATTTTCCTTTTCAGTGCTTCAGGAACAAACTAAATAACAAATTGCATAAGCATGTAATAATAAAGAGGACTATTGGAACATCACCAGTGGCTGAGTGTGTACTTCATAGAAGTTTGTTCTTATTAACTGCAAACCAATTTCCCCTTCTTTCCTAAGCAAATGACCATTCTTCTGTTCCCTTCTGTGAGCCCTGCTTTTGCTAATGCCAATAAATTCAGGAGAGTCCCACCTCAGTTCAGGAATTCTTTGAGATATCAGAGATTACTTCTGGTCAGAAATGACAGAAAACATACTCTACAAAACATTTCTTCATCAGTAATGGAATTTTTAAAGAGCATAATTCACATTACTTTAAACAGAAAAAAAATTAAAATCTCGATGAGAATGAACAAAATGACAATACTGACAATGATGGAAATTCATGCTGCCAGCAGAGCTTACAAAAAGGGACAAAGATAAATACATTAACTATGTGGCACCCCAACAAGCTTGGTGTAAAATTCTCCCTAAGACAGAAAGTACATCAAATTATAATACAACCAGTTCTGAAAAATATAGTGATTTGACTTTCAATGCTTTGATACAAACATTCACCCAAGCCTGAAATCCCTCTCATTTAAAGATGGCAGGCTTCAGAGACTATTTCTGCAACTCTGTAAATATTTTCAGCTTACTTTAAAACTGTGCAAAGGAATAACTTTCCAAATCAGAGGAAGTTGGCGAGTGCTGTAGGTTCTATGAAAACGTGTTTTAAAATTATTTCAGAATCGTAAAATCTTCCCATAGAGAGTGCTTTGAAACTGCAAATTAAATATTGAGCTTCTATGAACTGTATCCATTTTTAGTGGAAGCATATATTTCCATGGGGGTTCATACCATCTTTTTTGTCTAGTTACACTAGCTAATAATGCAGTGAATTTGCAGTAATAGAGTAAATGTTATTTTGATGACATTATCTGATTAAATTAAAGATGACATTAAAAGGTCCATTTCAATGGGAATGAAAACCTCAAAAAGCAACTGTGGTTGAACATTAAGTCACCTAGTCTGAGCCTTACAAGGACTATATTTCACTCATCTAAAGACTAGTGATGGGCTGAAAAATAACTCTGGATGATATCCAACTTTTTAAAAGATGAATCTTTGAACTATGATAAAGTATTGGATTAGGATTTGTTTTTTTTTTTTTTTTTTTATGTTATAAGGTTTTGAAATAGCATTTTTGAAGCACAGTTTCAATCCACAAATAAAGGAAAGTTTCATAAGCAACACTTACAGATGGGCATCAAGTAAATCTGACTACTGGAATTGTATTTGCTGGTACACTGACAATAAAACACTAGAACCACAGAACAAAATCAAGGGTGTAAGCAGACCTTCCTGGCCATGCAGGTTCACCAAAATATTGAGAATTCCACTTACATCCATATATGACAGCCCACAGAAGAATATTGAGTAACAAATATGGGGAGTTTTTTGTGTATATTACTAAAAAAGTTCTAAAATAAACTTCTTTTACAAGCTACTTGCTCACATACATAAATCAAGCAATTCTGGGGGAATCCCTTGACTTAAGCTTTTGAAGAAAGAGTCTAAGGAAACATTCCTGAAAAATATGACTGAGTTATGAGTTATAGAAGCTCACTCTGGTAAAAAAAAAAAAATACAATAATAAAGGTATGAAGCATCTGGGCCCTATCCTTCTCACAACATACCTTCCATCACCAGGAGCCATGACAGCTCTACTCTCCACAAACAAAATCACAGTCTCTGCAAAATGACAGGTTCAGGGCACACAAGTATGATACTGCAGACCAGGCAGCATCAATTGTGGTAAGTCTGTTCCTCCTTGTGTCCTTAAAGAAGCATCTCTGCTCTTAAAAACACATAGTCAATGCATGTGAAGACCAACACAGAAAATCTGTTCCTAGCAGTTTGCTCCAAGGTTGTGTTGCTGAAGTCCTGTTGCAAATTTATCCTTCTACAAATATAAGTGTATTTCAGAGGACTTCTCTCTCACTGGAAACATTCGTTTCCACTCTTCTGAACCCCTATTTTAGATTAGGTAGTATTGCTCCCACTCAGCACGCAAGGTGTGACCCACTGAGGACAGAGAAAAAATACTCCCATCACCCAAATGACAAAGGTTGAGGCCATCAGCTGGGACACGAGCAGAAACCACCAGTCTTTGCTGCTCTTGCTGAAAATACAACCTCAAGCACATTAAGCTCCAAAATGAAAGCATCAGAGAATATTTGCGAGCCAGGATGTTTACCTTCAAAACTCTTCTTGGCCAAAAACCTTTTTTAAATTTCTAGGTTTGCTCATGTTTATGAGAACACCATGCTCAAGATTCAAGAAAATTGAGGAGAATAAATTCAAGATATGAGAACCACAATAACAAATGGCTGTCCTCAGACTGCCAACAGATCTCTGTCAAAAACTGCCACTACTGAGAAAAAACATTTGCAGTGTTTTAAAGATTACTTTTAAATAATTATTAGTAGAGAATGACTTTTTAGTGAATACTGTTGTATTGTATTCATGTTATACTGCTTCACAAAATGCACCAGTGGTAAGAAAAAAAATAAAGAAGAACAGGTATTCTTTGAAACTAACATGTAATTTATAAATCACAAACTCTAAGGCATGAATTGTTAAGAACATCATAAATCTTGTAGTGACTACATAATTATTACATATAAAGACATTCTGTTGTAGACCTTCAAAAGCACAGGCTTGTACTGTATCTACTTACTTGTTGCCAAAGATTTGCTCCTTTATTTTCTTTCTAAATTCAAGCACTAAATGCCACATTTCTCAAAATACCAAAGAACAAATCTTAAAAATGATAGTAGTTCAATAAATGGAGTCATATATTTTAATGAACCTTATGTTATGATATAAATAAGATCAGCACACAAGTATTTTCTGGTACTCTCCTCAATGAAGTAAATAGTGTAAATTTTTTCTTTCCATCACTGGAATTAAGTTTTTGGTAAAGGGTTTCCATGAGAATCACTGGACATGCTCCTCAGAAACCCAGCCAGACTTTTGAAAAGGGCATCTGCATTGATGACATTGATGATGTGCTCCAAGCAGCACAGCAGTTGCAGCACAAGCCTCTAGGGCACATTTATAATGGCCCCTAGTTAATGAGCACATGGCTAGCTATGAAAGGTTACCATGCCTCAATTAGAATTTTAACCTACAGCTAATGGTAGAGCATGCATGCAAACTTTGTTATACCTATCCATATTCTAAGGTAAACTACATTTTAAACACGAAAACCTCCCAAACTGTGTTTCACAAAGAGGGGAGTATTGCTGTCAGCAGTGACCAAGAAAATGCCGTCAAATGACCAAGAAAAATGCTGAAATGCAATTTGGAAAATTCTCTGAAAAAATGGATATCAGTTTAAGTTCACCACCTGACTTCGTGATTCAGAAAAATCTGCACCAGACTAAAAGAAAATACTTTGTTAGTTACTATATGCCACAGATTCCATATACCATAAAACATGGTTTTAGATCAGACCATTAGCAATGGCAAGATTGCTTCTCCAGCAATGGCTGGGGAAGAAACTTCAGAGTTCTGCTAAGTCAAAACTAAAGTGGATTTTTCTTATGCCTAAAAAGCTGAGAACCATGTAAGATTTGCAAAAACAACCCCACCGTGTTATCTATCTGAAGAGGGGACTTTATCTCAAATCACTTTCAGAAGAAGCCATCGGACTCAGCACTAGGTCATTTAAACTCTTTCTCCTCTGACAAAATTAGTTATCGCACCTTCATCTGTTTCTCACATTCTTGGCTACAACTGTTTTTATTAATGCACTCACCAGGTTCACTGCCCTATCACATCATTTTGCTGAATGATATTGCACATTCAAGAACACCAGTCCTCGCTCTGGCAGAGGTAATGTTTTACAGAAAACTGATATAGTCAGCACCTGAGGGGGAAATATTTGGTCCATACAGTTCTACTGATATTCCCCGAAGGGTGATCTGAAGATATTACTATTAGTACTGCAGGTCAGAGTCAAACACCTTGCACATCCTCCAGATGGAGTAAAACAAGGCTTGAAAAGCAGGATTAGAACAATAGAAATGTGTTCAGCTGTGAAATTAAAAGTAGGCCAGCATGACACGCGACATTGTGTGTTGAGCTGAGTCAAAAGCAATAATTAGCCTAAGCTAGAATATGAACATACAATCTGAGCAAGTTTGCGTTGTGTGCCCCTCACAGTCACTCCTCGTAACAAAAGCAGTTGCCCACCCAGCCCAAAGCACCTTGCTACCCTCTTCACATCCTCAACCCTATCCATTGTGCCTGAAGTCACCTCCCAGTGCCCCACGCTCCCACCCTGCACACTGCCCTGACAGCAGGTAGGAAGGCAGAGCACGCTGTGCCAGCCTGGAGCTAGGCCGCTGCCACCCAGCTGGCTGGCCGCACACGCCAACTGGCACCAACCAGCTACTCAGCAGATGTAAAAGCTGAGTTATCCCTACCTTTCCTACAGCAAGAGCACTAATTTGAGTCTGTCTTCTGCATACCAGCCAGCCTCCTGTAATCCGGGAGGAACTGAGGTGTCCTGAGACTTCAAACAGATTTGGTTGAAACTAGTCTGATAAGTTCAAAAGTTAGTGGGAGTCAGTGGCTGACAAACAGAGAAATTAAAGAAAAAAACACAAAACTGAAAAAACTGTCGTAAGAGCATAGATGTTAATAAAATAGCATCAGAGATGCAAGTTCCAGTGTGTCAAGAAGGTGGCAAAGTGCACACAAATATTGTAAAATTCATTTAAATAAGCATTTGCAATATAGCTGTAGAACAAAAAGCACACGTACATTTACACGGAGATGCACATTAAACTCCAACCAAATTGTCTATCCCTGTATCAACTGGACAGATCAATACAACGGGAAAGGCATTACAACAAAGTTGTGATGACAGAAGGACCAGCACAACAGAAAGGTGCTATAAAGGAATGGAAGAAGATTGCTCACCTGTATCAGAAAATTCCAGGCTCACAGGGGCAAGCTTCACCAAGGAGGGATCTCCAGAAAGATCCTTCCCCACTGGCAGTCAGCCCTTAAATGAGGTCTAAGAGAGGTCCAGCCCTTCTGATCACACAGCTGAATTGCCTTCACCTGTGCTCCTAAGGCTGACCGGCTCTTTTCCCCAGGTGCTCAATCAGTGGGTCAAGCTGTGACTCAGCATTTCCCATACAATCCCCCAAAAAGCTATGGATACATACTGATCACAAACGGGGTAGGCAATAATTGACTGAATATTCCTTTTAGAAGCAGTAAAACCACCCACTCCAAATCCACAAGATCTAGGTATTTAAGTTAACTACACGTTTCCCCTGCCATGTTCTGAAAAACAGCAGACACTGTGCTTTCCTTTGACTTCTTTTAGCTTGTCCTTGGTCACAAAACAGTAACCTAAGAAAAAAAAATGATTTAATTGCTAGTGTTTTGTCAATGACATGATTATATATCCACTACGAGGTAAATCAACCTGAACTTTGCCAGAGAGCAATGCCCTGAAATGACTGTGAAAGCAGAATAACACATTATTTTAGGACACTTTTTACATACTCTGCGTTTGTAGATCTGATATTAGACTTTCAACTTAGAATACAGAGCAAGTAAAAACCGTTATAAATAGTTGATAGGTGCTGCATTGTTCTTTATAGTGTTAAAGGCTGTAGGAAATGGGGCAGGCCAAATACAATACCAAGCAATGCACGGTATTATCCACTGGCTTCATTATAATGATAAGTTGTCTGATTATAGTCTATGTTTTCTGGTCTTAGCATAGACTATCTTCTCCCATGCTACTGGTCATACCTCTTAGAAATCCACTAACAACTAATTCACCTCAGGAAACTTGAAATTTCTGTACAGAAATATGAAAATTAACATTCCTCAAGCACGTGTCCAGTTGGAGCAGCTGTGTTCAATGTTCTCTCAACAGAATCTTCCAAAAGAAGATGGAACACCTTTTCACTCATCTGAGCTTATATTCAAAGTTTTCAGTGCACCTGCCCTACAACAGATGAAGACATTCAACTCTAAGGGAGGTTACGAATGCAGCCACGAGATGACTTCTTATAAGTTAAGATAATGGCAATACTTCTGACTTTACTGCTTCAGGTAAATATAAAAAGTAAAAACTAAAGTGGCCTGAGAAAGTACAGTGTTTATCAAACTTATCTGATTTCTCATTTCATTGAACTTTATTTCATTTTGTTAACAGAAGGCTAATTTGCTCTCCTGTCTGTGTTAAAAGTTAGTTTTAACAATTGTTCAGATGTTACTGGGGTTCAGAACTCCACAAAGACTCCTTTCTAGAGTAAAGGTACTGTCAATCTGCACTGAAATGTAGCACTAGCATTGTCCAACAGCAATTGCATCATACTGTTACGTATGTCAGGTTTCACAGTTCCAAAATGGTTTGGAATTCTACAAAAACCCTGATATTTGCAAGCATCAAAGCAAAAAGCCACTTCAAAACAAAACAAAGTTTCCTGCAAAATGTTATCCATAAAACAGATTTTAAAAGTTACTGTCTGTGATTGGTGAAGGTCAGTGGAGGAAAGGAAGACTCATAACAATAGTGTCAAAAGAAGTAAATTAAAGATGCTATTTTGATCACTGCTTGGCATTGCTCAAAGTAAGCTGTGTTTGACTTTTGATTTAAATATGAGACAAAGTATCCCAAAGCCAGATTCTTGGTACAGTACCAACCTAAATGTCTTCATAATATTCCCCCTTGCCATAAGCTGTTACTTCACTTTGCCACAAGAATGGTACGTGAATACAAATGAAAGATGATGTGATCCCATCTTGAGTGGGAAGTGAGCTGCATCCCACAGTCATAACTAGGGAGGGCAGTGGCCCATGAAATCTTTCCACCAGAAGGTCCACACCAAAAAATATCTGCAGTCCTGTGGTATGCGGTGTACTGTTTTATAATCAATATTCATTCATAACACTCCATAAACAGGCATTTTGTAATCCAAAAATGAATTTAAATTGCAGTTTGTTTAGAAAATGATTTTGAGGACAGTCAAGGACAAAGGACAGAGCTTTGAACTTCTCTAGTGATATAAGCTAACGCAGTGTGGATGGCTAGCCAGCTTTTCTGTTTACCTGAAGTGTACCGAAACCTTCAATTGGCCTTTACATGATGAATCGTTAGAGAAGAGATCCCATGTCTTTGATCTAAATTAGGACAATCTCATATGCAGGACAGAATTTTATGAGGGTAGGGGCAGAAAGCTGTCACTTTCTTTTAATTTCAATAAACCATACACAGCATCTTTTAAAAATTAACTAGCTCATAAAAGTTCATCAGTCCTGAATTGTAATTAATTTCTGTATGCAGGAAGATCATTTGCCCATAGGTGTTGCTTACTCATTTAAATCAGAGTCACTGCTGCTACCGACAGTTCTATTAAAACAGTTCCTATGAAACCTATCTTTATTTCACCACTTAAAACACTGAGGCAATAAAACAAAAAGGTGATACCCATATACTAAAACAAGTAATACTGCTGTCTGCCATTCATTGAGGTGCTCAGTAGAATAATACATTGGAAATTCTTTATCTCAACTACATTGTAAAGATACACAAAAGCCTGACAGTAGTGTGAAGACAAAAATCCACAGAGCGTCCTCAGAATGGATGTGGGGGAAAAAAAGAAAAGAATAAATACGCTACATCTACATCAAAACAGGGGTGACAATACCTGTCTCTGTCTATCCAGGAGAACCATTTTTATCCACTATGTATACTACTGCTCAATACCTCAGCTCAGCTACAAAAGCAGTTCTTCTGCCATAATGACACATTGAACATTATTATATATCAAGTCTTTTAAAAAATACACAGGAAAAAGTTTCCATTACTTCCCACAGAAATACCGTCTGTGTTCCCATGCACCCGGGGGACAGAGCACGTGTTTCTTCAGCCAGCATGAACTCCTGTTTACTCAGAAGCAAATAAAACGTGGCACATTGGTAGATCGCATGCCACTTATGGCTTGAATACACTTTTTTTTTTTTTGCATGATTGATAAAATGCCTGTTCTCTCCCTCCCGGCATCTCTCTGCCAAGTGAAGACATGAGCAGTGCTGCAGCAGCAGCAGGACCAGGAAAGCTTACACTCCTGCTAACAGTTTCTCTGGCCTCAGCAAAACACATTTTTACTATCACAGGGATGAGTTCTCCTAAACCCTGTGGAAATTCAACATCTCAAATGCCAAGCCTTCAGATTCAGGATTCAGATACCCATGCATGTAACCGGAGCCTCACAACTCAGAAGTTCAAAGCTTTCGTATCTTTCCAAACCGGATCCAAGCAGGGCTCATTACATCTAAATAACAGTGTCTGCAGAAATTTCAGGAATAAATAGTGAGTTTGACCTTGACTTGCTCTCTCAGTTTCCACTGCAGAGGAAACTCTGAGCTTCGTGTTGGCAGCGATTGGCTTCTCTCATCTAAGCGCCGGTCTTAATAAAAGATCTTGTAAGTTAATCCAAGAGAGAATATAATGGTAATGGCTAAAAGGAAATAATATATCTCACTCAATCTTCTCTAGATTACAAATTAATAATACCACTTCCTTTGTCATTTTAATGCAAACTACATATAAAAACATTTGGATTCTAAAAACACATTTGAAGTGTAAGAAACATCATGCTGCCTTGCTGTGCACCCACGCTTTGTTTTGAACTTGGCACGCTTGTAGCAGGGTATAAAAGTATGGAAAGGTGAAAGAGAAGAGATGTATTTTAATGCAGATGCACAGGGAGGCAGAATGAACCTCATACAGAGAAACATGTACTATCTGAACCTTTGAGTTCTGAGCTTTAATGCATATAATAACTAATACTTCAATGCATATAAACTCATTTCTAGATAATGCTTAGAATTTAACACACACCTCAATACTCCATTGATACTTTTCTCCCTAGCCTTAAACATAGGCAATTTTGCTTCACTACCATCACCTTTATCTTTCTATCATTTCTGGTCAAAACACACTTCCAAAAATCCATGCCTTTCTCTTTGGCTCTTTAGAGATAATGACAAGGTGCTATCGCATAACATTTCTGAAAGTTTCTTCTCCAGAGCAAACTGATCATTTTAAAGTATCCCCACAAATATCACCATATCACTTTAATAAACGTTGACTTTCTAGATCAAGCTAGTTTCAAGCTAGTTACAGGTTTAAAGGAGATATGCATCAGACTCAGAAGTAAAATTATTGCAATACTGTTGTGAAAACACAGCAGAATTACCAAGAACAATGAAAGAGCTCTCTTCATGCCTGGTACAATATATAGACATTGGTGAGTTCAAAAGGCAGAGACAGTTTTATTAATATGGAACAAACTGGGTCTTTCAGCTTAAGGGGTAAAAATACCCATCACACAGCAGTGACCCACCAGCCACAAAAATAAAATATTTTGTCTGTTCTTCAACTATTCTTCCCAATTGATCTCCTGCTACATAATGAGCAAAGAATGTCCTCCAATAAGAGGCACGTGTAAGTAGTTGGCTTCATACCCATACTAGAAAACTAAAGCTCAGCATTCATCTCCATAGCTAAACAAAGTTAAAAATTCATATTGCAAAGTTTTCTGAAATTTTATTCCGACTTCTCCTGTAATTGTAACATAAAAAGCCCTAATTATTAGAGAAGAACAAATGCAAGCAGATGATCTACATCCCCTACCCCAAGATAATATTGCGGAGGATGCAAATACAATCTATGGCAGGAATAACAAATGCTTTATTTTCCAAGTGTTCTCCCATGATTTATGAAAGGTGTACCTCACTGTGGGAAGATAATGCCATTTGAAATGGTCCATTTCATAAATCTATCCTCCTCATCCCTAGCTGCATAGGACTACTATGAGCTCCTGAATCCAATAACATTTTCATCCTCTATTGACAAAAAAAAAAAAGGACTTTGTTTGGAGTGAGGTAATGATGCAGTTATAGAGGAGCAGCGGCTAAAGCTCGGTCTCAGGGGCTTTCGTTGGCAGCTCCATGTAGCTGCAAAGGAGAGGAAACTAGTATAAACAGAAAGAAGAAATAATCAACATACACAACATCCCTTATGTCCTTTTAGTTCTAGTGGCATTAATTATAACATGTGCCTAATCTTCTGTTTGAGCACATAATAACCAAATGTTTTGCCTGAATTTTCTCTTCATCCTGCAATAGATTTATCACTGGGAACCCAGCTATTTCCTATTCATCTGTTCACCAGCACGCTGTATCTGCTTGTTTATCTATCTGCAAGAACAATTCCAGAACGTTTTTCTTTGCCAAATGTGGTGATTGCTGTAGACAGGGAATAATCATAAACATAACTGAAATTCACGATACTGATTATTTTTTTTTTAACGTTTCAAACAATGGCAGAGGTTAGAGAGGAAAATAGTTACTATCCTCAATTATTATGGAAAGGGTTTGAGCTAGGACTGAAAACTGTTAGAAGCAGCACTCCGAGAACAAGAATACATGGGGACAAAACATGAGATGAAGATGTTTCTGGGAGCAGTTGACGTGTAAATGCAGCCAACAGAAATATTTAAAAGGTTTGATATTATCATTACTGTTTAAGAAAAAGGAGCTGGAAGCACCACACGTTTCTCATAGTGTTTCTGAAAAGTTGGTTTTCCAACTCATCTTTGCCACTGAACAGTACCAAAGCAAATGTTATCAAAGAAAATTAGACATATATCAGTCACATACTTATAGACAGCAGCCTGGTTTATGGTTTTGTTAAGAGTTGGAAGCTCTACACTGGACTGGCAGTATGTTCATAGATCTCATGAGTAAATTTTGGCAGACTTCTTACACTACTGAAGTGAAAATTAGTATGAATTTCTCTCTAAGTATTTTAAGCAATGACATTTTTCTACACTCTACTATCCAAGGTTTCATAGTCTGATGAACGGCCTTTGCAAAACAAAATATTTCCATGGCTTTGGTAAGAACTTTACAAAATGTATACATGTTTTGAACTGTCACTCTGAGATGTTAATTTACATACTTTGACTTGTGCATGAAAAGCAATTTCAAGGTCAGCTTCTGTGAAGAAATACTGGGTAACTCCATTAAAAGTCTACTGGCACTTTGCATATTTATTTTTCTTCCCTATAGTATTCATGGGATCTCATAAATCAGGATAAACAAACATCAGAGGTCATCTTGGGTGTGTGGTGTATTTCTGCACGCAGCACAAAGGTATACTGCAAATACCAGGTTGCCTCAATCAACACATGAGATGTCAGGAAAGTATTCTCTTGCCTATCCTGGTTCTATGAACACTCACAGAGATCTCTGCACACCCATTTCATGAGAAATACTCCCCCATTATGAGCTACAGGCCAAGGTCAGCCCTTCCCCTTTGGGCACTGTTTTAAGTTTGGATGGGACAGGGCTCCTAGTTACCCTGTATCTTAGTTCAAGTAGTCTTGAATGCAAATACCACCTTGGTCCCTCTGAACAGCACATTCCAGTCCTTAAAGACAGATTTCACGATGATCACATTTCCTCTTAATTACAGTCATGATAGATACCTACCAACAGGTTTATGGCCCCGAGGAGCAATGGTGGGGATAAGAGGTGCATAGCAGAGGGCAGTAATTTATCACTACTACTAACTCCCTATCGTCCAAATTACTGCGCTCTGGTAAAATTTTGTCTCCTTTTTGACCGAGTCAAGACGATGAAAGGGTAGCCCACAACTTGGCACAGAACAAGGCACGAGAGAATGAGTGAGCTGAGGATCAATACAAACAAAATAGAGGTGACATTAATCGCTTGGAGCACTAATAGACCATGTGAGACTAGAAACTAGCTTAGTTTTGAAAATCAGGGGTGCTTGCCTGCCTTCTGCGATCCAGTTTTGCTAGAATAGCCACAAACACAGCTTTTAGCTGCTGAACAGCCAAAAACCAGCACAGGCGGTTTTCCCTGTGCTAATGGGCAGGGGGTGAAGGCAGCATCAGGCACCCTGGAATGAAAGGAATAAGTTGGTTGTACAGCATTTGTGTCCCACCATTATTAATTCTTGGCATGGTGCACTATGGCTGTTATGGATTCATTATAGTCATTCCAAAATTTGAAAGAAAAAACAACACACACACACACACCACAAGCGCATCTAAAGCCTAAATATATAAAACTTGTTTTAAGAGCTTTTACTCAGGATAGATCACCCTTAGACCACAGCTCCAATATTTTTCTTTCAGGAAGATCAGTGATTCCATAAGCCTTCATGCTTCTGGAAGAATAATAGAATAAACCTCTATAGGAAATTTCTCTGCCAGCAAGACCAAGCTTGGAGCCTCAGCACTTGTAAATGGCCTCTGAGAGCCCCCTGTAGTTACTGAAGGGGAGAGTCTGAAGTAGTCTCATTACTCTTCCTCAAGATGTTTACCTTCGCTAATGAAATCAGCTGGCAGTGCTTTAGTTAAGTTTTGATAGCAAAGTATAGGCTCTCTGTAGCCACACTGCTTGGGCCCCAGCTCACCCTCCTCTCTAACACTGGTAGTATATTTATTTTAACATTCAACAATATCTACCAGATTTTAGAGAACTTGTTTAACGGCCGTTTCCAAAATCTTCCATTCATTTCTTTAGTTTCTTGCTTTCTCTCCCTTTTTCTTCTCAAAATAAATTACAGTTATAAAAACAAAGCCGGCAGAAGGGAAAATATTCAGTACCTAGAAACTGAAAATTTGAGTATTTGCTTTTTATGGGGCACTGGAGTCTCCTAAAATACAGAACTGCTAGAAAACTTAATTGCTGAGGACAAAAAAAGTTCACTCAATGGCTATGCAAATACACTACGGTTATGAATAGCTTTGAAAAATAATTTAAATACTTGTGTTTCAATTTATGGTCCTAAAATGCCTGAAAAACACATTCCTTCTTTTTAAATGGATTTTTTTTTAAAGTGAGTCTTAAATACACTTTGATTATTTCCATTCTTGACATTATGCCTACTCAGGTATTTTGTGCAGCAATTTGAAAGCAGAAAGGCAATTCCTAGCCATTCCAACAGGTATATATTGATTTAACAAACACCTCCTCTTAAAGATGCACTTTCTTCTCACGGAAAAGAAAATGTGAATTTAAACTGAATAAAGCCAAAAGCTAAAACACATTGTCTATAATGATTTCTTTGATGGGGAAAGCTCAGGTTCAAGTTCATTATCTTGGTATTTTCAGAGGAGCTTGCCTGCAGCTCTTAGGAACAACATTTAACCGAATTTTATATGTGAACATTAAAGAAACAGTAATGCACAGGTATAAAGTAAGTGATCAAACTGAAAGTAAAGTGTACAGCTTTCTCCCTGTTAGCCTACACTGTTATTATCTTTTCAGAAGATGTCAAAACCTTTTCTCGGGATTTCTCATTTTTCATACATTTTGGAAGTCAGTACAATTACTTTAACAGCTCTCTATAGCACTAAGACATCTGTAGCCAAATCCGCTATTTACTTCAAAGCGAGAAGATTCTGAAGGCAGAAAGAAATGACAGGCAGAAGCAGAGGTCCAGAGACACTGCTATTAAACTTCTGGGCTTAATGAAACACAAATATAGAGAATATTTTATGGACATCTGTATATGCAGAGGATAAAATGCATTTGTAGGCATATAAACAGCATAACACCAGAGGTCAGAGCGATTAGCATTCTCTTTTCAATTCCTGACTCGAGCTTTAGTGTAAAACAAACTGGAATGCTCATACCTACAGTCATTACATTATTTCATCCAAGTCTGAACACTGACTCAATTTCAGGCACGTCCCCCTGATCTCTTAAAACTGGAACCTGCATGAAAAGTGGTCTGAAGCATAAGGCAGGAAAGCACACACACCGGCATCTAGTCCTCACGTGAAAGGTGGTGAAAGGCACACACACGGTGCTGTAAAGGGAACTTGAAGGCACACAGCTCACAAAGGGCAGGACCATAGAAACCTGCTTGGAAATGGGACACAAAAGTCACCACAGCCCCGCGGCTGCCGTAATTTATGTCTCAAACATTTATGTGCATCCCCCCCCTTTCCCTCCTCCTTCCCCTTCTGCTCTTAAATTTTTCAGCTCATCAAGAAAACAAAATAACTCGCTCCTCCTGTAGAGCCCCTCCTGGACTCATAGTGGCACGGTTAAGAGTATGTCAATGTCCCACTCTGAAACTGCACTTTCAAAGGGATTTAAAACAAATAATAACAAGCTAAGGAAAGAGGCAAAAAAAAAAAAGCCATCTTTCCGAGGATCAAATTTAAAACATTTTACAAGAGTCAAAGCTTTATGTTGACAAAGAAAGTAGCAGAACACAGTCCTGCAAGCACAGAGAAGCAATTTATCCACAAGCTGAAATGGCCAGAGGGAAAGGGACATTTGGGTGCTCTAAGGTTGTAGGCTGGAGAGTGGGGGGAATTGTTTTGTTTGTAAAATCAGGGTGGCAACAAGGCTGGAGTTGGCTGCTTCGTGAAAACCATGCAGTCCTGCGGGACGTGGAACAGAACCACCAATTCCCAGCCTCTCTGGGCTGACTGAGCTGTGTCAAATCCAGATCTCCCTCTGGGAGCTGTGCCATTAGTTTGATTACTAATTAGTTTGTGGATGTGCGTTCTGATTCGAAGAAGCAAAGCTCGCATGATTATGTTGAACTAAAGGAAGTACAAAGAAAGGTGACAGTCACCACAATCATGCAGAGCTTTGGAAAAATGGACAGAACTCATGGAGGTTTGTGGCACATCTTAAATGACTGAGCTGATGCGCGTTTCCATGTCAGATGTGCCAGAAGACAAATATGATGGTACTTATTCTGTATTTTCTTTAATGTTAACTGCTTTTACATTAACGTAATTATTGTAAAAAGGCCACAGCAATTGATATACAAGTTCAACATCAACCCAAGCGATGTTATCTAGTTCAATCACTTATGAACTGGTATCCAAGACACTGAAATAGGTAATTAAAATAACACACCTGGACCTATGATAATTTGTGTTCTCAGTGTTTAGACCACTTATCATCTATGATACAGCATTTTCATCTCAATATCACTGTAATTACTTAGTGAACAGAGATGTTCCCTTTCAACGGGGATAGCAAAATACACTTTTTCTGTGTTTTACTGCAGCTAAAAAAGGAAACAAAATCTTAAACACAGTTTATCAAGCTTAACCATAGCCTAATAACAAAGACAACAAAGTGGAAAAATGTTTGCATCCCACAAGCACCGCCACGCTTTAAGACACATCTTCTTAGGTCTGTCAAAGAGTCTTCAGCAACGTGCACCAGCATGCACAATAAGCCATGGACTCAGGAATATCCTTCACTCTTCCAAACTACAAGAATTTAACTAGACAAAATTGGCCGGGAAGTTTTTTTTTTCCCCCCGCTTTGTTTCTGTGTTCAGAGTTCAGCTCCTGGTGACATCTGTCAGGTCAGGAATAAGCAAGTTTCTAACCTCCATGCTCAAGGGAGGGAGCTGCAGTGCACCCAGACACAGAAACATAAACCTGAGGAAAAACACTTTCTGAGCAACACCACGGCAGCACCACCTTCCTGCATGCGATTTTTTCTAGTGACATCATACATAGAGTTGGGAACCTCTGAAATTAACAAACAGCTTCACCTCCTCCAGCTGCAACTGATGGGCAGCTCTGCCATCTTGGATGCTACCCATCCCATCCTGCTCTCAGGTGGGGAACATCCATATTATCAAACAACATGTGTAAAAGCACAGTAGGTCCAGCATTCAGATGATAAGGACATCTTCCACGCTGTGCTTTCAGAGATCTCCATGCCTTCAGAAAGGCTCAGAAATGCTGATGTGCATGGGAGAATGGGAGCTCAACACCTACACCACCAGTGAGAGTTGCTGTGAAGGTATCAGCAAAACTTTGCTTTGGAAGTGCAAACAGTACAGCTGCTAAAAGCATCAACTCTTACTTCAGCAAGGGAGAGTGCAGGAGTTGGTGAGAGAGAAGCATTGATAAGAAAGGTCAAACAAATAGAAGCGCTGTGAGAATTTGGGAATACAGCTCATGGATCTGAGACACAGCTGCAAGGAATGATTAAGATAAAAATATTTCACAGATTTGTACGGTACTAGATTTTGCTGAAGGGATATTAGGAATCTGAGCTGGAAGAGATGCTTTACAGAGCCAAACACATGCTAACCATTGCAAACACTGCTAACAACTACTTCACTCCTAGAAAGATCAGTTTATTCTTCTTTTATCAGATTTGCCTTCCAAGTCTCCTCAGAGCAAAAGCACTGACACGGTAGCCTCAACTTTAAAACCCACTTCTATTCGATAAGCAATCATTTGTAAAAAAGGAGGGGAGAGAATACTTAAAGGCAAGCAAACAGAACAATGCAACCATTCTTTTGGCCCTATGCCCTGGAAAGATCATCAATGTCACTCTGTTTTCTTACATAGGTCTCCTAGTACTTTAGTTGGAATTAATGGTTTGATACCAAAATGGACATACTTTGTTTGCTCTGTCAGCTCTGCACAATGGAGAAGAACAATAAAAATATCCTAATTAACAGAAATAGCTATTTAGTGATAAACCAGAGCTCTCAGCATCAGTATTAATCACTGAAGAAAAGCAGTTAAACAAATGAGGTTGTTTTCCCCTCCTGCATGTGACTGTTTTGGCACAGCAGATTTCTGCAAAAAGTAGCATCCTTCCTGCAGAGCTAAATTCATTGTCTGAAAAAAGGTCTGAAAAAAGATGAAAGGTTTACAAACAAACACACATGCCACACCAAACATAATCCCACAAAGATTACTGAAATGCTTTCTTCTATTGCTAAAAAGCGTTAAGTGGAGATTAACGTTACATTTGGCTGGAAACACGGCCAATTTGTCAAGATGTAGTGATTGTCAGTCAGGTTTAGAAATCTGGATGAAGACCAAAGAAGAAAGGAATGGGACACGAGGAGGAGAATATGAAAGAGATTGAAAACAGGTATGAAGAAAAATGCTTTCCCCCACAACTGAATAGCACCAACAACATGAAACAAAAGTAGAACATGTTCACTCTAACTGAGGACAACGCTACTATGGTTTGAAAGTCAGCAAAGAGTAATTGTACATGCTTTTGTTAATACATTCCACTAGGATTTCTCTGAGCACTAGAAACTGCTCACCGGTTTTGCATAATAAAGCCAACCTGAGATCAGACACAACAAAACTCCATTATTCCCACATGTATTTCAGTAAAGAAGTCAGAAAATACTCTTTGGAAATACGATCATGATCAGCAAATCAGAAGGATTTACAGATGTAATAAGGCTACAAGAAAGCAAGACTGACATCATCTCTCCTTCATTTTCTTCCTAGAACAACTGATTTTTGAAGGAGAACTCACAAAGATTAGCGGGACAGAGACCTGATCAGAACCAAGAATTTTAACGGGTCTTTTCATTTACGATTCTATCAGATTCGCTGAGTTCTTGGAATATGGCCGATATGCTCTAAATGAGAAACAGTGCTCCAAAGAAAATTGCAAATAACTCTTCAAGGCCAAACAAAATTTACACATGCATCTCATGCCCAAATGAGATCCCTTTTGATGTTAAAACCTACCGGGGATGGGAACTGTCCTGAATCCTTTTGTATCAAGCACAAAACAGTCTTCCCATTAACTAATTCCCCTCACGTTTAGGTATCTAGGGCTCTAGGAAGTATTTGGCCCTAAGAAGTAAGGATGAGAAAGGACATGTGCACAAAACAAGTGCTTTACTGAAGTCTTTTCCACTTTTCTCCAAATTGGCACTTCACCAACCAGGGAAGAGCATCGTATTTTTATTTTCTTCATTAAACATATGCTTTGGCTCCTGATACCAAGGAGATATTTCCTATTATAAGAAAGGTGGAATTTCTTTAATCTCCTCCTTTTGAAGCAAGCAGTCACCTCACAGCACCAGGTGGAATTTATTTCAGTAGGCTAACAATACTCATTTCCTTACCCCTGTGTTCCTTTTCGCTTCAGGAGTCTGCAAGATTTCTCTGAAATGTAGTTCATTTTAAGCATAAGGAGGGAAGAGGAGGAACAGACGAACTTATCTCACTAGAAAATCTCTATAGAGGCACGAGTCCCTGAAGAAGGGAGGCTTTATGCTTGTAATTTCATTCAATATTTCCTTTCAAATATTTGAATAATGGGCTTTACAGAATGTCTTTTTGATACTAACTGAACTTTATAACTAATAAAACCTGCTTATACTGAGCTTTTTAACTTACATCTAGAATCCACAGAGCGTCTTTCATAAATAATAACCTTAGCTAATTATACATAGTAAATAACCTCAGCTTTCAAGCCTCCCCATATATCATTTTGCTAAATATTAATCACAGCTTTAAGCTGTCTAACAAGCTCCTAAAAGCATGACATTACCAGAGAGATCCCCCTCTCTAAGAATTCTCCAACTATCCATCAAAACCCCTTCCATAAAAACGGCTGATTAAAACTTCCTGGTATGGCCTTCTACTCATTCTTACGCTGGTTCTCCGTTTCCAAGGCAGACGAGCCATTTACACAGAGCTCACCTTTAAGAGGACAGAGTGCTGTCAGCCTCCAGGTAGCCATTACCCACAGTTTAATGCAGTATGGCTGAGCTCGAGCAGGCAGAACGTACGGCACTCACTCAGATCTCCTCTTTCTTAATTAGGACTTGAAACAATAGGTGGGGAAAAAATCAGGGCCAACCACTATTATGTATTAGCTTTCATTTCCGTGCATTGATTGAGCTTATGTTGTTTTATGTGCGTGATGAAAGGGCAAATCAAAACCCATTTCTCTTTCTTGTCAATTCTCTCTCTTTTTCAACTATTTATCTTTGTATTGTATTGCAGCAACAGATGGCACATTAAAAATAAATTCACTTTTTGGGAACTGTGTACCGTGCAGCTTATTCTTACCATATAAAATGACTATGTAATTAAATTCCTGTTGGAAAGGTAACTATAAAACACAGTGACGTGACTCCTGCTTAATAAAGAACAAGAAATGTTACAATAGAAGCATTTGGGGAAGAAAACGGGTTTTTCTGGCATAAGAACTCTTCCTGGCCTCCAGATTTCCATATCTTCACTGAGTTCCTGGCCTAATAAAGAAATAACTATTTATTTATTGATACAGATGCAACACTGCATTTAGTTTTCCTTCCAATTTTCCTGGAGGAACTGGTTTTAAGTGTTTTCTACATTAGTTTCTTCATGGTGTGTTTACAAACAAGTCTCTCAGCAGGATTCACTAGATATTCATTCTTTAAATAATAGTTCCCAATAAATTCAAATAATATCACTGTCAGCAAGCACCGTATAGTGGCTCAATTTACATATAACACTTTCAACATCTATTTAGTAGGTGCTTGGAAAATACAACCTCCCAGTCACATAAGAAAATATTTACAATTGTAAGTTCATCTTATTTTAAATCTTACTGCAAGGTCTGCACGCGACGTGCACCAAATCAGGATCACACAGGGTAAATAAGCTTCCTTCACCTGCTTTAACGTGTGTTTGCCATGTAAATAGAAAACAGCAGGTCAAAATCCTTCAAAGCACAGTCTCTAATACACTGACAACTAATCAGCAGAGATGGGAAAAGCGTAGGAATATCAGTTTTATACACCCAGAAAAAACAGCAGCATGAAATACATTCCTTTCCTACAATCTACAGCACCCAACAAACACAGCAGTAATCATTAGCAGTCTGTAGGAAATAAGAGTATGTGTAGGAGGAGGGACAGGTCATAGTTAAGCTGTTCTTTTTATTAATCATTGTTATAAGAAGGGAAAGAAGAAATATTAATTTTCTGTCCTTATAAAGTTTAGTCACTACTTTTCAAACTTGGTTTGAAATCACTCTTTGACATAGCAGGAACACACAGAGCATGGAGAAACCAGCAATAAACTACCATGTGATCAGATAGTGCCCGATAGGGGATATATTTCCTAAGAAAAAGTTGCAGTTCCACAACCTTTATGTTCTCTGCTTTCCTACTGCAGACCACCTTTGCTAGTTTAGCCCTTTTAATGCAGAAAAAAAATTACTCTTTAATAAATTTAAACACCGTAACATTTTCACTTTTAAAGCCAAAGAAAACAGTATCTTCACCTATTTTATAATATTCTGTTAAGAGAGGGAGCTAATCATCACTGAGAAAAACCAATGGTGATTTTATGTTCCCCCAAAGGCGATTAAAAAAAAAATAATCTGTCCCCGCATACATGCTCCTCGGTGTTTAGGATATTGAGATTTGAGTTATTTTTTAAAAGCATTGTTAGAAATTCACTTTGCCAATGTGAAAGATGATATTTAAACCGCTGTAACTTGGCCCAGTCAAAAGCAATTTGCAGGAGGATGCTGAAAAGCAAATATATACATACAAGGGACAGGCCTGCTAACACATTAAACACAGTCACACACAAAGCTTGACAGTTCCTCTCTCAAAATAAATATATTTGAAAGTAAATAGATACCCCTGTTCAGCCAGGCTGCATTTAGCATCTCTGCTTTCCCTCCTCCCACCCCCACAACTGTGTGTCAAATGTGTTTTCATCCCCTTGTTTGTCTGTCTCCCCTAATCAGGACTCTGTTGTTGTACTGAGTGAGTCGGGGCATTTAGTGGAAATCAAGATGGATTTAGTTTGGAATTAAGTAGATTCCCGTGACAGGAAATATTAAGAGATGATGGATGTCTGACAAATATTTATATAAAAAAAAATCGACTCCCATTTCAGAAAGCAGTCTGCAAAGCTAGATTTATGAAGCTGAACTTTAAACTAAAAGGAACATATTTTTCCAGGCTCTATGTATTAGCAGTATTGCGTTTAATTTAGAGATTAAATAAATGCTGTAGTTTGAGGCAGCCCACAAGAGCTGAGATGCTGCACGTAGGCAGGCTTACAGTTTTGAAGCCATGAAATATGTCTCCTGTTTTGACACTATTGTAATAGCATAGCTGTTCACTTTCCTTGTTTCCATGGGGTTTATGGTCCATAAAGTTTAATAACAATCTTAACAGCTGAACACGCGTCTCTGAGAGGCTGCTGTATGAAACAGGATCTGAATTTTACCTGTGTAATTTTTAGTGGCAGCTCATGCCCTCTGCTCACCGCATGTACCCACACCATTAAAGAAGGCACCAAGCAGCCCCTGACTCACCTTGGGAAAGAGGTCATGAACCACCTCAGCCTTCAGGAGGGGAATGAAAGGAAATCAAAGTGCCGGTTCAGCCTCTGAAATCATCACATTTCAGGAAAAAGAAAGAAAACAGGTAACCAATATGTCCTGTGGAGAAACGTCCAGGAGCACCCACAAACAACAGCAGCCTTCTTCTACCTGGACTGGTTCTAAAATACACTGTGGGGTCCAAGAAGACTTTCTGCACAAGGCAAACCGACTGATCTGTGACTTGGATCATGAAGTTAAGTTTGTGCAGAAATCCTTTAATAATGTAACACTTAAATAACACTTAACCTGAGATCTTCTCTGCTGGAAAATCTTGAGTTATATCAATAACTGATTATAGGAACCCTTCTTGGAAGGGAGACCACCTATCATCCTCAGTGTGAGGTTCTGACTTCAATTTTTGTTAATTCAGGACAAGTATTAAAGAAAGAGGTTGATTTAAACCAACCAAAGACAAGGTTCCTCTGTCTACTGATACCAACATCATTCTTCTCCACCGCTTATTCCACCATTTCTATGGATTGATGGGTCTTTGTAAAAACAGAAGTGAAAGGAAACATTCAACATCTGAACCTGGATTTGCATAACTATTTGTAACAGGATACTCTACATAAGTACAAAATATTAAACACCTTCTCCCCCCGTTTTTAAATAATTGAATAGATTTCAACTTGATTGTGTCTCTAACATTTCACCTGATGATGTTTTTTCAATGATTTGACATATCAAGTAATATCAGAGTAAATCTACCTAAAATATTTACAATTACTTGCAAGATACTTTCACATGAACCAGTAAATTGAAACTTCCTCTCAGAGGAGAGACATAAAAAAGTCATTTTTATGGTGGTTACTGTAATTTTAATAGGCAATTTCATAGGTAAACAGAAGTGCTTGATCTCCATTCACCACTGTATAACAGGCTGCGCTACATATCTAATGGCATCACATGGATTTGTGTACAAAATGAACAAGAATTATGAATGTCTCCTTCTGTGATTTAAACTACACAGTTTTATGTACCTCAGCTATGGTGCCTAAGAAGAAAGCACAACACATGTTTATATTGTACAAATAGACAGCCTACTTCCTTTGGGAATAAAATTTTAAGGAGGAAACGCTTCAGGTTGGCATTAAAGCAGATGTTCAGCAGAAGGAGCTGTGCACACATTTACAGAGTAGCCTCTATCCAGGCTAGTTCATTGAAACGTACGCGTGCTCAGAAAGGTCCGAAATTTGTGTGGGCAAATGACACTTTCATGACTGAAGTAGATTAATAGAGTAATAGATTTGAAGGCTGGAAGGGATCATTATGATCATCTACTATGACCTTCTGTTTAACAGAATTTAGCCAAGGGATTCCCGCGTCAAGCCCATGGCTCATAACTTCTGGTTGAGCTACAACCGGTATCTTTTCGAAAGACACTCAATTTTGATTTAAAGACTTCAAGTGATGGAAAAGTCTCTGCCTTCCTAGGCAAGTTGTTACAGAGCTAATTACACTACTGTTACACTGATCATGAGGAGAGTACTTCAACAATCAAATAACGTTTTAATGCAGCCTGATCAGGTGGGTGGCAACCCTGTCCAAGGCAGGGGGCTGGAACTAGATGAACTCAGCGACCCTTCCAACCTAAGTCATTCTATGATTCTGTCGTGGTAACATGAATAACAACACAGCAATGATCCCACTTGGACAACAACAACAAACCCTGATAGCTTTCTCTTTCTTACATATACTCACTGACATCAGTATTCTTAAAAGAAAAGGGTGAAATAAAAAAAAAAAATGATGCAAAATGCCAATTTTAATCACACTTAGAATATATCTCTGTTTACTAACCTGTAAAAAAAAAAGGTTAGTACAGAAGAGATCGGTTGGTTTTTGTGGTGGTGGTCTTCCATGGTTTTTGTTTGCTTCTGCCACACTGTCTTAATGCAACATTTCAGGGGAACAGCAGGAATTCATGGTAAACAATGTACTTGCCACATCATGCTACTAACATGGGTCCCCAGGCACGTTAGAGAAGCCTTCAGTTTTTTAATGTACTATACACTCCTGATCTATGCACGTACAGATGTGGGCTACAATGCTGCAGGCTGCCAGCTACAGAGCATCTGAAAGCTCTCTAATACTACAGAAATCCTCAGCTGCTTGTCAGGACATTTTTATGGAAAGTGAGATGAGGTTCTGGCCTCATCATTCAGTTACAGTTGGCCATAACTCAATTTCTCACAAATAGCAATTTTGGCACGTTCTTGGGTTTCTTTCTCTTGTACAACTGTGATTGATGCAGTGGGAATAATAAATTACCATGCTATTACATGACAACACAAATCTCAATGTTGTATGTGCAGAACTACGTAGGTAATTCCAAAAGTAATGCCTTTTATTTATTTCCATAGAAACCACAACAGATACAAAGAGCACAATAACGCTATTTCATAGAGCAAATTATCAGCCACAGGGCATTATTTGGCAATGCAGTCACTACCATGAAAAAGAGCCTGCATG
Organism: Phasianus colchicus; assembly: GCF_987193195.1. Taxonomy (NCBI): domain Eukaryota; kingdom Metazoa; phylum Chordata; class Aves; order Galliformes; family Phasianidae; genus Phasianus; species Phasianus colchicus. The sequence goes on along the minus strand of NC_143448.1, from coordinate 14,735,826 downwards.
TTGTGCCCATAAAAAACTGCACCAGGTAACTGTTATCTCTGCCTCACTGAGCTCACATCTAGTTTGGTCTCCAAACATGTCCAGCAACCACAAATGAACGTCAATGGGGCACAACTTTTTGTTCTTTCAAATGGAGGAGTTCAATTTCACACCTTTGCTTCATACGCACTTCCATGTCAGACGCCATCGTGTCAGACTGCCCCTCTGCTGCCATCAACAACAGCAACAAAATGTTATGGAATGTTGGGGGGGAAGGTTCAATTGCTACTGCCATACCACCAACATCTGTCTGTGACATAGTGGGCCAACTTAACAAAATAGGAGGCATTACTTTCAGAGCAGCCCTCAGCTGCTTTTTTCATTGCATTCTCCAGGCTAGAATCTAATATATTTACACTGATTACTACTGGACTACTGAATGTGAGACTGAGAGCTCAAGGAGCAACAGGCTGCAGTTATGAATAGGGTTGATGACTTGTGGAAAATGAACCCCCAGTCATACGTAGTTAGAATCACTCTCATACAGATCAGGTATATATTGCAAAAAAACTGAGAATATGGGGTTTGGAGGAACATCCACAAATGCTGCTTTTACTTCAGATACGATTATATACCTCACACAATAATCGTATAACACAAATACCAGTGTCCTTTATCATTTATTAATTATTGCTGTTAGATTCCACTAATTATTGGGAAGTTAAGAGTGGGAAAGCAAAAGATATGTAAATCAAGACCACCTTTTATTCTGGGTGGAATAAAAAAAAGCTATTTTTATTCTAAGAAGCCAGTGGGTGGGAAAACATTTCTGCTAAGAAAATGAACAGTCACTTTCACTGAGAAGGAAATACTGAGTTGCTTTGTCCTAAGGTCTCAGTGGAGCAAAGCCTGATGGTTTAACCATGGCATATGGGTTGCAGCCCAAGAGAGCTAGAGAGAAAATTTGGAAGCTTGTGTCAAATTTTCTGTTCTCTATATAGCTTTGGCCTAGGCCTCAGCAGAAGTCCCCTGGGATGGAATGATGTACTGCAATATAACAAGCTGCCTGACATTTTGAAATGCCTTAACCCCCAGCTTTCTAAGCCACCTTTTAGCCCTTGCAGCATCTCCCCTCCCCACGTGGTGCTGCACGATGTACAGCGTAAAACTTCACTATAAAGAAAAAAGTTGTCATCCTTTTGTCCTTGAGGTATTTAGTCACCAGTGACGCTTTGCTTCGTTAATAACTTTCAGGAATATATGATAAAATGCCAGTGATTGTATAGAAGGCAGGGTACATGAATGTCTAATGCTCCTTGCTCATACACATGCCAGGTTGAGCAAAGTCTTGGGATTCTTTTCCAGTTTTTTCTAATCAGAATGATTACTGAATTACTAAAAAATAAAACAAAAGTTTAGAAGCACAAACATGAATGTTTAAGCCAACCTGATTAGAGTAAGAAAGAAGAAATGTATTTCACGCTTCCAATGACTCTCAAATTCATATCTGGTAAAACATAGCCAAAGTCCATGGTAATTATATACCCAAACCACCATGGTAATTATACATCCAAGCCAAAATTTTCCCTCTCAAAATGGAAGATGTTGAAGAACCTGAAGTGTTATCAATTAAAAAACTAAATGCTGTAGGCTTGAGCTCCAGTAGCCCATGTCACATTCTTCCCCTTCTCTAAAAAGTCAAAACATTGAGGAGTTGATATAGCTTCTCTCATACATTATCCTCCTAATGACTTTGACCTATTAATAAGTGGAATCTATCAAGTATGTTCTCTCTTACAGTATTTTGTCAATCGTTATACGCCTCAATGGGGGCACCATTAAAAATCTGCCAATTAATTCAGTATTTAAGACACTGCAACTATGAAACATGCTATGTATCATGCTACTTCTCATCATAAATACAGAAACACTGTAAATCACAAGGTGAGATTAGTATTTTCTGCAATAGGAAGTGATGCCTTTTAACGATAATCATTATATACTTCCTTCCTCAAGGTTCTTTTATACCAGAACCTTTGAATGGGAAAACAATCCGAATGCCATGCTGGATATTGAAAAGATGTCCTTTTTTCTGCCAGTCTGTATTAAATTCTTGAGCATATCTGTTTGAAGCAAAGTCTAAATAGGCACCCTAAAGACTTTTTTTTTAATCTTTGAAGAGAGTTAACTGAAGATTTTCTTCAAACTTGAAACTCGTACTAAAAATAAAAATAATAATATTAGCTATGTTAAGCTGACCGTTATGTTTACGTTTTACATCTGAACAAACCCCTTTTGCTTACCAAAAGACACTGTTTTTGCCCAAAAAAGATTAATTGTGGCTTTCTGGTCAATAAAACACACTAAATAAAATGAAGGACGTGAACCTAATGTGACTGAAAGACTCCAATGGCATTTACTTATTGCATTTCCTTCTTTCTTAAAAAAAAATTTGGCTTTGATTAAAATATGATTTTTTAAATATCCCATGAATTAAAAACAGCATTAAAGCTATTAGCATTAAGTTGCATGATTGCATTGAATAATGTGGAAAGTACCTGGAATAGAATTCTAGCAGTGGTTTCATTTACTGTAGATGAAAAATGACATTTATCAAAAATTTGATCTCATAGGCTATATATTTATGAAAAAACAAAAATATTAGCTAGCAAGAAAATCCATTTAGATTACACCATTTAATGTTCTATGTATTACAAATAACCCTTTTCCCAGGAGAATTCCTTTGAACTTGATTTCTTTAATTATTTTTATTTAGCATTAAGTCCATATGACTTGCAAACCTAACTTCTGAAAACACTTGATTAAAAAAATCAAAAGCATTAGACTTTTTCCTGTATTTTTTTCCCACTGTAAGGTAAGTTTTATTGCTTTACATACCCACAGAAAATGTTTGCTAAGTCAAACTCCTATTGTTTTAAAACATATCTTTTTTAACATTATCATTTTAGGATATCAAAGTATACATTTCTAAGTGAAATATACTTCAGAAACGCAACCATTTGTCTAGTCAAAGCATCTGTGTGTTACATATGGACTGGAAACTTTCCACCGCAATGACTGCGCTCTGCCAAAAAGCCAGCAAAAGAAAATGTTCTGATGTCAATATAAGCTGACATCCAAACTCTTCACAGGTTTTGGATCTTTAACCACCTAACTAAAGGAGACTTTATTATGACTGCAATTTTATCGAAAACCAAAATAAAATAATAATAATAAAAAACTGCAGAAGCAGGCCCTGTGTATTGCAAATCCCCACTTTGGAAGCCCAAAGAGGGAATATAAGCTTAAAGGCCTGAATTTAACAAACCTAATTATCAAGGCTTAATTAGTACCAAGGGTAAAGCTTCATGGAACACCTGCAGACTTAATTTATGTCCTGACAGAGAGGAACAAGTGTTAATGGGCTGTATTTATGTTAATACCTGAACCTTAGAGAGCCAGTGGGATAAAACAGACTATGCACTAGTTTTCTGTTTCAAGCTACAGAACAAACATAAAAGATTTTAATCTTAATAATAGTTTGCACATAATTCCTTGGGGAAAGTATAGATCTATTTAAACTTTAAAATGGGAGATGCAGAATCCTACAGAAAAAAAAAGTTTATAAAGCAGTGCTGAAGAAGAAAATATCAAGCCAAAAGCACCAGTGCCCATTTCTGAGCACACTGAACAGATACTGATTTTGCAATCCACTTACACTATACCACTGGTGCTTTCTAGAGCACGAGCTTAGATTTTCACGTCTGATGTGTAATACAATTCTTTGCTTTATTCAGAGGGAATAATAAAAAAAAAAAGGCTACCCACAAAATGTAGTGCTGAGAGCTCTTCCTCTGTGCACTGAGGCTCAGGAGACACGATCTCAGTTGACTTTGGGCACCTTTTCAGAAGGCAGAGCCCTGTGGGAAACAGGGCCTCTTATGGTCTCCAGCACTCTTGTAGCCCAAGTTGTAAACAGGCCATATGGTACCACCAGTCTCAGCTCTGGTTTGGTGCCAGAAGAGTACAGAACATTATATATCCATGCTGCTTCTCTCTCTGTATGTAGTAAACTACCTTGAAGCTAAGTATTTTTAAGTATGAATAAATAGTTTGTATATGTTTACCACCAAAGTTGCAATTTTATTGCAGCAAGGTTGGTTTGTTTACTGCTAGTGCAACTATCATAGCCAAACTGAAAAAAATATGCTGTTCAAATAGGATTTTTCCATCCTTCAGCCCTCGTTTTGGTCACTGGCTACACACACTGCTTCAGGAAGGATCGTCTTCGAGAGCATGGCCATGAGGACAGCATTATAGCATCTGAACTACACAGTGTATACTGATGGTGATCTGATCCCCTCCCAGCTGCAGCTCAATAAATTAAATAGATTGAGACCTGTACACTTATTCCTGCAAAACAGCTTTTCTCATCTCATGTCATTCTTGCAGCTGCTTTCTAAATCTTTATATCTCTACCATATGTAAATATTTCTTTACTCCTCTGAAATGTTTGTAGCTGTAACTCGAGATTTACTTTGTCCTTTTAAATACAACTATGACCATCTTTTTACACCATTTAAGCACAACTTTACCAGAACACGTTCTCTCTACTAGCATCCTTCACTGTAGAGCAATCTCTGTGATTCTATCATCTCTTCTGTATAGGGCTTAATTCAACATTCCCACAAATAATTTTCTAAACCTGACTTCTACTTCTGATTGCAAATCAAACTATTCCTTATGTTCTCAGACTTACTTGATTAGAATTACTTTTTTTTTTCCTATTAATTGATCCTGTAATTCTTCGTAAGTATTTAGAATTCTCTCTAGTTAGTTAAATAAGCCATGCAGTATACTTTGTCATTTCAGATCAGACCAATTATACGAGCAATCAATGAGCTTGAATTATGTCATATGAAAACTGAATACACAATTTGAAACCGCATTAAGCAACACAAGCTTTTTTGTGAGAACTCAGACTATCAAGTTCAGCTTCTCAAACATTCATAGCCACCACGAAAATGTAATTAAGAAAGTCAACCCAAAATTTTCTGATATAAAAAATTATAGGAAACATTTCTATTTGTAGTACACTTTTCATTCTATGTGACCGCAAGCACACAAGAAGAAATACTGCTTTTTACATCTACAGAATCTACAGGAAAATACAACTTGCCATCCAGCCAGGTGCCTCTTCATGAATACATATTGTGCCAAACCAAAGGGGGAGGAAAAGCTCTGCATCAAGACTGATGTGACTTCCTGTACCCATTTTCTTGGGCTGTCCATTAAGAGAAGAGGCCAGGTGCTGTGAGCCCAAGGATGCAACGTGAGAGGGATGTGCAGCAGAAGATCAGTGAAAACCTTTTTTCTCCTTTAATTAAAGGTTTGATGCTGCCTTAAGGCCTAAACAGTTTCGCTGTCAGTCTCTTTTTGGAAGTACACCAGACTCTGGTGTACTTCCCAAATGCACCTTGAGCTCTACAGCTGCCCAAGGGAGAGGTTAGAGTATTTATAAGGATGATCTATAAGAACTCAAGCTAATTTAAAGACGTGCATCTTGGATGAAGAGGAATGCAAAGTCTGGTTAATGTCTCCTGCCTCCACCACCTCCCCCTGGGTAATGTCAAAAGAATATTTTAGGTTTTTTTCCTTCCTACTCTGTAATCCTCTTTAAAGCATTGACAGTAACGCTTCTTCCTCTTTTTTCAGGCAACTACCATGGATCCCTTCCACCAGCACATTTCAGTGGTGGACAGACCATCAGTGCTTTCCAGGGCATCAGTGAAAATGTCAGCAAGGATGTTTGCACAGCTGTGAAAATAGGAGCTGATGTAGGGCTGTGTTTTAGCACTGTCAGATGGGAAGTGTGGCAGACCCACATGACAACCAGTAGGGATTTGCATTATCTTGCAGGAGGAGCTGTCACACTGGCCTATCAGGGGCTCCTTCTGTGTGAGGACAAATCTCCTGCAGCTATAGGAAGTGCTTTAACAGCTTGGAACAAAACCATCCAGCACAGACAGCACTGGTTCAGCATAACACCAGGGGAAACCTTCACATCCTTTTGTTCCCTTGATGTAAACCTAATGCCTTTAAGAACAAAACAGAGGAAGGACCTTCCATCTGACCTGCGGTTTCCAGGTGTTCAGAGCATCACCACAATCCCCAGGAACAGAGGAGGCAGTCACCACTTATGCTGCTCAGATCCATGTTACTTTCAGAGACCAACAGCTGGTACCTGAAAGCTCCACCGTGGTACGAGGAGGTAGAAACCACCAGGTTTGAATTACCTGCAGAGATGCAAGCCAGGAGGCACAGCACACGTGAAGAGCTCCCTGAACTGTCTGCAATCTATCCAAAACAACAACATTACAATGTGTACCTGCTTGGGTAACTCAGCAGAAGACCAACTCCATGCGGATAGCTGTAGCCTACTGCCCAGCTCAGACCTCTGATGTGAGCCCATGGTGGCCAGCCTCCCTGCAGCCCACCACACCAGTTGTTTTGAAACATTCACCCAAGTGTTGAAGTTTGGAAACCCATTTGGAAACACTAAACAAGCATCTCACTGCCAACAAGAATGAAAGTCTGGTCTGCAGACAGCCATCACTAGCTAATTTCACAGAGGGGGGCTTAACATGCAGAGAAAATAGAATTAGATTTTAATGGGAGCAGTAAATTGTTTACTCTCTCAGACTTGAGAAATGGTCACTTCTTGAGCCAATAAAAACTGAGTACTGATTCAAAAAATAGATAACAAAATGATAATGGTCATTTCACAAACTTTGCTGCTTTTATCAAACAAGTTAGTTTTTATCTCTGACAAATCTATCAGACCTTGAAACATGGTTTTCAAAACCAGTTATTACACATTAACACCAATCTAATACATACAATCATTATGGAAACAATTCAAGCAAAGCATATCGGTTTTATTTTGGTGAACAGCAATAATGTTGATGTGTAACATGCACAAGTTCTCGCATGCATATATGCATACGTGTTCTTGTAAATCAAGAACGCAGAGTGTTACGGGAAGAATATGGTTGAGGCTACAGTGTTGATAAGTGTAGGATTTTGCAGTTCATATGTGCTTTCGTTTTGGTCACGTAACCATGTTTCAGAATAGTACACTTTTTGTATATTTTGTAAAACTCTCTAAGAAGATAAACGGAAATAACCCATTAATCAGATTGTCAATGAAATTTCTGAGAATTAAATTGCAAATCCTGGACACATTTAGTCATCGATTTCTCAAAACATCTTTGTCATTGAGAGCTGGAGATCTTCGTGAGGTTGAAGAGGTTGAATACGTAAGATTCTTAAAAGCAGAAACAGCACTTGTCTGATTGAAACTGTATGACTTCTGTTTTCTAATTTCATTTCATCCTACTTAACCAGGAGTGTTCCACCTCTCTCAAACATTTGCTCACAGTCAGGAAGAACAACCTTTGAGTACCTTGTGAAGGCACAATGCTTGAGGCTTTTCAGATTGTGCTGAAGATGAACTTTAATCCAAATGGTATGATAGACAGTTGTCTTCAAAAGCTGTGTAGTACCTGCTAATAAATATGGTGAATTCAAAGAATAGAAAATGAAAACCAAAACAGCTCCTAAGATTTTATTTTCCAGTTGGGCTAACATCAGTGAAAATGAATAGCCGTTTTGCTTCAGTAGTTGCATTTCTTCTGGGGTCATCTTTTCCTCAGCAGGAGTAGACAAAATGAACTGGGATTTATGAGGCTTTTAATTTTAATTCTTCAATGTTTCTATTTTCTTGTTCAAATATATTTTTATTTACTATTTTGAAATACATCTTCCTAGTTCAGCCTCATTTTGGTTACCCAAATGAAATGCACTTGATGTGCTGAGGTGAAACAAAATATAAGAAGACAGAAGTAGTGAAGTTTTCCATTTTTCAAATGAGCAAAATCTTTACCTAACTTGAAATACTTTTCATGCTTGCTTAAAAATCCATAAAATGAGCAACTGCTCATCAACTTAAGAGTTGTATATGCGAAATCTCCTGCTCTCAAGTCAGGGCCAACACACGACTGAAGATTTTAACAATTTATTAAATTTCCCACTGTGCAAGTGCCAAAGGATTGAAGGGTAAAAATGAGTGAGCAAAGACAAGGTTCCAAGTCACTGAACTGTAGAGATGTCGCAATCCTTTTTGGAGGGAGATGCTGCAGTTGCATTGTAGCAAAGAGAAATCTTTGTTGGCCTTGTAGCCAACACAGGATGTTAGACTAGAAAATGGCAAAGAAGTGCATATGAAGACGAGAAGAATAAGCAGCTTAACAAACAGACCACAAACTGTTAAACAAGCACTCCTCAGCTACATGAAACTGAATTTACATCGCACAGATAGTCTGTAGATTTCACAATGCTCTTTAATAAAAGGACAATCCAATAAGGATGGATGTTTTTATGAATAAGATACAGAAACTTTCGTTGTTGAAGTAAACATACAGACAGTGCCTTCCTGTGCAGAAAGGAGTGCTTATTTAGACTGAAACTCTGACTAAACAGATTGAGCAGTCATCTCAAAATAGTAGCTTGAAGTTCCTATGTGTTAAAACGCAAGCTTCTATCAAACACTATAAACACCTTTTGCCAGTGACAACCTTCCTGTTTCTTACTTAATGTTAGTGAAAAATCAATGAAACAATTAAACAACAGGCTCCAGGAATCTTTATTTGCTGTTGTCGAGAAAGTTTAAACTTAATATGTGATCTGTCTGTAATTATATAAAAGTCTTCGCTAGAATATATAAAGACAAATATACTGCACACTGGACTGATTTTGCAGCAGCCAAGGTCCCTCAAGTACCTTCAATGAGCGATAATGGTAACAAAGTTAGTCTTCCACTTTCAAAATGTTAAGTAGACTTCAACCAAATAACTCTCACATCTCCCCCTGCAGCATTACCATTTGCTTTTTATAGGTGAGGGAAGCAGGGCACAGAAATGTAACTGAACTGCCCAGGGCCATGCAGGGATTCAGTAGCATGGTAAGATCTGGAGGTCACAAGCTCCTGATTTCTGACTGGAGCCTTTTTATGCTGCCATGGACTTCGATTCTGTTACTTATCTGGGCAATAGCAGTCATTGGTAGTACTAAACTGTTCCTCTACTCCTAAGTTTTAGCATTTATGTTAAAAACAAGCTAAAAACAACAATTTCAGAGTGGAAGCAAACTTAAACCATAGTTAAGACGACCAACATCCAAGCTTCAAACTAATTTTAATTTTCGTGATTCATAGTTTTGCACACCCAGAGTTTGCTAAGATCAACCAGGAACATGCAGAGAGGCTGAAGCAGCTGTAAGAACATTAAGCCAAAGTCTCTGAACAAGGAGCAACTTTCCCCATTTTATAGGGTTTATGATACAGGTTTTTGCTTTGGATAAGGTCTTCTGATTCTACTCCTCCTCCTTCCTTAATACTTATTTTTTTTTAATATTTAATTCACTCCACACCTTGTCAACAGATTTTGGTTATAACACAGCATTTACCATGTACTAACGAGTAAACTCAATACTCAGAGCTGCATATTGTATTGCACCATTTCGAAACTCTGCAAATGGATCATCTTTCCTTTTTCTGTCAGCACTTCTCCCATCCCTGATCCATTTATATCCATGGTATAGTACAAAAGTTTCTCAATGGTACTAACAAGTTTCACTCAATTTTTTACATTTTTCACAAACAACAAAAGAAGAAAATTCTGGTGTCCCTTTAAGGCACTTCCAAAAGAGTAATATTGAGAGTGCTAAGATATAAATCAGTGTTCTTAAACACAGATTTAAAATAGACATATAATTTATATAGCAGGATACTAATCTTCATTCCATGCAAGAGCAGTCTTACAAAGAGATACTTCATAAGAGCAATGAGTGTAATGAAGTATTTTGGACACAAAAATCAAAAAAAAAAAAGAAACTGGAACAGAGAAAGATGTCAAGAAGAGGAAATTTGTTTTTACATTATTTCCACTGTATCCACATGTCAGTGGAAATTTGCCAGCTTCCCACAGTAAGCAAGCAAAACCCCAAAAGTAGGAGCAAACACGGCCTCACAGCTATAGGCCTCATTCCTGAATTTCCTGGCTTCTGCAAGTTTATGTCAACGCCTTGGTCACAACTGAGTTATGAAAGCCAAAGCATTATGGTTTTTATAATAGTTTCAAATATACAATCAGAGCTTATTACAATAACAATGTCATTATCAGCATCCTTATATGTTCTAAAGTTGTCAAGTATATTCTTCATATATACAGAGGGATGTGGAGCTCTCTAGAATAGTGGCATTTTAACTTATGCCACATTAACCTAGAAGATGTTCACTATTGTTTATCTCAATCTTTTTCAACACAGTGAACGCAGTGAGGAGAATGGTTAATAGCAAAAGCTATAATAAATGTTGATGTAAGTTTCCCACCTTGATGTCCTATCAGTAAACAGAGATTACTAACTTCAGTAACAGAACTCGCATGGTGTCCTCTGGGGTTCCTACAGCTGCAGTTATTTTTTGCTGCTCCCTCCCCCAAATAGTTAATCAATTCTATCACACCTGCTAGGAAACAGTAATTTGTAGACAGTAATAAATAAAAATATACCAAGGAAGAAGATAGAAGGATTTTTTTACTCATATATATATCTGATGGGGCAATGTTTGCATATTTCAGACTCTTTTCTTTTTCACCTCTTCATCTAACAATATCTAAAAGCCAAGGAAGAACAGATTTCTTTTCACTGCTTCAATAGCAAAATGGACCAGCAGCTTTACAGTCTCATCAGTTTCTAGTCCCTCTCACAAAGGAAATTTATATTTCTCAGTGTCAATGTCCTTAGAAGAAGAGTGAACACAGCATTCAGAATCATTAGTCATCTTTCATGCTCTGGAGGTCCTTCTCGACCAATTTAGAAAAGAACAATGCTGTGCAAAAGAGACAGGATGGCTGCTAATGACAGGCAACAGTTCAATATTTTATGCCACCTTAAAAAAGTTTCAGTAACTGAAGGTGTTCTCACATTAATTCTTTGCATCAATTATTGACAGAGAATTTAATTTAAAGGCAACTACTCAGTAACCTAGGGGTACTGTTTTAAATAATTTATAATTGCTGCATGGGTGTAATCATATTGCTATTGATTAAGATCCAGTCACTTCTACCAGTCCAGCATGTCTTATGCTAATTAATTTTAGTGATATCACCTTTTTAACTCTGTATTCCCTGGTAACAGGAACTCATTATTAAAAAATAATTTAATCAGGAGCAATCTTTTAAAGTTTATTTGATTAGTACTTGCTAGGCTGTTGAAAAAGTGGATCTAAATGAAGGTAAAATTAGGAACCGAAGAAGAGCAGACAGTCTAATAATTTCAAGAGAAAAGCAATGATGCTTTGAACAACAAAGATGACTAAGACAGAGGCATCATCAGTGGTCCTTCTATAGATGTTCCTCTTAGAAAGACTCTTTTGCTGGTATGTCAACAAAAGGAATAGTTAGGCTGCTGGTGCTTCAGGAAGCCTGCCAGCCCTGCTAATTTATCTATTATTCCAAGGTTGTTTCTTTGTGCCCCAGTGCTCACTTATCGCACCAGTGGTCTTCCATCATCCACGTGGACCGTGAACTTCAAGAGTCAACTTCTTACCCTGGGTGAACACTTACAAGTACTTTGCAAAGCAACAATGACTCAAGGTATGGGAATACAAGCAATACAACCAAAGAAACCCTCTAAATATCAAAGTACATTGCTAGTTTTCTAAAGCCTTATGAAAACATCCCATTCATGGACTTCAGTTGATTTGATTAGGACCAAAATGCCCCCTTTCTAATGTTATTAATTACCGATAAATGCTTTGAGCATGAGTAAGGTTTCCTCTACAAACTGCAATTTACCAGACTTAAGGATTATAGTCTTCACATTTTCCATGAAGGCAGGTGAACCTATTCTAGGTTTTCCAATGAATACCTCAAAAAGCTTCATAGGCAGTTTGAAACTGCAACGACAGCATGCTGACACATGAACAGCCAATGCCAGGGAAAAATAAAGTATTTCAGCTCATCTCTTTATTTTTCTCCACTTTGAGACAGTGAGAAGGATGTTATGAACTTCAGCAAGAGCAGAACCTGAGCAAGTTTTCCTTACGAGCCCAGACACATGGAAAAGAAACTAAAACAAGAACAAAAGCCCAGCACTCAAAGGAAGAAACTGGAACACAAGAAACATGACAATGGAGTTAAAAGACTGCTGAAGAGGGCCTACTCCTGACCTCTTGGAGTCTTTCCATTGAGATTAGGGTGCTAGATGTGTGCATGGTCAGACAAGACAAAAGATACATCCAAGGATACAGGTTAGGACCACGAAGACTACAAGCGTAAGTCAAAACATACAGGCTTTAGTATTTCACTTAGAGGCTGAAACTTCAGCTTGACACATGCTAGAAACAAACATCCACAAACTAATGCCACAGAGGACATGCAACCTTCATCCCTGAAGGCACCATTATGTAAATTAAATTTAATCTAGTCCACTTTGAGGTTTGCAATCAAATAGGTATTTTTAATATCAATAAAAATTGGAGCTTTCCCCAGAGAATCCAAATCAAGCTGCTTTCACAGAACAAAAGCAGAATGCTGAAACATACGTGCTTTTAAGATAACTCAAATGTAAAACTGTTCGCAAAAACAGCACATTCAAAACCACCCTGACATATAAACACAGAGGAAAGATAGAAAGGGTCAGGGGATCTGATACTCAATCTTAGGACAAAGAACAGGAAGTTTGGGGTGTGTGTGGGGGTGCAGCCTCCACACTCACTGCACACTGCCACCGGATTACAGAATTGGGAACAAAAAGCCCCAACCCCTCAAACCAGCAGACAACACCACCACAAATGCACGGTAGGAAACAGAGATGCAAGATGCTGTAAATGGCTTGTCCAAGATAGACTTTAGGTCTTTCATATATTAAGTCTTTAATGTCTATCTACCACTACACAAAAGTACAAAAGAAATTAGTACACAATTAAAAATGAAGGAAACATCAGAGCACTAATTAAGTTTGATTTTAGTAAGAAAATTAATGCCTCATGGATCAGCCTCATTGCTAATCTCACATGAATAATGGCTTTGGTAACCAAATTGTAACTGCAAAAGGTTGCATTTGACAGTCACACCTGGTAGTGTGAGACAATATTTCAAACAGTTTGGGAAGAAAAAAAGCACTATTAAATTTACTGAATACCTTGGTTAGGGTTAAGTATTTTATGCAGGCATCAGCATCTTTAAGGAGTTCACCTTTTAAAAGGAGCAGGTTTTTTGTTGTAAATGGCACTGACACTACAACAAGAAAGTTCATTTCACAAAGATGATTCATTAAGAAATAAAATATTCATGGCTGACAGCTTGAAGGATCGCCATACAGTTTTATTCTAATGCACCTGTCCTCTTTGTCAAGTCCAATATGGGATGTCATGTCGCCAAAGTTTTATTTAGAAATTGTTTGTCAGAGTGAGCTTTCTAATGTGAATGAAAAATTCATTCCCTCATTAAGAAGATTTTCCATGAAATGTCTAGGATTTTCAATGAACACCAGGACATGAACCAATTACTGTTAAACACTTAAAGAGACAGTGTCCTAGCTCACCCAGCAAAACCCTCAATGCACAAGTATATGGAAAGAACTCAATGTCTACCTGGGAAATGCAAATTAAAAATCAGTTTTATTTTGGCTTATGCGCTCCTTCCTTTTTTCCTCTTTTTTCCTTCTCTTTACACCTCTTTTTTTTGTGTGACAAAGAGTAAACCATAAAGTTTGAAAGGTCTTAGTCAAATGCAAACGTGGATGCTGAGCATTTGCACATGGCTTGAAGGAGTAAAATATGGCATAGCTTTATTAATTCTCACATAAATCAGACAAAGAGATACATATATGTAAAGCTAAAGGCAAACATATGTATTTGTGTTTATTTGCTGAAGTCCTCTTTGTTTCTTTTTTTGGTCGGTTTCTGAAAGTTTACCTGTACTACCTGAAAGAGCACCTGGAGAACCACAGCACAGGCTTATGGCAAAGAAAGATGTGATGCCAAACCCCTTTCAAGGATGTAATTTTTCTTTCATGGCTCCCAAAGTAAGTTGAAAACTTGCCTGCTTCCATTTATGCAAAGATCTATGCCCCGTGCACTTCATTTTTCTTTTTTTTCTTTAAAGGAGTTTCACCCTGCAATACACAGCATGGAACTCTACTTACGTGGAAGAACTTTGTCTTACATACACATCCCCAGTGCTTAGATCAAAACCTCTAATTTTCAGTCAAACAAGCAGCTATACTTTTTTTTCCAAATACTTGTATGTAGATTAATCTTGTTAATGGCAAGCAGGTCTCTTCACACAGGTGTCTACCATACTGTTTCAGCCACTCAATTCCCCCATGGTAAAGACTTCTAAAAAAAAAATTGGTATTTATGTGTAGTAAGAGTTTGGTTTGAACCTGTATGTCTACCTACTTCCCCCTTCCATGAGCCTCCAGGAACGTATGCACTATATTTTAGAAAGTATAACCCCAAGACTTTGTACATAATCATAATTACATTAACTGGGAGAAGTTGTTGTGAATTACTTATGCTCTTCGAAATTTTAAAGTTTTGCTCTAGATTACAGTAGGAGATCATTCAACTGATGAAGAATTTTCTGAGCAAATTTATATTAATTTATCCAATTGGTACAGCCTCAAGAGCCAGAGCATGTTCTTGGGCTAAGCTGAGAGGAATGCTTATCCTGAGCAGAAGTCATTCAAATATTCATAAGACTGGGTAATTTGGAAAAGAAAATACAGATGGCAGGATGCAATGCTGAGACATTTTTCTAAACTCCCTTTCACTTATAAAAGGTAAGATGTCTAAACAAGCAGACAGTACAACTGTTAATTTCCGCTTATAATTTTCAGCTGAAATTCAAATTCTATTTCTTGTGCTGAAGAAATGATGCAGTATGTCATCTATGGCCACAGAAACAAATCCATTTAGTATCAGAGAATTTACCTTCTTTAACTGAAATTCTCAGAATGTTAACAGAAAAAAAAAATCCTATAGAGACTGTGTATTGTATATATTAGTTCCTGTTATATAGTGCAAACCAGGATCCCATTTCTTTAACAGTAGTATCCAAGCCTAAGCACACCGAAGGCAAACGTTAGCATCTTTCTGCCATGCTGTGGCACTGATATGAACCAATCACCTTTATTTACCCTAGAACTTTCTGTCTGTTGTCGGCTTCAGAGGTGAATAATTAAAAGCAAAAGCCAGAGGAGATCATTAATAGTTTCGCCATCTGCATAGGTCATCCAGCAGTGTGTCATAATTATATAATCGTAAATGCAATTCGTTATTGTTGTAAGAGTGAAGAAAAGCAGCTAATATTCTTAGCTTCAGAATTTCTCAGGAAAAATCCTCTCTCATCATTTTCTTTATAAGGCAGAGCTTAGAAACTGCAACTATTTCAGTCCCTGCAATCTGATAGTACTTCTTGAAGTAAGAATAGAACATGCCTTCCAGCTACCATTCTTTTTTAAACACTGATTGTACTATAAGGTACAATAAATTATTGCAGTACCCTTTCACCCCCATAGACCGAAGTTCAAATATAACTGATGTGAGAAACAAAATGAGTTTGTTATTTTAAACTTAATCACATCAGACACCTAAATTCCCACAAGCAACCCAACAGAGCTGCTCCGCCTTGGGCTGCCCTTCTTCCCCTGTTTGCACCCAGGGCTCCCCAGGAGCCCAACCACAAATCACAGCTAACGACCCCCTGCCTCAATTTAGCACATGCATCAGACATGCAACCCTATCTGTGCAAACAGCCCCTAGAAGTATGAATAGATGGGACTGGTGCTCAGGAAGGGCTACAGCACGGACAAACGGACGTGCAATAAAATCTGCAGTGAACAGATCAACCGCTTCTTGCTTGTTAATGCGACATTTTGAAAATGTAATAGCATTTTAAAGGGCAAATTTGGAAGTTCTGGGGGCTCATAGAACTAGAAAACACAGAAAATCAATTAAACCAACATGTGATGCTTAAATATATCACATTGTAAACTCATATTTTATGCCCCCACTTTAAGTGCACTTAGATCTCCTGGAGGAATTCAGAAAGTGTTATCTTATTTTGTGCCCAAAACCAGAAAAAGAGCTCCACTGGGCTTCCCAGGCTGTTAAAATTAAAATCACTGTTTGAGCACAGCATAATACATGAGATGTTTAAGGCATTTTTGCCTAGAATTTTGGTTTATCTTCTTTAGTTAATTTTCTGAGATAAAATCCAGTTATAAATAACCTGGAGGCAATCTCAGTCTGCTACTTGTGGGATGGCAAATCTTTAATAGCCAGAAATTCTGCCTCTTAGAGATCTCTTGAGGGAATAATAGTACTTTGAAAATTATCCAAAGGAAAATAAGCAAAAAGCATTATAAAAATTATAAAAACCTTAATTATGCAGGAAGTTATACTATACTCATAAGCTAATGAACTATCACCCATAGGCTTTTTCCTTTTTAAATACAAACAAAAATATTAATTGACCATAATCAATACAAACTGATGATTTTCATCAAAATGATAGAAGACTTAAGAGTCTTAGAAGACATACTAAAAAAAGCAGCAAGATAAAACCCAATAGATATATACCAGGATGAAAAAGAAAAAAAGAATCTACAAATTAAACCAGAATTGAAGCGGTACTGCCCACAACTTTTCCATTGTCTAGAATCAAGGAAGGAGTGATATCTTGACAGCATGTAAAACAACTAAAAGATGAAATTAATACTTTCTCTAAACCAAAAACTACAATAACAATATCCTGGCTGTCATCCATTGACTGTGTATATAATTACTGCAGTGCCTACTACTAGAAAAGTAGGAGGCAATTGAAAACAAAAATTGAGTCTGTCAGACTCGATACTGCAAGATTTATTCTTGTCAAAGATCTGTAGGCCACAAATAATAATTGAAGTTCAAGCAGTTAAAAGTTTGTTGAATGTAAGAGCCTCTTCTTAATATTTTATTTTTTTTCCCCCAAAATGTCTAAAACTACTGTAGAAATCTGCAAGTCAATCACCTCCTCACCATTAGCAAGGAAAACAGTTGAAAGCCATTCTGACAGGCAAGGTAGAAAGGAACACATATTTGTAACATAATGGAAAATAAGCAGTAGAGATTGAGAAAGGAAAAATCTGCCTAACTGTTCTCCTTGACTTTTCTAAGGTTACCGAGAGGGCTGATGATTGTAGCACACGTGGCATAATTTATTTGGATTTTCAGAGTGCCAGCAATAAAATTTAATGTACGAAAGGTAAGAGCTATGAGAACGAACAAAAGACCTAAATTTAAGTATCAGAAACAAAGGAAGGGGAAAAAAAGCATATTTGGTATGGGGGAAGAAACTACACCAGCAAACAGCAAATACTATCTTGTGCCAACGATGGCAATTTGTCTTGATACTTTTAACTCAATACAAATAATTAGGCAAGTGAAAACCAAAGAATTCCAAATTAGAGGCAATCAGAGCAAGCACTTTCTCGTTGAGAGAATAATAAAAGTCTAGGAAGACCAGAAAAGCAAAATTGTTGTCATTGTACTGAAGAAACAATACAATTTACTGGATATTTCCCATTGTTAAAATGCTACAAAGATGATGATGATGATGATAGTCTTGGTTTTCTTCACTCGCATTTCTCAACAGAGAATGACAGAGGAACATATTTTTCCAAATGCAAAGTCACTTCCTCACAATTATAATAAAAAGTAGTGAAACAATACCAAACCTCTGATGTATAGGTTTGGAGATACCTTAAAAATTCCACTGAAGACATATTTGACGGGGTGAGTTTCTAATCCCCCCTAAATGCTGAGGTTCACAAAACCCTATTACTATTCAGTTAAATTAAGTTCCAATTTATTAACACAATTCAATGCTGTGGATCTCATAGAACTGTAAAAGCCTTGGCTTAATTTTCATTCTCCCCCAAATTTTCAAATTTCAGTGCGAGCTATCGGCAGGTTTTTTTGTTTTTTTTTTGTTTATTTTTTTTTTGTATAGAAAGCACCGTAGCAAGCCTTCAAGCAATAGTTCAGACATCCTCCCAAACATTCATTAGACAGCGCACACACAAAACTCAGATGAAGCATTTCCACACATTTTTCAATTATTCATAATTGTCAACATTACCTAAAATTACTACCAGGAAATCCATTGCCAGCAATGCATGCATTTGTACACACGCACACTAGAGATGCCTTTTTATTATGTCAATCCCTCCGAGATCAGGAAGTAGACATTATGAGTTCTCCCTTGGACAATAAAACAAACATCTACTTATTCAGGGAAAAATATATGTAATTCTGAATCTCCAAAATCAATCCAGTTTCAAACAGTTCACTCAACAGGAGAAGATCCTGCAAACAATGGGACAGTGCTGTGGAGATAAGTAATCTGGATCACCTATCTCTCAGTTCTCCTTTACCTTCTTAACAACTTCATAAAAAAAATTGGACATCCCATTTATATAAATATATATTTTTTAACTTCAAAGCAGGTATGAGAGAAAGCATTTTGCTGAATGTCAAACTCACAGTATTATGTATTAAAAACGCAGCTGCAAGACCATTTTTTGAGATTTCAGTTCCATTAATCACATTGCCACTAGTGGGGACTGCTGGATTTCACTCTAAATAGTTTGTATCTGCACAACATGCTCTACAATTGCCCTTCCATTTTCCATCTCTCTCTTAACTGGATCAAAATAGGGGGAGCTATTCATGCAAGCAAGGATGAAGGCTGGGTGAAGATACACAGAAAGATCTTATGATGCTCAGCAACGAGGCAATAAAATGGCAGATGAAATTAAACGTAGATGAATGTCAAATGACACACGTGGGAAAAATAACTGCAACTTAACACGCCTTCACTGAACTTATTGTTAGAATAGAGAAACAAGATGCTGTGGTTATAACAGTGCTATGAAAACATTAGCTCAATGCTCAGATGCAATTAAAAATAAATAGGAAGCTCAAAATTTTGAGGAAAAAAGAAAATAAAAGACAGCACCGTGTCTCTGTATAAATTGATAACCAGTCTGAATCTCAAAAACTGAAATTCTGGTACTTGATAAAGTTATCACATGATGGGAAGACCACAACCAACAGCAAAAACAAGATGATTATTACCATAGAGCAACATCTACACATAATTTTGGATTTACCTTTTTAAAAAAAATGAAAAAGTACTCACCCATATCAGAAGATTGTAGGTTTGCAAGGGAAAGCTTCACCAAGGAGAGATCTCCAGAAGGAAAACCCACACCAGTGACAGTCAGCCCTTAAATGAGGTTAAGAGAGGTGCAGCCAGGCTGCAGCCCTTCTGGTCACACAGCTGAATTGCCTTCACCTGTGCCCCCAGGTGCTCAATCAGGCCGTGACTCAACAATTCCCATATATTCATCTAAGTATACTAAACTGGTTGGAAATTTGGTCTGACCTCACATGGGCATCTTCTAGGAAGAATATCCACACATGAAACATATAATCAAAAGAGGAACTGAGCTGTTGGATTGAAAGTTGGGTGGAGGACCACTGTGTGCTGAATATCCCTGAAGAGTGATACAAACCAGTATTCCATTTACAAATATTTGTAAATGACTGCCTATGTACCAGCAACAACACATACCAAAAAGCCTGGTCAGCCTTCACAATATTCTCCTCTTCTTTTTTGCTATGTTCTGGGTTAACAAAGGTTGATTTTGAAAATAAATGCCCATAGGAATTGCACCCAGCTGCCTTGCCACACACCTGCAGCAATGAACACAAGCTTACCCTATGAAGTAGCAATCCCACAGGTGAATGCTGATGCTAAATCCCATTTCTCTTTACTGCATATCCCAAAGCATTATCTGCTGCAACCCTTGATCGTACCATACTCACAATGATGGTTTCTGGCCCCTGGGGCACTGATCCTGCCCTTTATTCCTTTACTGGAAGAAATGTAGTTTTATTGCTTTAACTACAAATGAATCAAATGCAACAGTTTACTACAGTAATAATCCTCCTGAGCAAGAAATGGAGATTGCAGGCTGACGGCAAAATTAACCTGGAGGATCACTCATTACAGGGCTTTATTTCTCCATTTCTGTATGGTACAGACTTCTAGCAAGAAGAAAACCCATTCATATTGTTGTTTGTTTTTTTTTTTCTTTCCTTTTGCAAATGGGGGTTCAGCTGCTACAGATACATAGACACAATTCCCCCTCCTCCCCTCAAAATAAAACATTCCAAGAGGGATCTCACTTTAAGAACCACCATCCTGCCAGAAAGGAGTTGGACCTCTACAGCGTGGACCAACATAAAAATTCATCCCTTTGGGGATTTTTTCTTTTTTTTCTTATTCATCTTTCCATTCTGCTCAGTGAAAATCACCTTAGAATGGATATACTCCAGTCTTCTCTTTTTCAATTCCTCTTGTCATTCTTAAAAAAAAAAAAAAAAAAAAAAAAAAAAAAAAAAAATCTTTCAGAAAAAAAAAAAAAGAAAGAGGAAAAGAAAAGGCCTCTTCCCTTCTTGAAAAGATTTTAAAGCTGTGTTTGAACTGGCTTTCAAAAGAGAGAGGCTTTAGTTATCCTCTGATACCAGATCTGGTTGAACTGTATTCAGCACCATTCAGCACCATCTTTTTCGAAGACTGTGTCTTGGTTTACTGCCAATGTCCTTGATCAGAGCACAGAGGCATTTACTTAGGAAAATAACATTAAATGGCAGCCCATGGCAACAATAACAGCTCTATCGCCAGAACACACTCGCAGAGGATGCATGGGTGGTTCGATGGCCCTGAACACTTAAGTACATTTTTTTCCTTTCAATTCCCTCTGGTACATTAATTTTTATTGATAGCTTATAGCTATGGCAAGTGGTCTTGGTTTTACTAACTTGCAGGACTGAAGAATATCACTGGTGTGGAAAAAAAAAAAACCCAACATAACAACAAGCTGCCTGGCCACCAGACTGTATATTTATATTTTTGAACCACACAGCTTTATTTAATTAGAACAGTAATTGATCTTGCTTCTCTCACTTTAACTGCTCACTCATTAATTTATTTTAAAAATGAAAAATCTATCACTTCTCTCATCTCACGAGTGTTAGTGTTTGGGTACAAAGTGTAATGGATGTGGGCAGTGCACAGGCTCTCCTGCTCCTTCACAAGCTGTTAGTGGGCCAATTGACTCCTAAGGAAATTCCTGCAAATGCCTGATGTCACATGGAACTGTCAACCTCAACAAGTTGCAAGGAGAAAGAAAGCTATCACCACTTTTATAATGAAGAAACTGAATAGAACTTAATGCTGTTTCTTTTATCCTGCTTGTATCTTTATCTGTATTACAAAGATTCAACTCGAGATGCATTTTTACTTAAAAAAACAGGAAAAAAACCAACAAACAACTCATCAGATCGTTTTCCATTAAATAATGGACTTGTGACAAAATGATTAGGAAAAAGACAGCATCATTCTCACTGACTAGGTCTGTAAGAAAGCACCTCCAGAGCCCACGCTGGAAGTTATCCCTGAATTCTGGTATGAGTGGATCGTGCTTTCTTTGTTTTTTTTTCCCCACTCTAATCTTAGGAGATGTTGTGCTAATTCAGACTGAATGCAATTTCTTTTATTTCTAAGTATGTGACATAAGAACAACCTTGCATTGTTACTGAAACACAGCTGTGTGTTGGTGGTGAGAAGTTTGGAACGTGCAGAAATTGCTGAGTCGAACCTTTCAAAGTAACACACACATTACTAATGATAATGGTACCTGAAAAAGAAGTATTTAAAAATCAACGTGTGATAAATCTTGCATTACAAAACTGGGAGCTCTTATAAAAGGACCATTGTGCTCTTCCACTGTACACTAGATTACTCTCCCTAAAATATACAGCTCATGTTTTACTGGTCACAGAAACATCACCATATCCTATAATTAACTCTGCACAGGTATGAAAGAAAAGGGATACAGAACTGAGCACAGAACTCCCCTCTGCACATTCTCGGGATTCAGTCTTCACCTACACTTCTTACTGTTTATCTGAGAAGCACATAGAGTATAAGGGGTGAAACACATTGCCAGCACTCATCCCTGCCAGGACGCTGATGGAGACTGAGCCTGGTTCCCACACCTAACCAACCTAGGTACCTAGTGGTCCTGCTTCAGTCCAGCCCTGTACACCTACAGGAGCAAATGCCACCAATCAGGATCATGAAAGATGGAAAAGGAAACCAATACTGAAGACGGGGCACAGCTTCACTGCTAAACAACAGGAGTTTTTAACTGATTTCACCAAGAAGTGGATCAGATTGCTAATGATTAGGCTAATAAGAAGTATTTCACAGGCATCTTCTTCCCCAGTTAAACAACGATTACGTAGTGTGACACAGGAATTACCTAAGCCACTCTCCATCTCATAGCACGTATGGGATGCAGCACTCGTAAAGAACCTCATGTTTGGGGCATGCTGCGTGGCAAAGGATCACATTAGGCACAGCTGAAGGAGATTGCTCAGGTAAGTGCTTTTTAGAAAATGAGAGAGGTAAGCTCTTCTAATCTAATAATGCATCTAATTTTTATCTGTACACGCTCATCTTTGTTTTGACTTTTTTTGACATTTGAATACTCTGAACCAAGGTAATGAAACCAGACTAATCAGCATTCTCAGAGATGAATCTATCACTGGGAGCTCTTTGGGAAAATGATTGAGGCACATGGGCTTTCTAGTTCTGATTAGGAATATGCCATCAAAAATTATGTTTACATAAAGAAACTTAAACATTATCAACAGCATTTAGCACTGTAGAATTGGTACTAATGATAAAAATGAAGTACCAGTGAATCGCATTTTAGAACTTTAATATTTAAAACAACAACAACAAATCTTTTCCCTTTTAGCTACAAGAGCTACGACTTCCTGCTGAAAATCCCTAAGGTATTTTCCCCTTTTCTGGAAGGCATATTTCCTTCTAATTAATTAGGGTGAGAGACTGAGGCAAAGGGAAAGGATCAAGCAGAAATGACTGCTTTCTGCAGCTCTTTCTGCTCTTTATGAGCTGCAGAGAGAATTTCCCCTTGTAAGCTATTTTAGTGCCTGCTTACGAACTGAGGTCTCGGTGCTTCGTTCAATGGAGCATCTCAAGTGTGTCACCAGAAGTAGTGACTAAACAGAGATTAGTTCTACAATGGTCAAACCCACTAATTTCAAAGTAACAGAAAAAAAAACTATCCAGAGAACAGGCACGGGACTGCATCATCTACTGTCTAGACTGGAGCAAAATATTCATTAGGATTCCTTTTAATATGCCTCCTAAATTACTGTTTGTTTTTCTGTGTTTTCCTTCAAGGCATCCCAGCAGCTGAAATTTAGATCCAGCCTACCAGCCCTGACAATGGTCTGAATGTGAGTTTTCCTGTTCATCTGTAAGGAGAAATACATTTCAAGTGAATTGAAAAACATCTTTTATAACAGTAAGAGATAAAGAGGGAAGAGAGTGATTGTTCTACGATCACATAAAAGGACCTTGGCAAACAATTCTGCTATGATTATATTGAATAAAAGATGGAACATATTTTTTCATCTGTTTCCTGAGCTTCTGACTGGCTATAGGTTGAGGGAACGGTTACCATATACATCACTTAGGAAGAGGAAATGTTATTGTCTGCCAGATTCACAAATTGAAATTGATCTTCATTCTACCGATACCGGTTTTGCCAAAGTTTCTGCGAAGCAGACACAACAAAATACAGTAGGCTTTGGGGTTACTTCTGATTAAATTTGTATCATTTGTCTCGAAACAAAACTTTCCTTTTCTTTTTTTTTTTTTTTTTTTATCTGACTGCAACATATAATTTTAGTCAGCTACCACTAAATTAGACACCCACTCAGATTTATTATGATAAGAACATTCAGTAAGCTAATTTCAAGATGATGACTCCTATAAATTCTTATAATTTATTATTTAGTACTTTGGTTTTTAATCATTAAGTACGTGAAGACTTTGTAGGTCAAACCTGTATTAATGAAGACAGTAATCTATTTTTCAAACTCTCTGCTCCTCACCCACCTTTCAAATTGTAAATTAACAGAAATATCTTTAAACATATGTAGAAGAACAAAGGGAAAAATTGGGTGTATTTGCAGCACCACTTAGCTAACCATTTTCTGAGACTGTGTCTATTAAACCCATTTCCTCACAATTTTTGCAGCTCTTATTAAAGGGAATGCTGAATTCAAACAAAACAAAAGACATTCCTTAGATGAGCAATTTTAATAATCAGAACAGCAAAAAATGAATTGGGATTATGCAAACATAAGCATTAAAGTTTTCATTAGGTTGTTACATTAGCAGAAATGGGGTAATTTAGAAGAACTTTCTCTTGCAGGCCATGGTTTTCTGAAACTCAAATATTAACCATATGAATTTTTTAAGAGGGAAGTAAAGATATCTGAGCAGATCTCCTTCAGTGGAGACTGTTGCTGCAGTGCAGGCTGCCAATGGCTCTTCTACGTGGGCAGGACAGGAGGAGCTCTGCTTCATATCAGCCTCTGACAATTTGGGATTCCCATTCTGATCTTATATAGACCTCAGCACAAACTGACCTGTTACTGATTACACCTACTTTTAAATCAAATGTTTCATTGTCCTCCTCTATGTGGTGCTTTTAGTCCCCATGGGACGTTTAATCCTTACTACTACACATTCTTTTTAGGAATGCATTAGGACTGAAAACCAGAATATATCACACACGATACAGCATATTAAGCTATTCAAGAATGCTGTAAATCAGTTTAAATGTGTTTTTAAGAAGAACTCATAACTATTGCAGATCTTCTCACGTGCTTACATTTATCTTTCATCTGCTGTTGAAAACTTAGTGACTCATTCATTACTGGGAATAATAGTTGTGTCGCTTCTTTGCTCAATTAATAAAGCTTTGTGTCATGTGTACCTAGTAAATGAAATTCACAGCAGGAAACAAAGCACTGCAAACAAAATGCATTTGCTAGAGCTGAACCAGGTTCCCAGTGGTTCACTGCTCTTTTCTTCTTGTAACTTTCCAATTCTGTAAGAAATATTCCAGCAAAATATTTCATATGAAAGAACAACATCACAAAAGTTGTTATTCAGCTTGCTGATGGATTCCTCAACTGCCAAAAATATATTTGGTTTTGGTACTGATTGTGTAGAGTCACACTCAAGGACATGTTGAACCAGGCTCCGAGCAACCTGATGGAGCTGTAGGTGTCCCTGTTTGTTATGGGGGAGTTGGACTAGATGATCTTTGTGGGTCCCCTCCAACTCAACCAATTCTATGATTCCATGTGAAAAAGTCTCATTTACAGCAAGTGATCTTCCAGAGGCTAGAAAAAAGAACTAGGAGAAACAAAGCTGGTTCAAGGACTGCATTTTTAATTCATTAACAACTTCATGTTGGAGAAAGCATCAGGAAAACATGTCAGAAAGCACATGTTAGTATAGAGCTGTCCTTGAACATGTGCACCCTAGCTCTCTGTTGGGTTTATAGGTGTAAGCACAATGCACTGCTAGCAAGGGCAGAGGTTTCTGAACCAGAGCAGGTCCAGCACCTGGCTCAGCAGGAACGTGCACCGGAGCACTCATCTACACAGACAGCCCAGAGGAAACCTGAGTTAACTCACTGCCTTCCCAAAGAGCACATTCAGAAATTATCATAGATACAAAAGCTTCAGAAAGCTTCAGATGTTCCTTAAAACATCCCCAGATGTCACTGAAGCGAACAGAAGTCAACCAGCATAAACAAATGTATTTAAAATGTTATCAGTTTTTGCAGTGGAATGGCACTATGCGTGAGTGAGGTCTCTCTCATTTCCAGGCCTCTGACACCCAGCACTGATCTGTGAAGTGCTAGATCTTACTCTGTGAGATGGGAATACAGACGGGGTGTACTCCACCCACATAATGCACTTCTTCCAGGAGCTCCAATTCATGCCCAAATGGCCAAATCCTTCCTGAGACTATGTACCATGTGCACATGAGCTTCTCATATATGACCATGTAAGATTAAAATGCGATTACAACGTGCTAAAAAAAAATAATAATCTAATTTGGATACTAATACTTTACAGTAGGAAGGTTCCCACCTTCCTATGAGGGCTGCTCTGAAAATAATACCTCTTGTTTTATTCTGTTGGCCCACAATATCAGAGGCGGATGTTGGTGGTATGGCAGCAAAGGATGAACCTTCCCACCAATACTCCGTTCCATTTTGTTGCCGTGTGACAGATGGCAGCAGAGGGGCAGTCTGACAAAATGGCGTCTGACACGGAAGTGCGTATGAAACAAAGGGGTGTCAATGAATTCCTTCACGTGGAAAAAATGATGCCCACTGACATTCACTGACACTTGCTGAATGTTTACGGAGACCAAACAGGTGAGGTGGTGGGTGTTGTGTTTCAGCAGTGGAGACAGCAACATGAAAGACGAGCAATATTGAGAGAGAGAGCCTTCCAGAGAGCGAGCAAGACGTCTCCTCTCTAAGGCCATTTTGTTCTTGGCTCCTGCTGCTGGAACGATACACGTCCTGGGACTTACAATGATGCTGTAACACTCCCAGACCCAAGTTTTGACATAACTTCTTTTGTTTTCACAGAGAACAAAACTGCTTGCAGCATGGATGATTTTGGCCCACAGACCCTTGCCTGCTGCGGTCTAGACCAACATCAACAAATCTTTTTACAAAGGTCAGTGCACAGCTGTGAAATGATAACTTTCAGGCACTACAGACTTGGGTCATATTTGACCTAATGATCTAGAAGCGAAAGTCTCCTTAATCCCATTACTAACGCTCTGACTCATCCAGTTCCTGACTGTAAAAATGTCTGCTAAATTCCTTAGAAAGTTATGTTTTAATCTGAGAATATTAATTACATTTACAATTATCACTCCCCCATGATTTATAACCTTGCAGAAACTATTGCATTTCCATATGTGGTTTTGCCATTTTCACTTCTATATACCTATCATTTTCCATTGTTTATTTTCCTTGATTGATGGTAGGGCTTTGGAGGTTTCCCATTATGAGCTTTATAATTATCACTGGTAATAGAGAAGCTCTTCCTATTATATTCAGTGAGACTGCCCAAATTATTCATTGTAGACCATTGGTCCAGGACTACAAGAAAATAAGAATTTATTTCCAGTCTTGGGCATATGCTAGATAAGAGGATGTATTTATTTCTCCATGTTTCAAAAGGATTAAGGTTTGAAAAAATAAATATCACTTAGCTTGTCAGCATGCAGAACATTATGGTGCTGAGTTTAAAGTCCCTTCTCCTGGGCTAAGTACGACAAATCTAAAAACGGGAGGGAGGAAATCTCAACTCCATCCTTACTCAGCTAAATAAATGAATACTATATATTTTAGCTGTTAAGCAGGTTTACAGACTGCACAAAACTGTATCTTTGCTTTAACAGTATAACGTGCTTATTTAGAGAAATGCTATGAAATTCCAGAAGTCCTTGACCCTTGGCTATTCCAAGAGCTCACCGAATACATCATCTGGGTTTTGCTTAATTACACATAATTAGGAAATGTAATTATGCTTTCAGTGTTACTTTGCCATTAGGAGTATAGTGGACAGCAATAGCATTGATAGGACACAGTTCTCAGAGGAAAGAAAATACAGTGGACCTACATAAACAGACAGAACACAAAGACTCGTAAATTCTAACACTAAAATAAACCTGAGAATACTTATTTTTCGAGTCCATTCAGAACATCACTTAATGATACTCTGCTTTACATCAACAATCGGAGTGTCACTAAATCAATTTTTTTTCACAACTATTTTGATATGCTTATTTTCTAACTTATTTATGACTTTTTATTATTATTTCATATGCTAAACTTCATCCAAGCCACCAATTAATAAATTACTCCAATTATGTCATCTCTCAGAATTAAAACATTTTATTTGGGTGTTCTTTCCCATGCCAGCACAATGATTAGGAATGCTGTCTGAAATAAGCTCATTCCCAAAGCAAAATTTACATGGCTTGGTAACGTGGGAAGGCAGCTATTTCACGCCTTGATGATTGCCCACCAAAGAAAACAGAAAGTAGATGAATGCAAGTTGACAAAACAGATATAGAGGAAACAGATCTGATCTTCTAGTACATCACATTTCTGCTTCTTTTGTTTATCATGCTTTAACTGCCTATTATAGCAACTAGCTATAATAAAATAATACACTCCATTAAATATATTCGTTACTTGTAATGTTTGCTCAGTGCTGAGAAATATTTCACGGAGCCACGCTGAACTCAGACAGCACTTAGTTTTTCATAGGGCTTTGTCCTCCAAAACTTCATGGTAAAGACAACTGCGAGGTCAGCTGTATTCAGTCCTGAGGCAGAATATGCTCGCTGCTTTTTGTACAGGCCTTGGGAGGATTGGGTGTTTAAAGCAAGCCCCCCCTGCTGCTGTGACATCCCTACTCCTCACCCGCTCTGGGAGGGCAGGCTGAGATCACCAAGTACCAGCAGGTTTAGCAGGGAAGCAGAGGATAGTGCCAGCACTGCGGGGCACCCTGCTCCTCCTGCACTCAGGTGCATCCCCTGGTAGGCAGGAGGTGAGGCTTCCAGTCGGGGCAGCAACACCTTGCAAACATCTTTGTTTTAAACTTGAGAGAATCTGAAATTAGCAACAATTTCATAGCACTATTCCAGTTGTTACTAATAGTCTGCTTCTATGTGAGATAATGTCTTCGGTGTAACACAGGTAGATGGAGCGTTCTTTTTTTGAGAATCAAATGCTCCCCAAATAAGATAAACCACAGGCTTATGGGCTGCTTTCTGCTATTTGTATTCTATTAAACGACGCTGCACTGTAAATATCATGGGGCAGTTTCAATTGGATGAAATGCGTGCTTATCCTTTCCTTCTACTGTTTAGCTCTGCTCCTGTGTGCTGTGCTCCAGAACTGACTACAACAACCAAGGAGGCACGTGAAATAACATGCTCTGTATGGGGCACAGAGCAATGCATCAAGCTGCCAGAGCCCCTCTGAAACCCACAGGAAGCAAGCATTCTATGTTTATACCATAGATGTAATATACATAGAAGTAGTCTATGCTATCTTTATCTGCATTCTATATCTCACTATCTAATATAAAGCTACTTACATGTTATCAGATATAATTACTGAATATATTCAGTATTCAGAAAAGAGTGTAGCAAAAGATCTAGAATTAAGATAAAATGTAAGGGAATGCAAGCAATTCATTACTTTAATTGCTTCAAGAAACTATGATGATGTTATTCTGATATTAAAACAAGTTCCTTAATTAATCGAGAAGACATATTGACATGGATCTTTAAATCCATTTTCACCAACAGAACATTGTGACAAACATGTTTTTGGAAAACAAAGCGTACATACTATAATTAATTGTAATAGATGCATTTACAAACTGTCCTTTGATGTCCTTAATGAAAATGATTCTCATGGCACTATTTTGCCATGACCCTTTATTATTATGAAGATGACAGACAGCAACAGCACATGTTAAATAAGAAAATAAATCTACCCTGGTGATGTTGAACACAGTTTGGTTGACAAAGTAATGTTGAATGCAAAAGCAGGAGCAGCTCTCCGGACCAGGAGAAAGCAGGGAGGAGCTGGGGGGGTATTTACAGCTGCACAGATGAACTTATCACTGGTCTATCTGCTGAATTTTCCTATCAAGACATGCATGTTTTGAAACGCACTCCAATAATAAGAATAAAGGAATACATTTATAAGCAATTGCAAATGTTTCTTGAAATCTCAGGCTAAGGTCATATGAATCTTATTAACTGAGGACAAGAAAAGAAAACGAATCACACGAAGAAACATTTGTACATTGGATATTTCATTTGCCACTATGATTTCATCCAGTGAGCTAATTAATCAGGGAAACTCTTCAGCATGTTTCCTTGATACTGCTACACTTGTTTTTGTATTGGGTTCTCTATTTTTCTTCTAAGAAGTTTCTGTAAATATTAGAAGTGAAAAGACTTCCAGCTCACGAAAGGATTGTTCTAAGCACAAACTGTTGTCTGCTGCTCACTCAGGAGCTCCAGCAAAACCTCACTGCTGGGCTTCTGAAATAAGAGGAAAAAAACCTTGCTGCACCAAAAAAGCTCAGGCTTTGAGCTGTGTCAGAGACCTCTGAACAAGCTTTATAAATGACATCCATATTTGTCCATTTTTGACTTAAATTGCTTTTGGTTCAACTGCATGCAGCACTGAATTGCCTTGATGCAATGTCATATGGAATGACAGAAAACACAGAAAAAAGCAAGTTGCTGGCTGGGATTAGGAAATAAAGGAGTCACTGCCCTCGTTCCCTTCAGTAAATGTTGGAGGAAATGAAAATGAAACTTCTGTTAAGAGGTAATCTCTTCGAAGCTCGATAAGCGCAGGTGAAATTTTATAAGTCTCAAGTTTTCATGTTATATTTAGCAGGTACAATGAAACAATTTACATACAGCCCAAGATTGCCTGTGTTGCCTTACTCTTTTTTTTTCTTTTTTTTTTTTTTCTCCCGTGGTTTGTTGGGTTTTCTCTGTACAACATGAGCTTTAAATTCGGTTTTATCCCTGAGGAGGGATCTCCCTCACCCCCCTCACATCACAAAGGCATGTGAGACCTCCCAGCATTTGGGAGGGATGTTTTCATTCACCCCTGTCCTCTTCATATCAAGGAGACGAAGCATTTATTTAAGCTTTTATACATTTAAATGCTACTTTAGTGCTTAAATGCAGAACAAGGCATCAAACCTTGAGTTCCCAGCTTCAAAACTGACTTTCTTCCTACTCTTCCTCTGTCCCTCATCCTAGGTTTTGACAATCATCCACCCAGAACTCGGGTTTTCCGCATATGTTTTGATGACATCAGATGTCTCTTGTGAATCTGACTCTGAGAGATCCATTAGGAGCACCTGCAATTTGGATGTTTGCATGGATTTAGCAGCAGTACTTCACATCTTTCATGTTTCATGCAGATAAAAATAACTCAAAGGTTTCTTCACTGAAACAGAAGCAGCACCCTCAGTTTGACACTTTTTAAGAGCACTGGTGCCTTGGTATGCACTGATACGTCTATTTCCATGAACTCCTGGAAGGTTTTATCTTTTAAAATCACCAATAAAATATTCAAATATTCAGTTTGTATTTAATTTTGCACTTTAAAAATCCTTTTGGAATAACACTGAAGTACATTATCTAGAATGCATAGTAAAAACAGATGCAGCTAATAATTCAGAAGAAATTTATTCTACGCATGCTTTTACAGGTAACTTGAAATTACCTATGAACTGATGTCACACAGCTATCATTCACTTAGATAAAATCAAGTTGGGATAATCTGACAAACTTGTATTTTTCCAATCAGCTTAAGAACTCATAGCAGTTCCACTGTGAGCAGAATTGACAATTTTTCAGTTGCTCTGCAAAGTTTGCTTTCTGCTTCCCATAGAGCAGACAAAAGGTTAACTGGAGAACAAGGGGGCTAATTTTGCAATAAAGGTCTACATTCAGTGTCTCTAAGAGGGTGACTAAGAGTTGCACAAACAATTTTTCTAATAAAAGCATATTAAAAAGGGTTATTATAATAACAAGAGGCTTGTTGAACAACTTGCCTAGACAGAAATGAGAATGAAATGTTCTTTTTCATAGCTTTTACTTTGCTATTCTAATGTGAAAATAGACAGCCTGACTTGAGCTTCTGCATTTACTTTAGTCCAGATTGATACCTGTAAGAAATTCAAGAGAAAAAAAAAAAAAAAACAACCAAAAGCACAGTGCAATGTACTGTACTGTACGTATTGCACACAATACAGGATAATTTATTTCAGAGCTTAATAAGTATCTTCAATAGAATGTCTGATTTGCAGCAGTCAGTAAATATCCTTAGCCTGATGTTTAAAACGGCAGCGTTTTCAACACCTAATAAGAGTTTTATCAAAGAAAAGTATATTAAATTTCTGTACTAAATGAATGTCTCACAGAGACAACCAGTTCAGATTGGATCACATGCATTTTATTAGACAGAGTCACTGCTCTGTACATCTGCATATGCAACAGTGGGATTAACCTAATGCTGTGAATGGAAATCAAATGAACCCATCGCTTTGTTTTGGTGGATATGCACATCTCTCATACTGAGATTCTATTCACAGGAAAGTGAGTGGTGTTCTGTAGAGAAGAAGCCCAGTCTTACCCAGCAGATGAGCCAGCTGAAGTGGCAGGCATGCCACATGCAGGAAAAGCAGGCGGTGATGGGGAAACCACATGGCCCCAGTAATGCCCAGTACATAAGTGAAAATTAAGGACAACTGTAGTTTATGAAGTCTCAACCCAAGCAAAAAGCAAAGAGATTTTGCATATCTTTAACTGTGCACTCATTTTTCCAGTAGGAAACATATGGTTGCATTCAAACTCATGACATTTTTGTCCTAGCTATGTCACAGATCTCAGGAGTAGCTTTGCATAAGTCACTTGGCCTTTGTTCAGTATGAAGGCTGTAGAAAAAGCCAGCTTACTGCATTTATTTTTCTCTTTTTGCAGCAGGGAAATACAATACTTCAACTTGCATAATAATTTATGTATCAAGCAGATGTGAAAAAGACAAGATCACAACCTTTACATCCAAATCTTGTTCTACTAATACTACGAACATCCCATCTAACACTCTTGCTTCAGTACAGTGATACATTTGTTTGCAATGATTGTTACATTGCTTTTGATTAATAATTAAAGAAAGATGCCTAACCCAGGAGGAAATCTTAGGGAATGACAGAAACATCCATTTGTGATGGCACGGAGGTAAAGTAGTACAGCAGTCCCAAGAGATCAGCCACAGCTCAGATGTTACCTCCAATACATGCTGATGCCATCCTGCACTGTCAAATAAAACTGAACAGCACAATAGAGATATGTGACCAAAACTGTCAGCACCGATAGGTATTGCAGAAATTGTATTAGGAAAATGGATGTACTAAGATTCAATTTTTGGATTGTACAAAGGTTTAATTTGGCGACCTTGTAGGTCTCCCAGTAGAAGAAGGGAGAGATCCCACAGAATTTAAAGAAAAAGAAAAGAATAATCCATTTTCTGGCAATGCATATTTATCCTTCTATTTGCAAACCAGCTGACTGCACAGCATGATGCCTCTTTGTTTTAGTCTATCTTCTTTCAAATAATGACCAGGATTCTGCTTGTATTTAGATTCTGCTACGCTTGAGTGGGTGGAAGAAGGGGCAATTTTCATTTACAATTTTTTGATGCTGATATATTTCTGCTATGTCATATGCTAGTCGGTCTGTGGGCACCAACGCACTTCCACACACAAAGACATAAAAAAAAAGCAAAACAAAACCAAACTTTACAATTAAGTC
The DNA here is from genome assembly GCF_987193195.1 of Phasianus colchicus. Classification (NCBI taxonomy): domain Eukaryota; kingdom Metazoa; phylum Chordata; class Aves; order Galliformes; family Phasianidae; genus Phasianus; species Phasianus colchicus. The sequence continues at coordinate 14,702,317 of NC_143448.1, read as the reverse complement.
CACAGGTGTAAAGAATGTGAATTTAAGTGCTACTTATTGCTGTGAACCTTAGGCATACTTACACTTCAGGGTCTAGACAAAGAACAAGGTTTCCAGACACTACTTCCCATGCACAACAGCGGCTCATTGCTGCCTTCCTGCCCTTCCCACCAACACAGGCAGTGCTGTTCTGGGTCTGGTACAAAAAGTCTTCAAGGGCACTGATGTTACAGCGAACAAAACTTTAAATCTTTCAAAACACATTCATCAAACAGGTAGGCTGCATTTTCCAATTTGGTGTGATATATGAACCCAGGATTAATCAGCATGCATTGGGGGGGAAACCAAACACATCAAAATTATTCCAACCACCTGCACAATATCTCTTCATGGTCAGAACACATCACCTCGCTGACAAATGTTAACAAGATTTCACATTAGAAAAAGCATGCTGTTGATGGACTTAAATCATACAGCCCTTTATGTACTGCTGTCGCCTTTTTTCACAAGACCACTTAAGCAACAAAGTGATAATCCAGTGCAGAAGAACCAAATTTATCACACTTCACCACAGCCTGCTACAGTAACGTGTGGCATGACAAGGCAGCAGGCTCAAGCGCAGCTTCTTCCTGAGTGATCTCTTAATACTTCCACTGCTCTACCTCCTGTGCAGGTTTTGTCGATGACTTTCAGACGTGGCCTCTGTCCCTTCCCCAGACACATGCACAGGCACAAATGGCAGCACAGCAAAGCACCGGGGAATTGGAAGTCAGCGCAGGGCTCTCTGCTAGTTCATACATTGTTCTCAGCGAGACTGCAGAGGTGAACCTGAAGGTAGCATTTGGCTTTGGGATCAGAACTTCGGTTATTTATTTATTTGCAATGATAGTGATGGAAGACCCCGAAGACTGCTGCTCATTCCCCTTTCCTACGCTCTGCTGGCTCCAGGCACAGCAGACAGCCAGCAGACACACTTTGCCCTCTGCAGCAAGCACAAGTAACACTGACGCGCACAAATCTTTTTAGAATGAAAGTAGAGTTTGAAGGCAGCCTTTGAAATACACATCATACGCACTGCGTGTCCCATATGACACAATATTGAGCCCTCGTTGATTTCAAAAGTTACTGCGATTTACAGCTATGCAGTTCCACATACGCATCCCCTTCAAGTCCACTCCACACATTATCGCCGAATAAACTCACAGTGCAGTAGCTCCAAATCATAGCGTGTTTGTGAAGAGCTGTTACGGCTACATCCCTAATAACAAACATGGTTGGCTATAATTATCTGTACAGATCAAGGAGAACGGTGGCAGTGATGAACTAGGAGAGATGGCAAACAAAAATCACAGCAGCAGTAAATATCCCATACTGTTGTTGCACGGAACGGCTCAACAAAAGCCTCATCAGCGTGCAACCATGCTTCATTTATTTGCTTTTAAAAGCATGATACAATTATTTTTAAAATTGCTACCAAGGAAAGGATGCAAGTTCACAGACGATTTTTAGCCTGGGAATACGGTTTTGCAAAATGTCATTAAAAAACAAACTCTGGGAACGCAGCCGTCCTGGGATCCCTTCTGTTTAGTGATGTTGGCTATGCTGTGTTTCTGAGTGGAAAAACACAAGCCCTCTCGTAACAACGTGTTTTAGGAAGAGGTGGAATAGAGGTCAAATTTAAACAAAAAAGAACAAAAGCACATTAAGATTGCAATTCTGCATTTAGAAGTTCTTACTTCTTTTGCAGCTCGCAATTCTGCTTGTTTACATGATTTTTAAAACCTTTATAATTAACAAATCGTTAAGTCTGACAACTGCATATTACACGTCCAGTTCTCATAATATTTTTATACAAAATCGGCCCTAATTCATATTTACAGCACTGAGCACATATGCCAGAACCTGCCTGGCACTGAACGTTTTTTTTTCGCTCCTTGGTTATTAATATTTTCATATTCGTGGGTATTTCCAGCCTTTTATGGAATTACAGCATTAACAGAGGGCCACAGATAAAGTCTGTAAATGTAATACCTAGGTTCTGATTTATACGAAGCAAACCCAAAGCATTTCAAAGTCATTCTTATGTGTCTCAATTTTTCTAGCCATCTGCAGTCGATTTATTTAAGTTTATGCAACCTCTCAGGACCCTGACAATGACTAAGCACAATGGGGACAGTTAAGAAGGGCGTAGGTAGAAAATTAACTCTGATTTTGCTTATTTTTGTTGGTTGAAGGCAGAACCTTCACCTTATTTTAATGCTTTCTTATTTCCTCCCTCACAGTTCAGATGGAATGGAGATATAATAATGTGATAATCGAGTGCCTTCACAGAGCCCACCAGTGCATTACAACTCCAACATGCAGAATGCAAACATCTGCTGGCATCATTAAACCATTTCTATACTCTACATACCAAGACTTGACCCTGTGACCATTTCTACCATTAGATTTGAATGACCTCAGCAAAACAGCTGAAAGGCCAGAGTATTAATTCACAGAACCACAAGCTCAATTTAAGATTTAATTTGAGATAACTAAGAGCAACTGAAAGTGTATTCAAACTTATAAGTGTGGAATAAAAGATCTTACCCTGTTTTTCAAGTTAAATATAAATTCAATTATTTTTAACAGATTTATTCACAACTTTACAAACAAGGACGGGGTTCTTTTAGCATACCTCCAGCTTAATATCCAGCAATATGATGCTTCTGTTTAGCTTTTTTTTTTTTTTCTCCTAATTTATGAATGTCTTTCCTACAGGGATTTTTGTGCATTCTGATTATGTCCCTAAGGGAAAAAATGCTGTATTTATGAGCTATTCCCACCACACAGCTTTGAAAGGCTCACTTTTATTCTAACTTAAACTAGCTAAAAGCCTTTTTGTTCAATCACAATGATTCTAGATCTGAAATCTTTATGTGACAATTAAAATATTTGAAAACTCTTCTCTATGATGCATAACAAACTACACAGTGCTGTAGATTACACCTCTTGCTTCTTCTGGAGCTTTGGTAGGCTTACAGCCCTGGTTGTACATGTGGTTATATGTGCACATACGCACACATCATTATGCTGTTACCACGTGCTTTACAAATCACAGCAAAGCAGTGGGGCAGAGCGCTACCCCAGGATGCACACAAACACCAGCCAAGAGCACAGACTCAGGTCTGCAGACCTCCATCTGGACTTTGACACTGCAGCAAAGATTTCAACCCTCCCTGTTTTGCCGCCCAGAGGATGCTATATAAACTCTTGGAGCGTATCTTTTCTCATTTCACAACTCAAAGTCCCCACAGATATCACACAGCTATGGCTACACTGCACTCTGAAGTTAATTTTATACTTTATATTTATATATAATTTTTAAATCACTGCTCTTAAGCTGAGTGTTTTGTACATGAGCACCTGAATACTTAAGCCTTACTTATACCTGACTTTAGTCTAGGACTCAATGCAATATACATTATGGAATTTCAGCTCATCTATGGATAATCAGGCATTGTGTTGGAGTGAGAGGAAATCTTCACCAAATTACCACGACGTCAGTTCTGTGCGAAAGCATTTTCAACATGGTGAGGGCACAAAGCAATGGGGTAAAAGTATTTAAAAAGCACAGACAAAACCACAGTTCCCTAATGCAGCCAAGGTGAGGACAGCATAGATATGTTTAATGAAGAAATACTGCACGGATTTTTAAAACAAAGAGCCTTCCATCACAGGAACACTATAATCAAGATGCAAGGGGTCAGTCGCACTGCTTGTTTACCTGAGGGTACACAGATCCATTCAGCACAAAATGATACGTAGCATATCCTACTTTCCCTTTTCTCCTGCCTCTCCTTTACACCCCTCCCTGGTTTTGAAGAAAAACATTTATCACTTTGCTCTTCGATGCAGGAAGAGACTCCGGCTAGGTAGGGCAGGTTAAAATTTTCTTTGACTCCTCAGCACATTTGTCATGCAGGCTGTCTGCCTGCCGAGGAAACCTTTTCACCCCAGGCTTATTGTGAAGACATACCCCATGAGAAAGGAATAAGGTGAAAAATGATGATGTCACTAGGTTGTTGCAAGGTTAGCACACCCTTAAATGGAGTAATGGTAAATGAAGCAGCTGCTCGGCTCCCTACATACATGACATTCATCCTCCCATCCCATAAAAGCGCAGGACTTAGTCAGGACCGAGCACGAACTACTTGTTGACATAATTAGTGCTGGCTCAGGGACTCTCTTTAATAGCCAAGTTGGCCGTATTTTGCAAGCTTTCATTGGCAAAATTCAAACAAAGTTCAGCCAAGTTCTGTATCTATTTTGTTTTCTGTCTTATGCGTTTCCCAACTTGGAAAAAAGAGCCAAAATATCCTGGTGGCTTTTCACTGTTGTGGTAGTTGGTATTTTAAGATATTAGCTTTTAAAATATACAGGCACTTTTGGGAAAGTGTAACGCCCTAGAAGGGGATATAGATCATAAGCTCACAAGAATATAGGTGCAGGAAAAAGATTCATTAATGACCCTTGGCTTCTAAATATCTCAATAGCACACTCTCTACGTATGGTACAGAGCTTTGAATCTCTTGTCTCCTGGGTTTTCCTCCTTCCAGACAGAGAAAATTATCTCAAACATAAGCAGTGAATTTAAAGAAACCATTTTTCTTCTTTTTTTTTCTTTCTTAGTTTCATTAAACGATGAGCAAATTGTCACCAATTTGACTTTTGCAGTTTCCTGTAACTACGTTTGCTCTGTGGGACAAGGAATGCTTATTTGCCTTCTGTGCAAAGTTTGTTCTAGGTTGCCAGAATTTGTCAGTCCAAAACTTCAAGCCTCTCGTAGGCAATAATTTATGCAAGAAGTGATTTTTCCCCCCATTTCTTCACATTACTTCGAGCTTGCTCTACTTTGCAAACAGTTCCTAAATGTCTTGGTAAGCAAAATTAGATAATGTAGTTTCATACTGCAATTTTAATTTAAAGGAAAGGAAATCAGTTAGCTGTGCAATTACGCTAACTGTAATGCACATTCCGTTACTTTGCTTGGTGGCAATAATCCACCCTTGGGTCACATTCAATTGTTTCATTTTTATCAGTGACATAATGGGGTATCCGATTCCACACAGTAGTTCCTAATGGTTTTATGAAACACACAAGTGTTGCAAATGTTAACACATTCCACACAGCACAGAAAAGACTGGTTTGTAATCAGAGATTTCTCTTCGCTTGTATTTTTAACACAAATAGCATTTTTCTGCTGCATGCAAGACAAAAAAATGCCCAAACCAAAACAAAGATAAACCTCAAGGTGAAAGTCTTTCTGGAGCTTCCAGTTTTGCTCCCAGTTTTCTGTTGTTTTGAAAATGGCAGCATTAATGACTTTCTTTGTGCGCTCCCGTTTGCTACTTTCTTATCCTTGCCCCAGATCTGCCCCCAGATGCCTCTGAAAAGGTCTTCTTCCTGAGCTGCAATAAACACCGATGGACTGAAACACTGCAGTGTTCAAGCAAATCAGAAGGAAAAAAAAATCACTTTCTATAAAAGACAGGACTCTTTGTATACTTCAAGGCAAAACAAACTTGTATTTCCCAATGCAAAACACCCTTTAATTATGTCTATATTTTCAGGATTTGCATGAGAAAAGACCAGATTTCACTGTTATGTCAATATTAAGTGCTCCTACGAAAATGCGTGCTTCAGCATCTTCCTTGCGATTAGTTGCAGGCAAATACATTTTAAGTGTTTTTCTGTTTGATGACCAAAACTATTTGGAAAATAGTCATTTTGATATTGCATTAAGCAGCTTGTCTCATGATATCTGTACTGGGTCTGTCCAAGAAAATGCAACTGTGAAAATGAAACAGATGCAGAACTCACGCTATTGTTACAAAGCCCCAGAAAATGATGCCATGTTTTCTGTTCCACATGCCATCAGTAACACCAAATACCAAAACAAAACACTGACTTCTCAATTAGAAACAATGCAACATTGTCATAAACCACTGTGTTTTCCTCTCTCCACCGAGAATATTATGCACTGACCAAACATAACATGCATACATACTGTCTGATAACAGAATCACCCAATAAAAACTGCACGATAACATTAATGCAGTCATTAACAGACCTTTCCTCTACTAACACAACAGAAGTAAGCATATGGCATATCTCAGGGAGAATACAGTCACATTCTTGAGATAGCCTGCAATTTTCTGGCTTAATAAATTCTGAACTCCATTTCAGGCAGGAGAAGACATATGTCTAAGAGAAGAATGTGTCACTTCATTTTCACATAAATCTCTTTCTAAGTTGCCAGAAATATAATACATTAAAAAATAAAATAATAAGAAGAAAATAAATTGTCAAAAAAGTTCAATAGAATTAACATTGATTGCCTGAAGAGAACCCTACCACCCCAGCTCTCAGAAGCACTATTTAATCTAAGTGATGTGTGGGTTGCAGTGACTGAGCAGGTTCCTATGGGAGGCATGGCCTGCAGGCCGGTTGCTGGCATCTCACAGGTCTGTGCATTGTGTTGCATGTGGTATTGCAAAGAGAAGTAGGTTACAGGGAAAAAAAAAAAAACAAAAACCACCACAATAACAAAAACCAAACAAAATGAAAATACCTCCTGAGTGGTAAAGGCTGCTGGTGTTTTCCCAAGGCAATTTAGAAACTCATGGCACAGTCTGCTGGGACTCTCTCAGCTTTGTGCACACTAACTGTTAAGATGTAAATACAAATTAAAATTTTCCGGGCTTTGCTCAATTCCTTATACAACTCCATGCTGTAGAAAACCTTTGCCTGCTCTGTTTCCCTCTTGCCACCTGCAACCCACTCAGCCTAACTCAAAGGTCTGTTTTCCAGTTGAACATCTGCAAGAAAGCACAGCTGGCTGTAATACAGCCAGCACAACCTGCAGGGAAGCTGGGGTGTGCCAGGCAATTTGACAATCAAAGGAGGAGCCACAGGGAAACCTGAAAGAATAATTTGGGTGAGCCCTGGTAAATTCATATAAATGCCTTTTTCTATTTAAATCAGTCTGTGATGACCAACCTGGAAGATCTCAGTATTAGGAAACTAGACCATCTGCCTCTTCATCAGCAGTGTCACTTGCAACACTGAGTTACAGATTAATTAGCTGCACTTTATGCAAAGTAGATTACAACAAATAAATACTTTTAAATACAAATTCAACTGAAGAACTAAATAAGGCCCTTTACATCAATTGTTCACTAATTTTGTCTCATCTTATCTCTGCTGTGTTAAGTACCGCTGCATCCTTCAGATTATTGCTTTTAAAAATAAATCACAGAATAATGTTGCCGAGGCAAAATTGTACGAATGCTGATAAATGGCTGAGAGTAATATGATTTGTGTCATTATTAGAGGGTATATGCTCCCTATCAAAAGTGCTTTCATGACAAGGAAGGTATTGAAATTCAAAAACGTTTAATAAAATGTAAACCTTATAATCTTCCAGGTATTTATCCCGCTGCTAATTACTTCCAGGGGGCCTGGCACACATGTAAAAGAGCAATGGATATCAGCAGGGAGCACTTGCTAACCCAAAAAGTTAGAAAGACCACTTTCCCTGGAGATAAATAGCTGTTAAATCTGTCAACTTAAGCCTTAATGTGTAACATCTAAAATAATCTCTATTCTCCCTAAAGACAGGCTGTATGAGAATTAATACAGTAGTAATCTGGTAGACAGCAACCTGCAAGAATTTACAAGGCACAAGATCCCAACCAACTCAATCTGACCTGCAGCTGAAGGAGGCTGTCGCCAAAAACGACTGCTTCCCAAATGAAGGCATAATTTTCTCAGACTATCAGAATACTTTTAGCTGAAGTCTCAAGTGATGAAACTCTGTCTCTATGTAAATTTGCTGGGAAAGAGTTTGTGTGGATGTATTTGTGCATGAATGTGCACACCCTGAACGATATACACACCTGCAAACACTCCCGAAGGAGCTTGCTGCTTCAGGCACATCATTCAGATTAGTGGCAGCTCACACAGTTGCAGCATTCAAGGTTATTAGAGCAAATACGTATTCTTTAAATAGAGCACTGAATTTTCTCCCCAAATAAGTATTTTTGCTTTGACCAAACATATCAAGCAATCCTTTTAAACTGTGAGCACTAAGCCCAAAGCTTCTTGTATCACTGATGACAGCAGGCTCAGCAGCAGGTTAGGAGCCAGCTAACCCAATCTTTTGGGTTAGTGAGCTCCGGAACAATTACGTTTGGGATGCATGCATGCACACACATGACATAAGCAGTGCTTAGGGGGACTTAGCAAGCAATGTTCCCCAAAAGTTGCGCTTCAGACCTCTGCAGTAACCAGACAAATGACCTAGTCAAACAGAAACAACTGTAACCTAGCTGTGTTTGCTGACATTGCACAATTAGCAGCAAGAGTGAAACACGGAGGTGGCAAAAAATAAAAATGCAACAACACAATCAAACCCAAACCAAAAAGAACAGCTAGGGCTTGGGCCTCCTCCCTCAGCCTAAGTTGGCTGACACATGACGTATGAAATTAATGTTGACACATGTAAAGTACAACACATTGGCTGGAAGTAAACAAATACGGGATAAATGATCAATGTAGAGTAGAAGGAATTCAAAAAGGACTCTGGGATAATGGTAAGCTCATCATTAAAAAACAAAAGAGAGAGAGAGAGGATGGAACAATAGGGAAAAGAGTGATAGGAAGCACAGCGGCTCTTTTTACATGCTTGTACCTAGTTGCCTAGAAAGGGAATGCATGTTCATTGAAGTTAGAACAAGATTATCTAGTTCTGTAGCAAAACCCAGCCAGAATATTGTGTGACCATCTTATAAAATGACATTAATATAGCACTTGAAAAGGTATTAAGAAAAGCAGAGAAGCTGATTCACGGACTAGAAAGTATGAGCTTATAGGACCTAAGTTCACATAGCTTAGAATAAAGATATTTAAACAGAAATTTCAGGCATAGATATAAAGGAAAACTTTAAAGTAGGTGAAGCCAAGTAGTTGGACTAGCCTTTTTTGAGAGAGAGAAAATACATGAGGGACGATAGTACAAGCTAAAGAAAATGCATATTTAAAATAAATTGATGCCCTCTGTCATAAAGAGTAGTGAAGAAAATATCCCTCCTTAGTCAAATGAAGTCCACTCCACTTCATGCTAAGGACATGAGGGAGGTTCCTTCCACCGCCTGAATCTAGGTCATATGCTCCTTCACGCAAGAGACAGAAGAAAAAATCAGATGGAAATAGTAATTAAACAAAGCCCAGATGTGCCCAGTGGTGTTTTTGCATACTGGGGAGGGAGCAGCTCTCTGTGCTTTGCACTGCTGAGAGAAATTGGGGATTTTTTTCCCTCTGATTTAGTGCTATCTCCTTCTGGGAGCAAAAGCCCCAACAAGAATTTCCTGGACACCGACTTGTCTCCACCCAAGCCATGAAGGGTCTGAAGGCAGACCCAGCAGCTTTCCTCTCCGTGCCCTCCCTTCCTGCCAGCACTGGGTTACAGCTGTAATCTAACCCAAAGTGAGTCCCTATCTGCTAAAATAAGAGTGCAACCTTCAAGTGCTCATTCATTTCTTTTAACCACCACTTTTCAACATTAAGGATTATTAACTTTAATGCCATTGGTGAGAAACTTTATTATGTTTTCAAGAAATTGCTTTAAATCAAAACTGCAGATAAGGCATTTTTCTCCCCTCAGAATTACATGGTTGTGTTGGCAACCAGCAGGAATCCATTTGAGCAATAGAATTACCACCTCCTGGAGGTGAAAAATGGGACAAAAGCAGGAGGAGTGTCTCTTTCTCAAAAGTCAAGGGAAAAAGGGCAAAACAGGAAGCAATGGAACCCCCGGGAATGAGAAAAGCTAAACAATCTGCTGTTGACATAAGCCTGGAGGAAAATTATGCTAACACAAAAGCAGCAGTCCAGTTGTACAGATATTTTACAGCAAAACTGTAGAAATCAGGGGCAGAAAATCTGCTGTTTTCCATTCCAATCACAGTCCAGGTTCAGTATCACTGCAAGACTTTGAGGTCCTGGTGAAACCAGCAGTGCTAAACCACTTGACGTCAGCAAACGGAGCCCCTTGTTCAAAGGCAAAGAGCTTGTAGCAGTTTTCATGAGTATGAAGCACATGCCTACCGTGTTTTCCCTGAATGAGCTGTAATTCTTCCAAATGGAAAGATAAAGAAAAAATTGTATAAAGATATCCCTGTCTGAAATGACTTGCAAGAGCTTTTTCATTGCTGATAAGTGGTTGGCTTCTACGTAAATATCCTATCCTGAGTATGTGGAACGTAAAGGAAGCAACATGCAGTCAAGGGTTAAGAAGATAAACAATTTTCTGATGCTAGGTCCATCTTTCACCCACAATTAAGATAAACTTTCCATAGGTGTGTAGGAGCCAACAATACATGCATGCTAACATTTGCATAAAGGTTTTATAGTAATAACAAAAAAGGACTTTGTTTTTACATTGACATTTCAATTGAAAGATTTTGCAAAACAACTCTCTGCTGGGCCGACTTTCTATCCTATTATCACAAAGACTCTTTACCAGAGTTATAAAGCCACTGAAAATAAAGATGCTTTAATGGACACTACATTAACTATGGTGTTCATGGTGCAGCAGTATAGACCAGTAATATTTCTTCTTCTTGTAGATGTACAGCACGGTATAGGCAGTATGCATGGATAGTCACAAATCCCCAGCATTATGCCAAGATGACAGAGTACTTGTCTTTTTTTGTTCTTGTGCTGTAATTTATCTTAAAAAAAATGGACTCGGGTTTTCCTGCATACTATGAGAAGTGTCCAAGAGAATGTCATAATGGCATTACTCCTGCTGGAAAAGCTAATCTGCTTTACACTGTCCTCCTTTACGAGGCACTGTCACTTCCCAGAAACAAAAGTATCCGCATAACACTTGCTGAAAATAAGTTGTAAAGCACTGTCAGTTGCTCTGCAGAAAAATGCCAATTATATCACATGCTTTCCTTTCCTTAGCTTATAATATATGTAATGTTTGATGAAATCTGTGCCATGGCCTCATTTAGACCCGCCTGATACAGATGTTAAGCCAATCTTGATGGTGGAAAGAGAAGACCACGTACACAGTAATAATGATCCAGGAGAGTGGCCCTTTTCACAGAACGACATCACAGACACTGCAGAACCATCATTCTGCACATTATTTCCTCTTCAGTAATGTTCAACACCAATTGTCATTTTAACACTAAAAGTCTTTATGCTTTTTACATCACAGCTTACCCAAGCAGCCTGTTTTTTTTTTTCCCCCCTCAATTTTAAGTTCTTAAATTATCTTAAATCTTAAATTGCAATTGATATCTTTATTCATTATATTTCCCAAGCAAGATTTAGATAATCTCAGGAAACTTTAATACTGACTAGATTTAAAAAATTAATCATTAATTAAAAAAAAGATTCCAAATATCAGATGGACATCTCATAGAGTTATATCCATCATATAAAGACTCACTCTGATGTACACGCTGGCATCTTTTCTTTTGCCTCCACCTATTTCTTTTGTAGGTGCAAACTTCAGTTCCTGGCTTTCCAGTACCCAGCATGCTAATGGGAAAGATGAATTGTTCAGAGAGTAAGCATCCACTTGTTTCTGTTTCTTGCCCATTCCCATTTCTCAAAAACATTATCTTCATACCAAACAAGTCTGTAGAGGCTAATGATGACTCGGTAATTTAGTTACAGAAAATACATTTGACTGATTTTAATGTAGACCAGTTACAGAACACACAAGGACCATATAGAAATTAGTGTCTGAGCTATAATCATAGTGCACCAGAGGATAGTACTTGCAGAGAAACTACTCTTACTCAAACAAAATATTGCTTGTTTTCTTTGAATCTGAGCCACTCTATCAGAAGGGTTTTTCCACGTGTCTGAATATAAAAACTAAAGGATGCTATCAGATGGGAGGCATTTAGTAATACCTCTGATAATTGGTTGTGTTATCTGACATGGTAAGCAGTTCCAAATAGCTTATCTGGGGCCAAAAAAAAAAAAAAGAGGGGAGGAAAAAGGGAAATCAGTATTTTTTGTCGTTTTAAGAACAGAGTTACAAGCTACTGTGATACACAGAATTATTCGATTGGCATAAAAGTTTACTTTACGTTTCCCAGCTAGCTAAGATGCCCCTGTACCATGTGCTGAATGACAAAAGCAGCAAGAGGTAAGGCAAAAAATAATGGGGGAAAGGACATTGCTAACAGCTGCCTTGGTATGAGCTGAAAAGAGATACGTAGTTATCACTGAGGACAGCAAGTGCCTTCAGCATCTCCCAAGATTTACATCCTCTTTAGAAAGAATCTACAACATCCAAATCTCACAAGATTCTTATCAGGTAGAGTCATTTTATCTGGTCCAAGCTTTACATAACATCTTCCTGTGCCCAAACACAGGATTACACTGCACAGCCTTCTCATTTGGGCTGCTTGCATTTGTCCTCTGCTTGCTGGAAGTAGAGCAGCCATGCCGTTGGGGGTCTCAGATCACTCTGCTCTCAGTGCATCCTGGTACAACCGAAGAAATCTACTTCACGATAGAGTTACACTGAGAAACAAGGCACCTTCTAGCCTGCTGAGGTAGGAGGGCTTGACTGAGTTCTTTTTTTTTTTTTTTTCCTAAAGTTGTTTTTTTTTTAATGCATTCTCCAGATATTACCACTGAGCTACAAACTACTCAGGGACAAGCTTTAGTTATGTTCCTGCCAATGCAGTATTGAACACTGTTAGTTTTGAGCTTTCAAATGATTATTTTAAAAATATTTTCTGGTTCAGATGCAAAGTTTGGCTCTGTACATATCTGTTTAGAAGGACACTGGTAGAGAATTATTCTGTCACACAGAAAATGTATCTTCTTTCATCTATCAGAGAAGCTGGTATTTTTGGGAAATAATGATGAATAGATAAACTCAAAACTTTATCAGTTAGCTTGCTCTCTAAGCCATCAGCAATGGACCTGAAAGGAGAATGCTGGCAGAAAACTCGAGTGTGAGCAAATGCTGTATGAGCACACATGCGCATGCAATTGCTCTGTCATCTGGCTTCAAAACCACATTCCCTTTACTCAGACCCCCCAAATAAATCCATAAATAGAAAGGCTAAAAGACATTAAAGAACAGTCTCTGATTTCCTCTGTTAGAGTAAGCTCTTCCCTGTGAAGAGACAGCACCATTCAATTCAGGCTGAACACTCCTGCCATAAATGACAGAATGTCCTGGGAAGGAATGAGAATGCACACCCCTATGTTTTTGATACATTCAAATCAGGTCATGTGGGCACACTGGTATTAATTAGAAACAGCGTTGAAATAAAAACATTTTAAATAAGCCCAGGAACCGAATGTTAAAGCTGTCATTTTTTTACACAGCCTCATGATTCAAGGATTAATGGACCTTAAAACAACCATAAACCACTGAGGCCCCTTTCTGCTCTATAAGAATAAGAATAGTTTTATTTCTGCTTCAGTCTGCCACTCTTAAATTCATTGTGTGTCAGTGGGCACTGTAAACACCTTTAAGTATTTTGACATTGTGGTATAAGAAGCTGCTATCTCTTTCCTGCCTGACCTTCACCAGATCTATCCACTTCATGATTCATGAGAAAAAAAAAGGAGCTGGTAAACTAATGGCAAAGATGTATATGAGACATACACTAGATATGCACGCACAAATAATGCCATGGAAAGTATCTATTTCTTTTCAATGAAAACATTTTTGCCCTGTTCACTATGGATGTCGGATGTAACACAAAGGCTTGGAGTACTTGGGAGGTAAGAACGTTTCTGAAGGAAAGGCTGCAGTTTTGAAGTAAGATCAAATACGCAGAGTACATTTCAGGAAGGCCAACAGGATGAAGTAATCACTGCTGTTTAACAAAACAATTATAACAGCATTCAGCAGTACGATCATAACGGATCCTGGGAGTTGCGATTACACCGGAATTCAAGTATGTGCACTTATCACTGCACACAGCAGTGGGATGCCAACCTCAGCAAAACGATGACTGATAAGCAAAAATAATATTATTTTATCTGTTCTTAACCTTATCTGATACAAAGGTCAGAGTTTTGTGGTTCAAAGATCAGGACAAGAATACTGAAAACCAAGACGGTTTCAACTCTAACACTGAATTTTCTGAGCGCCCACACAAATGTGCTTGGGCACATTTTACTTTGGTCTCCCAAACAGGAAAACTGGGAACAGAAAGCAACTTCATCTAAAGCAAATATAGCTCATGAGTGAAATTAAACTTGCTACACAGCATACCCATTAATTTTCACTGTTTTCTACTATACACAATTCCTGTCTCTCTAAACCACGGTGCACCAGCTGGAGAGAACTCTGCTTCAAGAACTGTCTGGAGTGACTTTTCTGAAGGTTTTATTGCTCTTTTTTCAAATGCCACTTGGTTTACAGCTTCTTTTTCTAATATCTCACAACAGAACATTAAAAAAAGAAAAAACAAATTGGAGTCACAAGAAAATGTTATAGCACAAATGTTTAGCAAGTGGCTGTGACCCAATTTTATCACCAAAGTCCATAACTGTTATGCAAAATAATCCTCTGTCACTTAGTCAGAAATCTAAAATGATTGGAATGTCGTTATAAGGTACATAATACTTTTGACATTCAAATTCTTAGGAAATGTAATTCTCATCATCAGTGAAGATTCAAATGGTTTGAGTGAAAATGAGAATTTTTTTTTTTAAAAAGCAATTTCAATATTGATTTATTTATAGACAGATAGATATACACGGACTTTCTTGCCTATGAATCTACCTATCAAGGTAACTTTTGCTATAAACAGCATTTTAAAATTATCACATAAAAAACCATCAAGCACTAAATTAGAAAAAAAACAGAATTTTGAAAGCTACAGTTAAATTTATGAAGCAATTCTGCCACACTCAAAGGCTTGTTGTTTGACATGCAAGCAAATTCTTCTAGGGTGTATGCTTGCCAGGCAGGTGAGCCTCTTTACATGCTATTAAAAGGTGAGACAAAGGATGAAAGCAACCAAGGCTACACAATTACAGCCATGTGCAGGACACATGTACTTTGGACGTAAGCTTGTTTGCATGACTAATAGAGATAACATGAAATGTCTTTTCTCATCATTTCTTTCTTTTTTTTTTTTTTTGGCTCAGTGCCTTTTTTGCTACCTCCAAGAGCTGTTAATTTTGTTCACTGCTGAGCAAAAGTCAAAGTCAGAGTCTAAACAGCTTGTAATGAGTTTTCAATGGCCCATCTCACTGAAATTGAGGGCAAAGGAGCAGCAGACTTAGACACTGTCAGCCCTCTGAATTTATTATTGAGGGAGCAACGCGTTTGGTAGAAAACACAGAGAGGAGGGGCTGAGAATTTGGTTTTGCATTAAGCCTTAAACCACGATGTGTAATATTCATGTAAATACCTGTACTGTGCAGATAAATAGTCAAAAATTAATGCAATGTAGCTCAATTAACTGTGAAGTTAGATTGGTAATAGGATATGTTGGATACGTTGCAGTAACTTTGTTTGTCAGCCACTTAGTGCTGAAAGTTTGAAGTCCTGTTCCAGAAAAGCGATTAATACTTTGCTAAATACCTCGAAGTCACAATGAAACCACAGGTTAAAGGGTGCTTAGCACTGATAAGGAGTCAGTGATAATTTTCTAAGTCTGTGTCGACCATTTTTACACACTGCACAAGAAAGGTTGTCTTTCACCTCTGGAGCTGCTGCTTGCAGGTTACGAGGTGCTCAGAGGAAACTCAGGAATCAACAAGTCCACCTCTTCAAGTCTTGAATACATATATATATATATGATTGAATATTTGAATAACATCTACATAAGCTATACGCTTCTTAGTTTTTCTGCTTTACTTATTAGTTGGGGTTTTAATTCATTTCCTACTAGTGATCTCACAGCCTGTGAATCCGACTGCTTCATCTCTGATTGAAAATTACAGATGTAAGCTCTCATAGTAGTTCTCTCATAAACAAGGAACAAAGCTGCTACCAGGGCTCTATACTCAGGGAAAAGTTCTAGGCAGAGAACTTGAATTCATAATGACAATTCTTTCTTTTTCTTGGAAGCCTGTAGTCAAGTTCATCTTATGAAGGAAGTCAGACTTCTTGGGTAAGCTGGGGAAAAACAGTGCTGTAAGCTTATTAAATACTTTCTGAAGAAGCAGTCCCAGAATAGAATGCATTCAACACGCAGCACAGAACAACAGTAGGTAAGGTGGCATCATATCCTTGATTTGAGATGATCTGAAAATGCACTTTCAGTTCCACACACTGTTACTGAAGTGTTACCTCAGCCTTTCACCAATTAAATACAGACTCCACATTCTACACATGCATACATCAAATACTTCTATTTTTTTAACTACTACTACATACCCATAAAGAATTATGCTTCTGTGATATTTTACACTATTTTTTAATGCAGCGCAGTTAGGCAGGGAATAGCACTGAGGAAAGTCAGCAATAAAAACACAAGGCTTTGTTTGTTTGGCTTGATGTCATTTGGTTTAGTGCCAACAAAGAAACACCTCCACAGCACATCCACATCTGATCCAACATCATTGTCAGTATGCTCTATTGCTGGGCTACCATCCCAATGTAAAACACACTCAGTAACTTTACCAAGAAGTTTTTATCTATTATGAACACTGTATTTTTGCTTGTATTGGGAAAAACAAAACATACTATACGTCCATTTAATCAACAGTGAGGTTAACATAGCCTCCAATCCTCTGTCCTCATTCTTTCAAAAAGGCCCCCCCAAAATTTTGGATTTGCCTCTGATGTGCCCATGAGAAAGTAAATTGTCAGAAAAAACCATTAACAAGTATTCAGGTGAAAAGGGAGGCCACGACAGAACATTTGCTCTCAAGTGTAACTTCACGGGTTACCTTATTTTCCAGTGTCTTAAAGCAATGATTTTCAAATTCAGTGCAGTTCACAAAGGATTCCTCTGAGATCCACATTCATGCAGTGAGTTGGCTGGACAACCCCAACCCCCAGTATCCCTCCAGTTCCCCCTTATTTGTCGAGGTATCCACACATAAAGCACAACACCAAGGTTGTCATTTGCTTACTGCAGTGATGTGCCACTATTGGCTCTTTTCAAAAAGAAAAAAGGCAAAGCGAAGTGCTTGAACTCCTCCATAATGCAATGGCCATATTCAGAGGTGGGGAGAGATTAAAATGTCTTTCAAGAAGATTAATTAACAATATTAAGAGCAGGAGAAAGTTTTGCACCGTGTAATTCAACACTGCACAAAAGCACAAAGAAGAATTGTATGAAGTCAGTAGTCAGTATGAGTAGAAAACCACATGATTTAGTATAGCTTACTGGGAATATATTCAGCTCCTCTGTATTCTGCATTATTGACATGCATTATATTCAAGTAATTGATGTTTAAATGCAAATGAATGAGAACACTGTATCACCAGCAGCAGAATTCACTCTGGAGATACTGCTATGCTAAGAACAAGTGTATGTAGAATGTGTAGCAGCACATAAAGAAGTGTCAACAAAAGGTACTCAAAAGCAGATTAACAGGAAAAATGAAAATTTAATTGAAGGAAAAATATTTTATGATGTTTCTAAATCTTTCCAAATAGATTATGGTGGTCTATATGTTCACATTAAATCTCTCAAATTTTGCAAATAAGGTTCTTTTAAGAAACGATACATTTAGTGTACTCTAAATTTTAAATTCAAATGGTTTTGCTGGAAAATAAAAAACAATCTATAATGTATATTTGGTAGCAGCAGATGAAAGGTTTGTATAGTTTGAGAGGAATGTCACATCCATCCTCTTTTGCGTATGCATCACACAATAGCCTGTTTTATATAGGACATAAGACCTTTTCAAAAAGGGCCTTGAATAAATAATGTACTACAGAGAGTTGTGTATGTCATCACGTATAATAGAAGAGCCTCTTGCACCATGTATTAGTGAGGATAGATCTCCTCTACAATCCTATCATCACATAAAACATCTTCCAAAATCGTCACACTCAGGGCAGACCAGGCATTTCAATTTTTCATGGCACAATTTCCAGTTTTCCCTCCTCTCACTTTAAGTATTGCCAATAGGATTTCAGATACTTGTGCACACCATTTAACAGAGAAAGTAAAGTACAGAACAGCAAATCATTTCAATAGCAGCTGTCAGCTTCTGTATCTGCCCAGGGATGCTAATTTGGAACCTATGCAGCCTCGTCCACTATAACATTTATTTCCTTTGCACACTAAGCTAAGGAACACGCGCAGTGCAGCATACTATTCCAGACAAAACATCTCAAAAAGAGATACGTTCTCAGATCATTACAAATGAAAACGGGACATGAGTTTTGGTTCTTCTTCTCAAAGCTTTAACGCTTCCAGATTTGCAAGCAAAAATAAAAACACTGTTTCTATGCTGAAAATCCAAATATTTCTGAGTAACAAATTTGGCCCTACGTTTGCATTTCACTATTATGCCCCTGTTGAAAAGCTCCATTTTTTTCCATGGAACAGTGAACATTTATACAATCATTAAAAGCTCATCTTGCACCATATTTTTTATCCTTCTCAGTTTTAATACATTTTTATAATTACATTGAGGATATTCTAACCCTGTTTTTAGTGCAACAATAAAATTTATGAACCGTGACGAACGTATCATACCAAAGACCACCAGAAGAATAACAATGTGCACGTCAATAGAAGAAATCTGGGCTTCTCCTTTATAGGAATTTAGGAATTGGGAAGGGGGGATGAAAAATGTTTAAGACTGCACTCCCTGGATAATAGTGAAATGGTACCAAGATGACTTATTTTTTCAAAGTAAAATAAAAGATGATGATATAAATCCAGTCTTTCACAAACATGCTGTGAGGACAAATTTAATTGCAGAGAGACTTTCAATTTAAAAATACACTGGTAGGTGTATCGATGTTAGAGATTTCATCATCATGCTTTCTGGATAATAACTGTAATATCTAATTATCCTGTAGGTCTCGTGCAGCAAAAGCTATTTCCAATATCCCTATGTTTACATGTGCAGATTTCAGGTAGGGAGAAAATCCTCAGAAAGTAAACAGTTTTCTATCAGAAAAAAACTTAAACCAAACCCTGCTTTCACATAATATTACCAACTAGAAATATATTTAAGCATGCAGTCACTTGAGAACATGCAAGAGAACTCCTGAGATTTTATATATTCTAGTTCTAGCTTTTAAAATAGGTGTTTTCTAATTAAACACGGTGTGTATTTGAGTGTGTATGTTTCTGGATGTTCCCTGGTGTTTCATAAGACAACAGTATATTTTTTAAATAAATCATAAAAATGAAGGGATGAGGAAAAATCTATTTCAGTCCTTAAAGTTGCCAGATTACTCCAAATGTCTCTAAAGTAACCACTCTCCCTTCTCAGAAATAAATAAATAAATAAAAGAAAAGAAGAAGAAAAAAGAAACAAAAAGTGAAATATCCCAATAATGTTCAGGAAAAGCTACAGATAATCTACCCAATTTTTTAAACAGTTATTGTCACAAAATGGATTGAATAGGTATTGTAGGTACAAGAATACATAAACGAAATGCATCCCACTGGAAAAGCTTTTTTGCTCACATTGTCATTTACAGCTTCTGAATTAATAGACCAAGAAAGGCACCACAGGCACCAACAAAATGCAGTAAAACCATTGGCAGCCAGTGGTGTCTCAAAGTTTAATTCCCCTGGGGAGAAAAGGACACTGCCTAATCTGTATTCAGTCCTGACATTGTCCACATCTGATATGGAACATTAGCTACTAACTCTCTCAATAGACTAGTGTCCTTCAGTTTATATTACTTTATGTTAATAGTAGAAAAATTACACACAACATCATTTATCATTGTTATACTGTACTATACAACCCATAGCTTATTTTAATATATTTATTTACCCCAAGAGGTACAGAAATTTAAATATCTATCTCTAAGTGTATATAAATTTAAAGATAAACGTCTACTGCCAGAACCAACGCAGAGCTGCAAAAAGGGATACCTCATCCCCCCCCCCCAAATGTATTTTAATTGTACATATAATCCAGTAGGTGATGGCATTGCTTTCATCTGAGAAAACCACGTTATTTGTGTGATTCATCTTAGTGAATCAGCACCTAGCACAACATTACACCTTAGTAATAATTTATCTTCTGCCTTTTTTTTTTTCTTTCTTTTTCAGTTCCACCATGGGCAGCAGCTCTGTTTTCACATCCTTTCTCCTCTCTCAGCTATCCACCCTTCCAAATTGGACCAATAGCACAGGTACGCAAGCCCAGTCCTCCTCTGAAATTAAAAAACCAGTGCAGCTCATGAATCAACAAAGAAGTGTTATCTAATACTGTGACTTATTTTTTTCTGGATCACAATCTACATCCCAGTGCATCTAAATTTCAATTAGTCTGTTCAAAAACACTCCTGCAGTCAGTGATGTGTGCAGTTTGCTCAGGCTACCCAGAAAACAAAAAAGACAGCAGTGATGAAGAAGAGAGAGAGAAATCTATACTCTATTAAATGTATATTACTTTTTATAGCTTTAAAAATCTAGGATGTCAAAAAGCTTATTAATGATGAATCTATTTTTCACAAGAGGTAATTATATGCAATCATCCAAACACTCAATTTCAGGTAGTAATTCTTACATCGAATTCAGAGGGTTTTTTATTTTTGTTTTTATTGCTAATGGAGATGGGTTTAGTTTCACTTCATACAGAACTGCTAATTTTAATGTAAAGGCTCGAGCGACAGAAAATGAAACATATATCCACAGATGGTTTTTGCCAAGGGTTAGTACTCTCCCTTTTAAAAAATGCCACACTACTTCTAAGCTGAATTTGTACAACTTTAGCATCCAGTCTTCGGATCCACCTGAACTTTCTCCACCATGCTCCTATGCTGTAAAATAATGCACCAAAGTCCCACTGGTTTCTGAAGAATTACTCCTCATTAAATGGAAGTTACGTACAGTCACTGACAACAATAGAAGCATCTTTAGTTTTGCTATTACCCAGAGCTGCATTGCTGTCCTGCGCTGAAAACAAAATTAAGCAAATTCCTCACATCTATGATTCTTAAGAATACTGTAAACTCTTTCTACAAATATTCAGTAAGATATCTTCTCGGGTCAGACTGTTTCAGATAGTTTTACTACAAGGGAATACTCAAACATTTTCCAGGTACAAACTAAGTTCAGATTCTGACATGCCAGTGAATACTGCAGCATCTGTCAAGAGACCACGGCCACAGCTTCCTTGTGGCAAGGAGAGCAGGTTATGTAAAAGCCTCTTTTGCCATAAAACACAAGGACTGGATCCTTAAACGGTCAGAATTTCCATTTCACAGCAGTTTTTCCCAAGTAAGAGCAGAGTGACAAATTCAGTGTTTGACTTCAGAATTTGTAGGGCAGCAACAAAAGAATAGCTTCCACCCAACTATATTTTAAAGAGAAATGTTCACACTTACAGTGACAATTAAAGAGGACAGTATGAACGTAAATGTAATCCCAACCACACATTTGCAAGCACAGTCAACTTCCCAGTGCTATTGCTCATTTATTATTTGCACTACAGCCATTACAATCAAAATGTAGACTCAATCAGATAAGGGACTGGAAGAAGAATGTTCCATTCTACTGTGGTGCTCCAGCAAAATGAAGACAGACAGACGGGCTGCAGATAGAACTTCTCGTGTGCTCATTCATTAAGGTCATCTCATGACCTGTGTGCCACCGAGGAAAAGGCAACAGCTGCTTCAAGTATCAGTGCTAAGAATGATGGAAGTGAATTAATCCACAGATGGAGACCAGTACCTGAAGGGACCAGTCTGGTGAGCAACAGCAGTTTTTGCCTGAGAAATGTTACCATATGGAGTGCTAACGGGAGACAGAGGGCAATGAAAAGCTCCACACATCGTGTTAGAACCACAAAAGCTTAAGTGTCGTATTATTGATAAGTATAACAAAAAGGCTGTCTGCCTAGGCTCTTCTTATTTAGAATTCATAAGCTAACAAATTAGTTAAGATGCCATAATGGTGACTAAATGACTGAACTAGATGAAAAAGTTCCACCCAAACAAAATGATGTAATATAAGATTGTAAGAACTCAGAGGTGCGAAAGACCCATTCAAATCTGCATGATAGATTTTTCAGACCAAAGATGCATCAGCTGTTAAGCTCATATGACACTTTATGTTAGTCAAAAGGCTGAAAAGCTGCAATCATGTTTTATTAAAATAACTACACTCACTGGACTGGGCTGAGAGAAGAGCACAAGAAAACAGGAACAATTAATTCATTGCCTCAGAAATCTTACATGTAGCATTCACAGCTCAGACATCAGAATATAACTGTCTATCTTGGCTTGAATTGATTATTTTCTATACACGGTTTCAGGGAGAGAAAAATCACATAATTTAACTCTGGAATAACTGAGAGGAAGAATCAGAGCTGTGTCATCAGAAGTGCAGAAAAGTAAAGTTTGGACGTCCTGACAAAAATAGAGAGCTGGACAGCAAAAATTTGGGCTCGCTGTCATCAATCCCTTCTGGACCATAAGAGACAACAAGGAAACTTCCTACAAGGAAACCAAAGGTTCATGGTTAGGCACCCGGGCTGCATACAGCTGGCCCCTCACCTGGGCACAGAAGAACCCTCTCCTGCTCACGCTGCCAGCATGTGCAGAATTTGACAATCTTTACTCTGCCCACCAACAGAAGGTTGTCGTCTCCCCAAGGTCCTCCCTACGTATTTCCCCAAAGCAAGAAATTCCAGGTGAGATGAAATGAAGGGGAATGATCCCACGCTTCTGGGAAGGCTCCATGCCATTCATGCTCCTTTCTCATCCACTTTCTTCCAGTTTGATTGAGCATAAGCAATTGTGAGCCTGTACCAAACGTGTTCATGTTGCAGAACAAATCAGAGACTTTCCTTGATTCCTGCTCCCTGAAGTGTGCCCCCAGGGGATCATCTCTGAGAACATCAGATTAAGAAGTAAGTGTGTGTACACTTCTACTTGGAAGGCTTTTTTAGTGTTTACATTAAAAACCACATCTCAAAGCAGTTTTTAGAACTACAGTGTCAATAGATCTCTAAATAGAGACTGGAGGAAACGAGATGTCAGCCCATTCAGGATGACATTCAGGCTTTAAGGAGGAGGAAAGGTTTACCCACCTTATAAGCACTTTTACATCTCAATGGGCTGAAAAAGCTTCAGTCCAAAAATGAACATTTTCAGGTCATTTACTGATTATGATTAAATCACCTTCATGTATTACTAAATGGAAACTAAGCCACTGTATTCTACATGGGAGGTAATCCTAAGTGCTTAGCAATTTATTCAAATACTCAGAAGTTAAAATCATTTCTGGGCTGTTCACTTGTTAATAAGGGCAGATGGATGGCAGTTCGAGATAGCATTTAAATATCTTTGAAATATAATTCCTAGTTCATATAGGTCAAAGAGGTTTCCCTGTTTACATATTAAAACTTGATAATTTGAAGCAAGGGATGTTTCAAGATGGGTTTCTGTGAGGAGGTTCAAATTCCAGAGGGGGAAAAGTGAGCCCCACAAAAATACACAGAATTTCTCCTGCCTTATTTTCTTCATCATGTATATGCAGTTCCTGCTAACTGTGAACAAATACAGCCGAGGTGGCAGAAGGTAGCTGTTCTAGGAAGCCAAGTAAACATCAGCAAAATGACACTGCCTTTTTTGAAGAGCACCTTTTCCACTGTTCCCAAGGTTTGTAACACCCTGTTCTCTGATCCCAACTGGGAAACCAAGTTTTTCTCACTGTTTCCACACAGATTGCTCAACATGTGCTTGCGTGAGGGGATTTGGGTCTTGCAGTCTTTTTGCAAAGTATTTTGTTCATGCCAGGTGGTGCCAATCTGTATGACAGTATCTTGCTACCAGAAAGGGAGAGCCCTATCAAAATTTCAGAACATCTCTAAAGGAAGGGGGAGGTCCACAATGTTTAACTACACCAACTAAGTATTGTTAATTAGGTCATTAATCACAATCCTTCAGGGATCTCAAAATTCTTTTTCAAACCCATATGTTTAAGATTTAGAAAAAAGTTCTCAGCTCTGAAACCAGTGAAATGCTTTTACAATCCTTACCAGAGCAACAAAGTGCACATTTCCCTATCACTTACACTTTTCCATGCTTACATTTTCATCAGTGCACTGACTGTTCCCTCCAGTGTCTGCATGCCAGAGTCCAAGAACAAGTCACAGAGCTCCTTCCCCATACCCTGAGGGGAAGTGCTGCTCTCATCTGTGATGATGGAAATCCTGAGCAACTTATTTACATCAGTGAAGTCACCCAGAGGTCACAGAGAGATAGTTTTTTTTGAAGCTTCTTTTGCTCCATCATCTCGCTTTGTCTGTTACCTCTTTCATAAAACAACAGGTGCAAGAAACTGAAGTGTATGCAGCAGAATTCAGTTTCCAAAATGATTTTAGTATGAAATGTGGCTTTAGAAAAACTCCGCACAAAGTCTGTGCAGCAAAAACCTATATTTGTTCATGGAAAGTAAAATGCCTGATCACCATACAACCACATTATGAGACTGAAAGGGAGCATCCAATTTTCTAAATTTAAGCTATGTAACACAGATGACTGAATTTTATTCAGCTTTTCTGTATGTAGAGAAATCACTTACATATGACTAAGCCATTCTTGAAAAATACTGGAAAACAAGCTTATCTGTGAAACCAGAAAATGTTACATAATTCAAAACTCTGTTAAATTGTTCAGTAGGAACTGAAGCTGATTTTTGCCCTGTGACCATAAGGACTGCCTGCAAGAATTACTGCTGCCATTAGATAGTTGTTTTACTTAGTGCATCTGCTGGCAAAGGACATTTCATCTTACTTTGCTTAATTCTGGACAGCCAGTCATATTCAGTTATTGTTTTTATTTTTATATATTATAATAGAATTACTGTTATTTCTCAATTAGCGTACTCCCTTCAGGCAGCTGCAGCCTTTGATGTTTAGTTGCTTTCCAGATGAAGCCACCATTGCCACTGCTAAGCCTTTAGACCTCATCCAAACTTCAGCTACTGTTGCTACTATCCCATATTGTTCACTTTCTTTTTCCAGGCTTGGCTGGGCATAGCTGCTCAAACTCCCAGTGGGCCTCATATGATTTTTGTCCTGGTCTTAAGAGGAGGTAATCTTACCATCTCCATCTTGTGCTGCTTGTTAAGAACATGTTGGTTTAAAGTAAAATATTACCACTATTGTGACTTAGACTTCACAGGAGACAGCCTTAAGAAGTGCTCTCAGGATGTTGTACAGCAGAGTAATCATCAACATAAACACAAGTTTCCAAGCCCTTGTAACTGCATGATGTGAACCCAAAGATACCGAGGCAACAGAGAACATCAAGTCAAGGTATTCTTCTTTTAATATGCATGACATCCCCTCACACTAATTATATACCACGACCACCATCTGCAATAAACCTGATAAAACCCAACATACATGCTACTGTAATCTACATTTTTTTCACCCGTGCTGCAAGTTAAAACTTCTTTTGCACACAAAAAAGACAATTGACATCTCCAAGAAAACCAAGCTCCAGTCATTATTTTCTCCATGGCAAAAGTAAGACAGAAATTTTCATTTTGTACTATGGAGTAATAATAGAAACTGGTGAATGCCTTTGCAGTATCTTGAACAGAATCACATGGAGCAACTTAAATACCACCTTCTTGATGATCTGTTTGAAGTATGCCATGCAAACATCTAGGCACTGTGCACACTTACTCCAAAGGCTCAGAAAGGAATTTAAATTATTACTGGCAAAATAAACTGGGAATTGTATGGTAGATGTCTACTTATGGGAAATCTAGAAGACAAAATGTCTTAACTGGGAGGATTTGAAAAAGATGGCTACTGGCTAAACTGAGGCAAAGCCTTCCTTACCTGAAGTTCTAACTCCTTCTAGCCTGTGAAGGGATCACACATCCCTCCTGTTCCTCCTCAGTGTGCAGCAATCTGGGAACTCCAGCTCTCAGCACTACACTCCAGCAAACAGTGAGAGGACACATTACATAGGCAGAAATTGAACGCATACTTAGGCATTACTTGTTCTGCATTCGTTGCATTTACCAAATGATTCTAGGGAAAAAAAAATAAAATAAAAAAAAGCTTTCCTAAAAAGGAGGAAACAAAACTAAGTTAATCAATCATTCTGCCTCAGAACTCTTAAAGATGCATGAGTGATGATGTTTTATACTTCAGTAATGTTATAGCTACTGGCTTAACACACCTGCGCACAGCCTGCCACCCAATTACAACTAGCATTTGAAATAATCCAGCTTGGCTTTTTAAGGGTTGCTGTTTGTCCCTTTTTCTCCTTCTTTCAAAGCAAAGCCTTCTGTCTACAGACAGGCACTGAACAGTTCCTGCCTGACCTATAGATTAATCAGAATTTAAATACTATATTATTTCAACAGGCACTTCTAATATGTGTTTCCTGCCATGAAATGTAATTAGGGAAAATTAATTTACCAGGGGATCTCTGAAGCTTTACCTTCTTCCCCACTGCTATTTGCACTGGCCAACATTCAATTGTAATTCCCTTCTATCTCCAAGTATATTGGGGCTATCTCCTGCAGACTGCCTCAGAGCAGAAAATGTCACCCAGTATTTGGAAAGCTCACAAATGTGACATTTTTCCTGTAAAACTGTACTGCAGCAGTCAGCTTCAATAGGTTTGTCATTGTTAATGAAAACAATTGGAAACACACTGAACATCTTGTTTCATGACTTAAATCAGTCTCTAACTGTATTAGGGATGCAAGCCAGCGCTCAGGACACATTATCTGCCTGCAAGTCTCTGATGGACTTTCAGTGTTTGTACGCAGCTGGTACTTGCTGTTGTCAGGTCAGATAATGAATGAGGTACACTTCAGTTCAGGTCCTGTGCACTGGTTTTCATGTTACGTTCTGAACCTGTACTGCCCTTTATCTTTCACCACTGTTTTTTTTCTTTAATTATTTGGAGGCCACATATTCAGCTGCAGTGCAATGTCTTCGTACCCAACTTCAAAAATCTTCTTGCAGCCTGCATTCAAACGCTCTGAGGGCTGCAGGCCAGCTTTTGGAAACTTCTGTTACGCAGGGTATCCAGAGAGAGAAATGAAGATCTGTGCAGCAGACACAGTCCACCTTTTGCAACTGGGTTTCATGGATTTTCACTGTGAAACAAAAGGCCACGGCAGCCTACTAGGATGAGTTACACAAGTATGTTCTATTTAACTCAGCAGTGTCAGGCATATAACGTGCCCTTTATATCCATAGTTTATTTTAACACATATCAAGAAGACAGAAAATTAGTGATCAATGTAGAAGGGAGCATGAGGTTTCATTATAAATTAATGTAGGAAGACTCAGACTTCAATGATGAAATGAACATGAATCTTAAAAATTGTCTGTCTTTATGAAACAGTTGAAAATTATTACAGTATATAACTTTTTGGTGACATTTTACTGCAAAGGGCATATTGTTACAAAATTTAGCAATGATGTAGCTAACAGAAATAGAGCAGGGAGAGATACGATTATTTATGTCACATGATAAAACATGAAACATGGATGTATTTGAGTCACTGAGTTGCAGGGTGGGAAAAAATATTTTGCCCTGCTCTTATGTGAACCTTCCTGCTAAATGAAGGAACAACACAGATGGGACATTTGGGGACCCAAAACTGTACAACAGCAGCCAGTAGCCAACTGCAGCCCATGCTGTTTTGTTCTGGTGCCTGGAAAGCAAGAAGAAATAAAGAAAAAGAAAGTGCAAGAAAGGTTCAAAGAACTTCTCATGGATTCCCACTTTAATGTTTAATGCTGCTTTTTTTTCCCAAACACAAACCACCTCTGCAGCAATACAACAATAGCTAATAGCTGGATAAAGAAGTCACCTACTGAAACTGTGTGAAAAGCATGTCTGTAAGTGGTGGTGCTGCAAAACAGAACTGATGAACAATCTCTTCAAAGTAATTCTCCTGCCTTAGCAAGAGCTAGAGAAAACCCGTGACCCCAGAAGTGGCCATGAGTTAATGCTTATGGAGGGGTGCAATGAAATTCAGAATCCTTATCAGCTCAATGTATCCATACAATATGTTTTTTAAAATAAATCCCACATATCAAAACCAGACTGACTTAAATACTTAAAATTTGGGTGCAACCGTTCGGGCACATTTCTCTAATACAAATATGATGAAGAAAATAAATTTTCACACAAAACTCAGGTCAAAATGAGGTTTATATTGGAGCAAAGATTGTAGTCTTACCTAAGAAAATATTTACTCATCTGTAAGTTTTCAACACTATTCATGTTAGAACTGTATAACAGAATTCAAATATAAATTTCTTGCTGTCCCCTTAATTAATAAAACCCATCTTGATCTTTGTCTTTTTTTTTTTTTGTTTCTTCTTCCTTGTCTTTCCTTCCTACCTTGCCAGTATAAATCACTGTGTTACGTTAGCAGGCTTCAACTCTACCCACACCACCAGGATTTCCTTTAAGCAAACAAAAGGATAGTAAAGGAACGAAAACCATTTAAAACCTCTTGCTAATGATTACAGATTCTAAACCCACACAAAAAGACTGCAAGTTATAAGTAAATTAAAGCAAGAAGATTCAAATAAAGACAAATTGTTTTGGTTCATTAAGTTTTAGTTTAACCGTGTGTTGGTTTTTTTTTCCTAAAAACATTCTGCAAAATGATTACATGAAAATCTTTAAGAAAATTTTTGGGCATTTTGCTTGTGTGCAAACCACAATTAAACTTTCTTCCTTCATTAAGAAGTGATTTGACACCATCCCTGTAATCTGAGATGTTCATGACGGTCTAAAGCACTACTGAGTGAGAATCACTTGATCTCAGAAGCATGACAGATTCCATGGCAAAAAGCCATGGAGTTTACAGTGGTATCATGGCTCTAGTGCACCCCTATTACTGTGGACATAGTAAGCTAGGTTTTCACCCACTAGGTATATAAAACACTGAAAGTGATCTAAATTATTTTTCCCTGGGAAAAAAATACAATAAATTCAGTTTAGTGCATTCAGATCTACTATTTCATTTTTACAACAGATCTATCAGCATTCTGTAAAACTGAGCACCACACTAAGATCTCAATGTAAATACTTGAGTATTAGAATGCTTATCACCTACACAGTAACTGAACAAAACCCAAGTAAATGAATTAACTCCAGTGCCAGAGACAACATTGGAAGAAACCGAAGATCAGAAAACACAGGAAAATCTTTCACATAGCTGCCATACTGTTCAGCTGGATAAAATTTAACATCGCTGTGTTTTCATTTATTATATGCAATAATACACACAATAGAAATACTATACAGGTATAAAGATGCAGTATTTTCCTTAATGTAAGATAAACAGAAGACACACTTATGAAATCTGAACGCCAAGAATCACAAGGTCTGAACCTGTGTGTAGAAGAAATACAAAAGCATACTGAAATACCCACTGAAATACCCACTCAAAAAGCCAAAGAAGTTATGGAGCCATTCATGAAGATTTTCAGTTCGAACTTTCAGCACACTAATAGTTCTACACATCTTCCTTTGTACGTGACATCGTCAGCCTTGGAGCATGTGGAATTGGACCATGCAGTGTAATGTAGAGCAATACATTTTTGAAGTAAATAAGCTCAAATCACTTAATAGGAGTAAGAAGTAATACTCTTCTGTGCTTACTAGCAGTTTTTTATTACTTTTTGCTCTTTTTGCCTTTCTTTTCTACCAAAGGGCCTATTTGTTGATTGACTTCCTTGTGTACTTGTTTTTCAGGAGTGGTATAGAAGAAGTCAGCCCTCACTGAGCAGCCCCCAAACTGTGAGCAACAACAGCTCAGCCACCGGAGGAGCAGTGATCTTGGCTTTGTTTTGTCACACACACACACCGCAGTTTGGGACTTCAGCTTTCTCAAAGTGTGTCAGCTGTTAAAAACCCACTGCCCACTGATAGAGCAGCACAGTTTATGAGGTCAGCAACTGTTCACCTACTCCAAACCACAGAGGCAGGATCCAGGCAGGAGGAGCAGAAGGCTTCTGGTGCAGACCACAAGATTGACCAACACAGCTCGGCGGGGACCTGCTGGCTGTCTGGGAGTCAAAGGTGCTGTTCAAGTAAACACAACAAATACTCCAAGGAAATAGTGTCTGCACTAAGCTGCTAGAGAAAAGGAGCCAAGAAATTCAGGCAGATTAATAGAAACCGGCTGATCAGAGCTCCTGGAAGTTGCAGCACCATTCTTTCAGAAGGGTTCTTAATCTTTTCTGACCTAGAGTACTAACGGTCTACTCCAAACTGATTAGGGAAAATGCAAACACATTAACCTTACAGTGATGAAGCAATAAAGACAGCAGACAGCGCTCTTAAAGCAGCAAAGAAAACAGTGCTTAAAAAATACCTAATATTTCTTCCCATCTCTGGAATGTGCCAGCACAGGGCACTGAGCAGGCCATGGGCAGCGTTTGGAGCCTAAAGCCAGTGAAAACACTGGGGACTTGCTTCTTAATTTTAGTTCTTAACATCATAAAGACTGCTACCAAGTCCTGATAACAGCTCACAAACAACTTCATGTACTAATGTACATGCACTTGTGAGATGGTTACATATAGACTTTGTACAACAACAATGAAGCTTATGATTGAAATGCTCTGTGGCAATT
This sequence comes from Phasianus colchicus, assembly GCF_987193195.1. Lineage (NCBI taxonomy): Eukaryota > Metazoa > Chordata > Aves > Galliformes > Phasianidae > Phasianus > Phasianus colchicus. The sequence goes on along the minus strand of NC_143448.1, from coordinate 14,671,547 downwards.
ACACTTTCTGTACACAGGATACACTTTCTTTAACTGCATTTTCACTTTTTCTGTGAAGCAGTTATATTATCTGTAATCAGCAATTTACACAGTGCTAAAGCAAATAATTAAAATAAATATGTGCATATCATTTGTGCATGTGTTATACATATACGTATTTATGTGTATACACAACACATACATGAGCACACACACACCCACCTTCACATGTGAAGATAAGTTTTATAGGGAAAACCAACAAATAATGTTTCCTATAACCTTCCTGCAAGTCTTTTTCAGTCCTCAACGCTTCTTGAGTGTAGGGAAGCTCTATTCTGACATTGTTGGATTTCCCACTGTTGTATTTTCCTCTGTACCACCTCTGTTCACTTGAAAAGATATTCCATATGAACAAATTTTGTATGCACATAGCTATGGTAAACAACACTTATAAGACATTTCTTTAATGTTTGAATATTTTTTTCACTCTTTTTCTTCATAACCCATGTTCTTTTAGGTAGCTTACTGTAATGTGTTTCATGAAATATATTTCCAAAGTATTAACTCAAGAGCCTTCTTGATACACAAAATTCTCTGTTTATCTTGTGATTTCTTATTTATAAAACATCACCCAGTACTTGAAGTGTACTTCAGGAGATTCTGTCGGCACCTAAGTTCATAGAGAGAGCAGTGTGACCAGCACGAGCAGCTTGGTACTTCAACAGGATGCATGCATCCTCCCTGACTGCTGCTGTGTGCCCAGATTGCCTCTCCATGGAATTGATCTACAGTGGTGATTCTTCCATGCTGCAGCCACCTTGTCCTAAAGCATAACGTGTAGCTGTTGTGAGATACTGGAGTTTGTTACTCAAGCTTGAAATCAATAACTGGTGTGCATGCTCCTTAAATGGCACGGGGGCAAAATATGAATGAGGAATTCATTATTAGGGATTTCCTACCTGCCTGCATTGAAAGAGGAATGGTGAGCACCAGAAGACCTGCATCAGGGTGATGGTGACTAGACAGACATTAGCAGTACCATGACTGTGTTTTGGCTTAAATTTGGGTTATTGTCTGCTAATTATGAATTTACTTTGTATTTCTAAAAAAGAGAGAGCAACTCACAAACAGAAAAGAGCACAATTACACGTGTGTTAGTAGTTGAAGATGGGAAGCTGAGCAGCCTCCCAACCAGATTCTGTAACCCACTAGCACCACATTCTATCAGATTGTTGTTACTTTTAAAACAAACTACAGAAATCTACAGTAGACGGGTTTACATATTGCTTAGCTTTTTGAGTTAGTACTATTTATAAAAGAACACTGCGTTGAAAAAACACTAAATGCCTTGCCAATCATTTCCATCAACAGATCCTTACAAGCCAAGCAAAGTGATGGTTTGTGAGCTGTTGGGACTTTTCTGCCAAGCCGTGCTGGCTTGAGGAGTAAAACTCTGTAACAAAAATATATGCATAATAACAAACAATGACAAAGAAACACAGCCCAAGGAAACTTCAAATATGCTGTTCAAGTATTTGAAGTTGAAACAAGTAAGCAATACTGTCGTCTCCTTAATTGGTTGATTTTGGTTTTTTTCCAGGCCTGTAAAGATCAATTCAGTGACATGCAGAAAAACAGAAAGCGTTTGTTCGGCACCTTATCCTGCAAACTCCATGTGTGCATACAAAGATGCAGCTTTGTGTTAAAGCTGTAGTATATTGGAGATGCATTCCCATTGTACTTATTTGATATGTCACAAAAAGTTATCTGCATGGAGATTTAATAATGTCATTAAATGAAATCTGATTGGACTTTAAGCATACATATAAAGTACCCTTATAGCCAGCACGTGTATGTTCAGATCTTTTAATTCAAACTGACTGATTGAAGAAGAAATTGAGTTAGCTAGTAGGTTTGTAAGGGTAAGATCAGTCACTCTGCAAATTATTCCATCAGAGGAAAAGCCAAGAGTACAGAAAAGACAACAAAAAACATCAAATGTTCCCCACTATCCCAATACATCAAAGCCTTTGTTTCATAGGTGCTGGGCTGTGACTGCCTGCTGTACATCTCCAGCCAGGATGCAGCTCCCATTCCATTTACCCAGTGCTCTGTTGGTTAATGTTTCTCTCACCAGAGCTGGCCTGGCCACCATCTCTCTTCAGCTCAACTACTTCTGAAAAGAAAAAGCAGCTGCTTTCTAGTTTTACTAGCTGGCTAGTTTTCTGGTTCTGGTTTGGCCACACGCAATAGGATAGAAGTATAGGTTTGGACAGCATTTATAAATTCTTACTTTAAGTGTTTCCATTCTCAGCACTTATTATAGCCAGAGACCAATACCTTTAAAATAATGAGGACTCGCAACCATCTCTTCTTATAAAAATATGATGGCATTTATGTAATACCAAAATTACTCATCTATTCTAAGCTAGAAAAAACTAAATTTTAAGATTTTAGAGTACACTTACATGCCTACACTGAAAGTAGATTAACTTGCTGGGAGAAGAGAGAGATTGGTTACATCCCACTTTGGGCTCTGGAACAGCTCCATAATAACCCTCACCCCTCTCACCTCCTGCTGATACACAAGTGCAAGCTCCAGAGCAGAAGCTGAGGTGGAATATCTGCTCTGGAAAAGCAGCCTGCCTGCATGGAGGAGGCTTTGGGTGAACGTGCTCCTCACCATGCAGATGCTGTGCAGCAGGTTTGTTCTTTCTCTAGATACTATGAAATTTCAAAACAATGCCTGTTCAAATCAATGAACCCTCTCCAGTTTCCATATCCGAGAATTACGTGCACCCCTTTTATAAGCCATCCACCTCCTACCAGCCAAGGCACTGAACCCCAAAACTCCCAGATCTCACGCAGCTGTTTCTGTCTGGCCACTGAACTGCCAGATACTGATGTTGTCATACAGTTTCTGTTCATTTTTTCGTTACTGTCTTGAGCCTTGGAGAACAGTTCCAAAAGCCCATTGTGATGGACATATTGCATGAGAAGTGATGATCATGCTGCTGTAGTCTGTAAGCAGACTGATTTGCTGTTCTTTCTTTTTAATGCTTCTGATTTGCTGAAAAACTGTAATGGGGAAAATAACCCTCTTCTCCTCCCCCCAAAAAATCCAGCTGTGGGAATGTTTGCTTTTTCTGGCAGCACTAATATTTATCCCTTAATAGGAATTCTTCCCTGTGTTTAGAATGTTGCATTTACAACTTGAAGATCTAAACATGAAGTATTTTATCAGTATGTTTTTCTCCTCTCTCTGTGCAACTTTGCAGCAGTTAAGAAAAAGCAAATATTAAACCAAAATTACTGTCTTGGAGTGTCTGTGAAAATTTATGTACTAAAAAGCAGCTGTAAAATTTTAGTGTTTAAATTAATGTTTTATGTTTACAGTAAAAACTCTCCACCCATGAAGGGCTTTTAAAAGCTACATGCAAAATACAAGCAAAACCAAAGCAAACAATAACACTCCTGTGAAGCCTGGCTTCAACACACACAATGGCAAATCAGAATTTTGTGTAAGATAAAAGACAGGGAGAAGTCTCCTTGTTCCAAAGAGCTCTCTGATGGAGCAGCATTTGAGCTGCTTCTCTCCTGCAGTATTTGTTGCAGAGGATAGAAAAGACGAACTCCTGGCACACATCTCCTCAGTTACCCACACTGAAATTCAGCTATAAAGTGACTTCAACAAGAGCCCATTCTCCAGCAGCCACTTAAAGCCCTCATTTCCTACGTTTCCTCTATATCCTCACACTCCTGAGCATTACTTGGTCAGAGCAATCCCATGCATTACACTGTTGCTATCATCTTTTCCTTTTGCAGCTCAATTCTGGTTTGCAGGTCTCACTGTGGGGAGACTTGGTCCAGATATATTCAGGTGGAATCGAATATAAATCTGTCCCAGCATTTGGAATGATTTTCAAAACCTCTGTCAAAGTAATGACAAGAAAATGATAAAAATAACTTCTCAAGAAAGGTCCAGCCAAGGATGACCTGGCCTTTACCACATCTGCATGCTGAGCTCCAGATCAGCCGCTGGGAATTCTTGAAGGCTCTCACTCCTCTCTCACTGCAAAGTATTAGAAAGCATTTAAAGTAGTGATTTTTTTTATTTTTTTTTTTTTTTTACTTCTCTAAAAATAGGGAACACGAAAACCAACAAAAATAACATTTCTTCATTTTTTTCTTTTCTTTGCAGTAGAAAATATTTCTCGTGCCGATTGTGTTTATAAAGTACACATTACTCAGAGAAAATTAGAGATGGTCAGAGAGTATAAGCATTAATGTACAAGCTTCGGTGTTTATTTGGATAACAGAATTGAAATTTACTACAGGCTAATAGTGGTTTCACCTTCCTACACTTGAAGTGATTTGTTCCACTAAGTGCTACCAAAGGTGACCTTGGAAAAGGCCAATCTGGGCTCCTGAGCATCTTGCAGGAAAAACTCACCAAGCCACTTGCAGGAAGCATGTACATAGCTCTTAGCTTCAAGGATTTCCAATCCTTGCCATTGCTATAAAACATAGGAGTTGAATGAACATGAGCACAATGCTCTCCATTACTACTGATCTGTTTATCAGACCTTTAAAGCATTGAGCCCTTAAGTTCGTGTGCATACAAAATATATACACACATGTACAGGCAGGTAAGCATTTGAAAAAGTTGCTGCAGAGAACTTTCTATGTTATGAAAAGTTTCTGAGGACACTTTCTAGAGGCACTACTGAAATTCTGCCCTAGTCCATCTCAATAGAGATGGGCCTGGAGAACATCCAGGTCCTAAATACGGTTTGTCATGAAGAGATACTCAGAGCTATTTAGCAACTGAGGCAGCACTGCTGAAGTGAACACATTTAAGAACACGCATTTAAATTATTTCCAAGATGTTCTTTGCATATTTAGCACATATTCTCCTGCCCTTTTTTGGCATTTGCATGACTAGATTTTTTGAAACTATCTGTGCTCAGCTCCTCCTCTAGTCTTTGTGCATCTATAATTAATTTGTCCATACATCATAAGTAATTCTTTTAAACATGCCAAATATATGCATGCTCTTCTGTACATAAGATGTTCCTGTTGCAGAATAGCTACCAAAATTTATGAGGACTTCAGACAATCTATTAGTTTTATTAATTCATATCAGGTCTGCTACAAGCAATTAAATTAAATTAATCAGTTAAATCGAGATTAAATTATCTTGGTTTTTAAAAAAATCAAGAAAAAAAAAAAAAAAAAGATTTTACCTAGTTTTCCTCAAATTTGGAAGCCCTTGTGTAACTATCTTCTCCAATTTGTGAACTGTAATGAACACAATTTGACAGAAACAACACAAAGTGACTTAAGCAAGTGGCCAGAAACAGTGTGCGTTCTCCAATAGCATCACTACTGGTGATGAAGGAATCAGCAGCCCTTCAGATCCTCTGCATGAGGATACAAAGTCATCGTGACTATAAAAATAACAGCAGCAGTGACATTTTAAAAGAAACTGTCCCTGTTTGGTCTTATCTGTAGCCGTAACTCTAGAAAATAGCTTTTTTTCTAACGTGTCTTTCAGGATTAAGAACACATAGCTATTGTGCTATATAATATATAGCGCATCAGTATTTCTTGGCCTTGGTTAGCTCCAGATCAGGCCCTCATGTCCTGGACATTATTCAAATAAGCAACTTCTCCATTGGGTAATTTAGCCAGCTCATGTATCTGGTAGCTAAGATTTATTACCTCATCGTCTTAGTTAAACTTACAAAATAGGATTTGGACAGAGGAGGGGAATGTCAAGAGCATTTACAGCACTGCCGTAATGTAGCGAAGAGGTGAAGCAAATCTGAACATAGTAATTCCTAATTATTATTTGTATGTAGATTAAAAACAAATTGACACAAATAAACACCAGGGACAGGAACGAGACTACCTGCACTTTCTGAAACCTCCCTACAGCAACTTAGAGTAAAAATGGGATTTATTTTACTTATGAAACAGGGATTCTGCAGGTATACTAGTTAAAAAAAAATCTGAAAACAGACTGCTTACTAAAGTCTGCACTTAAAATTGGCCTTCATAACGCAATCTTACATGGAGCTTTGTACCTTTAGTGCTTTACAAAGGAGTCTAGTATTTTTTTCTCCCATTACAAATGAGGAAAGGGATATGAACTAAGTTTTAAAGTCACCAGTACAATGGTAGCAAATCTGGGAAGAGAATACCATAATCCTAATTCTTAACGGGATCCCCAGTATAATTCCTAACAGTTTCCAAGACCAGAAGAAGACCAAATGGCATTTCATTTTTCCCCCCACTATCTTATTGCCAAGACATCCAAAGGAAACATCCTTGGCAGTGCTACCATGGTCACTAGTGTTTCTGACAAGTCATAGCAGAGAGTATTTTGATGCATTCTGGCATGCCTCCTGGAAACATGAAAACCAGGCTTTGTTGGAAAAGGATATAGGAAATGCAAAAGAAAATTCCATAGACTCAGTCAAATTTTCTTTCTATAGGCACATTTTAAATTATCATTTTAAAGAAGCCACAGAGATACAATCCAAACACCACTGCAGGAGAAAACCTGCACAACACATTGCTCTAAATAAAAGATTTGCCCACAGTTCCTTTTTCTTTTTGCCTCTATCTAAGGTATTTGCGTTGGCCCTAGAAGGGGGACATTTTGCCCTTATGTTGTTCACTGCTCTAATCTGTTATCCTTGAAAACGGGAGGGCACCAGATCACTGTGCCAGTTACCCTCCCAAATCTCTAATTAATGTTGACAGTAAAATATTAGTCACAGCATTAACTACCAGATAAGCGAGAGTACTCCTGAGGTTTGCACATCCCAGTCAAGTAGGTTTCATTAAGAGCCTTGTTACCAATAATACCAGACTATTTCAACATTTTCTTAATCTAGCACTAAAATAAAGATGACTCACTTATCTTTGCACCGCTATAAATAGTGGTTTGTTTCTCTTCCCCCCATTTCCTTCCCTCCCACTGTCCTTCAATCAGATGTAAAATATCTTTGTTTTTCTACTATGGGAGGACTGAAAGGGAGAAAAAAAAAAAAAAAAACCAGTACCAAAAGCTCAAATAATTCCGTACTGAGGCTAAGATTCTCTGCCATATCACAGCTTATGAGCTCCAAATATAGATGTACCCAGCAGCTCCTCCGAGCAGCAGCATGGCCCACGCTTCCTGCAGCCCCAGAGGCACAGCCAAAAGCTGCACTTGGGAGAGAAACTCCGTGGCCAAAAGTGCAGCAAAAACTTGGCTGTTCCCACAGCTTCCAAACAACTGTTTTTATTTCAGTTACCTGCATTGCGGTGCACACTGTCATATATTTACAGTACTATTTATATTGACACCTGACTTGACAATTAATGCAGAATCACTGTCGGAATAATAAGGAACAATGCTGTGCCACTGCAATGCAATGTTAAAAGGAAAACACTCCTTCCTTTGAGAACATTTTTGCAGTAAGATTCGTGAGTTCACCATGTAATACCCTGGCAGGGAATGTGTATCATAATAAAAATAACACCAACATCTGCCACAGTCCCAAGTTCAGAGGAACCCAAGCCTCAGCCACACAAAGTTTGGGTAGGATGGGAGAAGCAAAATGCTTCCCAGGACACTCTGCTTGTGCCAATACTTCCACAGTTTGTTCTTTCCTCCATAGCTTGCCAGTCTCCTTGCCCACACTATATCTCTTCATGGTATTACGATAGAAAAGTATTTAAATGAAGAAAGCACACCATCTTCATCTACATTTTAAGGAAATATTTATCGAAACAAAGAAGGTCTCACCCTGTATAGTGTATGAAATTTATCTTTAGGCTATGTTAGGATTTGCTATTTGGTATTTGGAATAACTTGTGAATCACTGCCAGCTGTGGTTGCACCAGCCATACTGCAAATCTTTGAATAGCTGTAACTGTGGGATTTTTCTGACACTGGGAGCAATCAGCCCAGAAAAGCAGTAAAAATAGATGGTCTGTTCTTTTCTCACTTAATCCCTTCTGTTGAAGCACTTTTTAAAAAAACGAACAAAATATGAACTAAGATAACAAATGTCCTAAATGAAGACCTCTGTTACTTGACTACATTATTTCTGAAAAAAAGAAAATATATGGATGCTGTTTCAGCAACTAAGACAACAGAATTACAGAGAGCAGAGAGTTTGTGATTCTGTGAGGCAGGGCATTATAATCAGACACGAAGAAATAGTTAGCGTGCTTGGAGGCACTGATACAAGATGCAGAATACAAAGATATCATCTGTTTCCACTTCCCAGTATACTTCTCTTGACTCCAAACTTCACCCTCTTCCTTAAACATGGAGGTAAATAAGTAACTCTCTATAACAAGGAGATTAGAAACCAGCAAAACAACATCCACTTTAAGAGAAAGCCTGCCTTTAAAAACTTTCATGTAGAAATGTATTTTTTCCCCTTTTTAAGGGAAACATCACCGTTCTATCTGGTGACTACACTTAGTTCCTGCAGCAGGGGGGTTGGACCTTGGTGATCCTCAAGGTCTCTCCCAGCCCAAGCCATTCTATGGCTCTATGATATGGATAAGTTTCATTTGGAAAAGAAATCTTGCCAAAAAGTGCAAAATGAATCACCCTGCTCTAAATGGCCTTTGAACATCCTGAATATGACCTGAGCACTCAAAACCTTTCAGAAGATTGAGCATAAATAAATGCTCTAGTGATAATAAAACAGAATACAAAATCTTTCATTTATCATCAGCAAACACTGGGCTTTTGCTTATTGCTCTAGGAAGAAGACCCAGCCATGAATAGTCTTAATGTAAGAAAAAAGCCTTATGCTCAATATTTCTAAGATCAGAATATTGAATCTAATGTCATTGTGTGATTCACCTTTAAAACAGATGCTTATTGTCCTCAAAGGGAATTAGTTACTGCTGTTGAAGAGGAAGCCATTACAAACAGGTTTGTAATGCAACTGGAGAAACTTCATATGCTAATTCCTGAAGAGTGAAAATGCACCAGAAAAGTTGTCTGTACCTTTACATGGACTGATCTCATCTTTATCCAACAGCCACTGTGAAACTTTACAGGCATGTTGTTTGTAAGTATTGCATATGTGCCTCTGCTCCTCCAACACAAGCTACAACAGACTATGCCGAGCCTCAGGAACTGGTTGCTAGGGATTTACAGATAACAATAAAATCCAAAGACTCATTTTAAAATTCAGTGAAGGCCGCAATGACTTTTAGTTCAAAATTGCCATCAACAATTATCATTTATTTAAACAAAACAAAAGAGGAGAGTCTCAAAAGAACTGCATGCATGTCACTCCTACCTTGACAAAAGAAACATATTTTTAATCTTCATACATCACAGCCATCCACAGTAGGTCTCTAGTCACTTCAGTATAGCAGGGGAGGAAAGGGGGAAGTTACACGTTTTCAGCCACTAACAATTTAAAATTAAGACAAGAACAAATATTGTTAGTAAAAGTGAAAGACAGTGGGAAAAGCTACTCAGCTCGTGGAATAACAATATTGTTAAATAGAAATAGTTGTTTTCTGAACACAGTCATTTTATAAAACGTACAGTAAAGCTTTTATATGTAAATTAACCAAACTCGGAAACCTTTCACTTCAAATTGAATTGAGAATAGCTTGAAGTAGAACACTTTAGTGAAAACGTGCTTAAAATGAACAAAATCGGGAACTAAGGTGCACACACACTCTGCCAGTAAATAAATATTAGATTGATGCACTCCTAAGAAAGAAAAGGATTAGAAATGGTTTCAAGTATGTTTAGATAGCCTCTGTATAGGTGCATTTATTCTTTTCATAGGTACTGATTGAATTTGTGTTTTGTCATCAAATATATAACTGTGAAAGACTAAACTACAGCAGTGGAAAGTTTGTGAAGATAGACAAATGGAAGCAATGACTGATAGAACATACTGATGTACTTTTTAAACTAAACAGCTGTGTTCGTCACGTGAGATAAGAATGAGGCTTCACTCAGGATTGGAAAAAGATGCCAATTTTAAAATTTGATAATATATTTTTTTATTTCTCTCTATTGTGATGGGTGCAGCAGACAGAAGCCATTAGGGATATTTTGCAATTCTCATGTGTGTTAACTCACACAGCAACTCTACAGCCCCAGGCATCCTCCAGAATTTTCCAGGCACCTGAATGCAAACAGTGCCCATTTCTTACTTTCTGCCTACTTGTAATGACTTTGAAGGTCTCAGCACCCAGGCTTGCATGGCACAGCCATTGCTTTGGACTAAATGAAATTTCAGCCTTTGCCCTTCTACTCGAGAGTGTAAATCTCTGGGGGAAAAATGCAATGTGACACAATTAATTTATTTGATCTCTTCTAGGCTTGCTTGTGCTTAGCCTGATTAGCTTCATTGGAAAAGTAGAATCCAGTACTTTATTTTGTAAATGTTTACTCCCCATATTTCAGAGTTATCTTTAAGGCTTCTGATGCTTAATTCAGAGTTCACAGATGATTCAAAGTCTCTTAGATTCAGTATTACCCAAACTCACAAAATCATCAGGAAAATGTTGCAATTTGGTGCAAGACCTCCTGACTTGCATTTGCCACTGATGATAATGAAAACCCAAACCAAAGAACAACCTGATGGTATTTCCTCAGCCATCAAAGAAAAGTTACTCACTCAGGGTGGCTGAATGAGAAGAATTCTGAAAGATGGTATTATTATAAGCCAGAAACTCAAATGTTATTTAATCCCTTGCTAATTGATAATTCAATAATCAATACCAAACTCCATCTAACTTATCTGACCACTTTCTGCACTGTCTTTCTTTCTATTGCAAAATGTGCATACAATGCCATGAAGGAGACTTAGGTATATTGCAAAGGTTATATTTTAAAATGATACAGGATGGATGCACTTGACTTTTTAAATCTTTCTCACTGTACTTCAGAAAAGAAATCAGAAATCAGTGTGGTTTTCCTACATTATATCTTTCAGTGAAAGCAGATGGATATTTTTAGTTTGAAAAATGACTAATGAATTTTCGACCACTTATTAAAAGCAATACTGAGTAACACTTCATGAAATATAACCCACCAGAAATCTTCTCATGTTTGTACCAAAAAAAAAATACTCTTTTCCCCCAGAGTAAAATGACATATATAATGATGGGAGATTTAAATGCTAAAAGCACTTTCAATATTTTCAAGCATTCTCATATAAGCTGGCATGTATTTCATTCATTTTATTGGTAAACATGCAGTGTAACTTGCTAATAGGACGACAACTCTGAATTAACACTTAGCTTTGCTTCTGAAGATACTGTTGTCAAAAATTTCCCATCAATAGCATTACAGAACATACAACTGAACTGTGGCTGTGTGGCCCTTGGGGAAGGAGAAGGGAAAACACTGCAGTTCTCTGATGAATGAATCCTTTCTGCTCAATGTAGCCAACACAGGCATTATAAACAGGAGTGAGACCTTACTAAACTCTTCCTGCTCAAAGGCAAAACCTTTCAAAGTGTATCCGAGAGAGCAAGACCCTCCAGTTAACAGGTTTGCAGATCCCTTAAATTATCTCCAAACATCACCTTCCCTTTAGTGATGGCTGACACCATGGAGGCAGAAATGTATCATGATTCTTCAGTTCCCAACTGCTGCATTTAGTTATTTCACTGCCTAAAATGAGTAGTATTCTGTCTTACTTTTATTCCACATTACTTTCTCCAGCCTGTTCTGGGAACACGTTTTGGAACTGCATGAATATCAAAAATACAGATATTCCAGATAATTAAGATCACTGTCATGACACTAAGAAACAAGGCAAAACTGAGCTAGGATGCTAGCCAAAAAATTAAGATGCAGAAATAATTAAAACTAACATGTTTAAGAAATGTACTCAGCCTAGAAATGAAGTGTCATCAACCAATATAACTCCTCTCTCCTCTTAGCAGATCAAGAAATGGTGACAAAAAGTGGTGAGTGCTCCAGAGCATCCCCCAAAGGCAGCTGCTACCAATGTATTTTCTCTTCTTCCTATTTCCATATGCAGATGGGATAACAAACACAGATAATGTGCAGAGTATGTTCAATCTCTCTATATCAATGATGCCTCTGATAAAGCAAGAAAACAAAAGTATTTAGGATACCTAAAGATTTTGGTTTTTTTCCCGAAAAGAAACAAAATTGTCAGAAAGAATGTGAACAACTCAACAGGCAGTGGCACTGCAGTCATTTCACTCCGTAGCTCAAAAAACTGAAAAAGGGGCAAAACTGCTTTTCACCTGTGACACAGCCTTGGAGGCTCGGCGCCCACCACTACCCACATAAAAGTGACGAGTGAGTTGTTGTAGTGAAGAGCAGAGGTATACAGTCTTTATCAGATGAGAGGGATTTGTCAGAGATTAATAGAATTCCATTGTAATATCCATATCTCACAAAGGCATACTCTGACAGGGTCCAATTACTTTCAACAAGCTGGGCCTGCAACACGGACCCTCTGAACCGGAATGGCCCTCCAATCTGTATGCTTTCGTTCAGACAGATAACACCAACGTGTTTCTCTCTGTGATCACTGCCTAACTTAAATGAGTTAATCTCGTTTTCCAGATGAATTGTTATTTTGTCTCCCGCAGGCTGTGATTACCGGATAAAAGTATTGTGTTAACAGGAGGGCCAGGGTCTTTTCAGCACGGATTCCACATTCAGATAACCAGCCAGAAAGGGCTTTTTTTTTTTTCCCCTTTTTTTTTCTTTTTTTCTTTTTTTTTTCCTAATGTGAAGTAAGAGAGTGGCACTGACAGGAGAAAACTGTGAAATGACACAAAGATAAACCTTCCCAAATAATTATGTAACTTCATCAGAGGTCAAAGGGGCAGTTTATCTTCATATTTCAAAAGAGCGTCCCAGCGAACCAATCCAATTTACGGATTACCTCTACATATTTTAAGAAGTTATTTGCCTTTCAGTTCATGCCTGCCCTTTCTTTAATGGCCTTTGTTTCTGAAGCCATTATAATGTGTTTGAGAAGTTCACATTGGAGGCTATCGGAATATAAATATTTGGAAGCACTGACACATATGTGAGCAGTATCAGACAACAGGAAGAAGAAAACAAGCCCACGATTTCACAAACAGTTCTCTTCAGCCAATGAAGCAAGAGCCATGAGGTGAGAATTATAGTCTACAGCACATTTTTCTGAAATAATATATTTTCTCAATGACAGCAAGGAGATTCTTCATTTCCTTGCTTAGATAAAGAAGAAAAAGGCCCACTATAATGCCCACTGTTGACAACTATACTTTTGGGTGTTTACACTGGGAAAATTGTTTCATGGACAAGAATGAATTGCATTTAGACTCCATCCAAGGAAACTCAAACCCATGAACAGCAGCTGAATCACACCATATTATGCCAAAATTCTATTTTATGCACTGTCATCTGTACAGAAAAACTGAAATTATGATGTTATTTTAGTATCCAATGCCAAAAAGTACATAAAATTTGATCTGATTTTACTAGACTTCTCCAGTGGCTCTCCCACTATGCCTAGATCCAAGTTTCTCCTGAGGTTTTATGTCAAACAAGATGCAATACCTGGTTGTTGGTAATGTATTAAACACTGTCCATGAAACGCAGCTTCATGAAAGCTTCTTCAACAAAATATGAATGCATATCGGTGTTTGATGGCTGCACCCATAGCATAGTTTGGGCACAGTAGGCCCTGCCAGTCCTGAGCTGTCAGTTTTGGGGAGGAGACCCAGTGAAGCCCATCACTGCTTCCTTCATGCTCCTGTGCCCACATTTCCATTCACAGAAAAGCAGAGATTGTGGCTGAAGGGAAAATCAAATCTGAGGAATATCAGTCTCTACATAAATATTTGGGCGGTCTTTTATGCAAAGAATAACTGACATCAATAGATAAGAAAATCATTCACAGGTAGCCAGCTAAATTAATGAGAAGATAAGACATTTTGAAGACGACTTCTATTACTGAGTTTAAACATTTCTGTACCTCATATAAGGTGAAAGTCTGTGCAGCTGGAACTGCAGTCACTGCATCACTATCTGCCATTTTGATCAAGTTGGCAGCATCCCTGCTGCCAGCCAGAGGGCAGTAAGTTCAGCACTCTACTGGGAACTAAGTTGACTAATCTGTCATTTAAAGATCCCTGGTATGTTTCAAAATGGATAGATGATAACCTAACGGTTCACATTCTCTTACAGAAAACAGGCTTTAGGATTATGTATTACATACAACAGAATGCAAAATGTCTATACAGTGTAAGCAAACAGTCAATCATATGCTATTTTTGGAGAAAAGCAAAGCAAAGAATCTAAGTACTTAGGGTGTAAAACAAATGTTATAGACAAACAATGTCTTTTCTCTGGAAGGTGAACAGGAAAGTTCATTTTCACAACTAGAAGCCTCACTCATGTATAGAAGGAATCGCATTTGCTCGCTGGGCAACAAAAAGACCCATTTTTCCCCTTCCTCCACACAGCACTGCACTTTATTCTACTTAGCAGGAGACAAGTGCTGCAGCTAGGAGAGTGTGAAGTGCTCCTATGCATCATCATAAGCAAGATAAGCAGGATTATTTCCTAAACTACGAACACCTACACCTGCAACAAATCACAGCGAGGGGCGGGTGATGCTGTGGGCACAGCACATGCCGAAGGATGTGTGTTTTTAGCAAGCTTTTATCAGCACTGCTGCCGCTGAAAGAGCAGGACCTGGCATGACTTTCCAGTGACGTGTTGACTTTGCCTCGTCTTTGTTGGAAGAGAGAAGAAGCAGTGTTTTTCTGTACCTTTTTACACTTTTTGATTGCACTGCTTCTCTTGACTTAGTGGAGAAAAGGGTAGGCCTCAGTAGAGATCTCAGAGGCCGTTAGCTCCCTGAGGTACAGCCCCAGTAGGAGATTTTTTTTTTTCTTTTCGTTTTTCCTGCTTAATTAACGGATCAGATGTGGGAATAATTATGAATAAACATCAGGCAATGTCATTTAGAGACTGGTCACTTTGACTCACCCGTGATGAATCTATACAGAGGCACACGAGGGATTCAGCTCCCAGCACAGCTGTAGCCAGGGCTGCGCACGTCCCGACTGTGCTTTCTGTGCAGACACAGCCCTGGTTTTGTGTCAAAATGCAGTGCTACCTTGAACAGTTCTAGCCCAGATCTCACTGGAAGCTAATACAGGTCCTCCTCTCAGTAACAGCCTTTTTCCAGACAAAGCCAATATTGGTATAGCAGAAATGACGTTAGTAAGAAGTGATGAGAATTGGTAACAAAGCAGCTTGATCAGCATGATGGAGACAGACAGCCGTGGACACAAATTAAATCTCAAACATAAATTAATTTCTCATTCATTTTTCTGCACATCAGTGCTACAAAACACTTTGTAAAAGTTGCACTGAAGGTAGCAGCTGGATATTATATTATTTCAAGAGCTGAAAATATTCTCTGTGGAGAAATTTTAAATCCATAAACTTTTCTTTTTTCTTTTTTTTTTTTAATAGTGCATCAAAATACATGCACAATAGATCTGTGCCTCGCCACATAGTTTTATTTTTCAAATTGCTCTTCTTTTTACTCGGCAGTCGTATAAACATAAAATTGATAGAATGGACAGCTTTCTTTCTAAGCTGGCTTACATCTCTCCTCTTTTGAAAGCTTCCTAAACATGCAAGCACTCCATAAAAAAGTAACTGGTGCATGCAGAAGCAATGCAGCTCACAAATGAAGCAGTATAATGTCAATGGTTTGAAATTGTTCAGTCTCAGTTGTTTTCCAAGTCAATGCACTGGCAGTCTTGCCTGAATGCAACTAGTCAATAGAGGGAAAATAAATAGAGCATTTCCAGAATTCACCCATCAGCACTGAAAAGTGTCTGCTTACTATTACACAGTTTTAACATGTCATAATCGTTTTTCACAGTAAAGAAACCCTCCTCATACTTGGAACAAAGAATGAATGACTATTTTACCATCTTATACATTTCTTCTAATAGAAATTCCAAGCAAAATGTATTGATTATAGGATTCTAAATGGTTTGTGGCATTAAATTTGATTGCAGATCCTTTAGCCTAATTTTAATGCTATATTATGAACCAAAAAAAAAAAAATCTAATTTGGATATATAAAAGCAGAGACTTCTATATTTGCACTTCTGAACAGACTCATTTAACATCTCTTTAAGTATCTGCACATTGTAAGAGCTCCCTGTAATTTCAGGTAGAGTTGAACACCACAATTTATGCACACAGTATTATTCCCATAAAGAATCCTATTGACTATTCACTTGGGTAAGTTTTGCTCACACAGGTAAAAGCTTTAGTGGCACAGCTATAGGACTGGAAGCACCCATACATGAAGAAGCAGAGAGATACAAGTGCCCCTATCTTTCTATCTTTTATTTCTCCCATGCCTGTTTGACGCGCTATGTCAAATAGCACCACTAGGATGAATACCACACAAAGAAAGAAAGGAAGCAGACAGGACAGCCACTTCCCTTTAGTAAAAAACAGGTTATGTCTGCCTCTCCAAGCATCTAGATGCTAAATTACATCTAAGGTGTTATGCCTACTTAGATAAGGCCCTTGCAATGCCACATAATTACAGAAAGGATCTGCCATAGACTGAAAAATAAGGAGAAGTATATATTTTCCAATCCCCTGCCTTGTTATCTGTCACTTGGATGAAAATCACGTGAAGAAAAATAAAAAGAGGGGAATAAAAATTCCCCTTCAGACCCAAGAACACACTAACGCCCATGGATATAAATGTTACAATAAAAGAGCAGGACAACTACTAGCAGAGCTTTTATAGCTTAACAGTATTTTGACAACAAATGTTCATATTTCATTTGAAATTTATGAAACCTTTGTGCCTGTAATCCCACGAGCAGCTACATGGTAAATGAAAGTAGCAGGCAGTCTAGATTAATAATATTTTGCTTCATACTGGAAGAGCATTCTAAGGAAAGGAAATCTTGCTTTATCGGCTCTTCCACTTTCTTTTTTCTTCTTCTTTTTTTTTTTTTTTTTTACAGTGTCTATACTGGGGCAGATTCAGAATTCTAAGACCTGCTTGCAAATACTCACAGATGCCTTATTAATTTATGAGAAACTGAAGGACCCATCACAAGATATAAGCGAGCAATTTAGAAATAGCAAGTAGAGGGGTATGATACATGGCAAAATACCACAGCTCCTGGTGTTAGAGAGCTACCAGTGGTTTAAATCAAGTTCAAGGGGAATACCTGGAGTAAGCTCCTGTGCTTCATAATCTAATAAAAAAATGATAGGAAAAAACAGTTGCCCTATGAATCATAACCTTTGCTTTCACATTTTCACAGTTTAGAAATACATGTATGCTAAAAGCTCAAGTGTGGCTTCTTGCACTTAAATGTATAAGTGTCTCTTTCACCAGCTCTATTTATCTTCAAGCATATCTAACATAAATTGCTGTGTTGTTTGTTTTTTTTTTCTTTTTAAAGCAGTATCTTAGTGCAAGCTATCTTGGCAAACTTGATGAGGCCTAACTTTGTTTTGAGAGAGTAGGTATTTATTAAAATTCTCATGCCTTTTTGGAAGTCTCATGTGGACTTAACTCGTATGCTCAAGGAATATTAGGTTATTAAGGTCACATTTTGATTTACTGCTTTGTTCCAAAGCACGAGTCAAACGAAATTTAAGGGAGTAAAAATGGCTAACTTATTTCAAGCAGCTATCGGAGGTACCTTTTTAAAAGATATTTATTAAAAACATTCCTTTTGACTTCTTTCCATGAAAAATACAATCATTGTTCAGCTACTCTTAATTTCAGCTATTTCTGTGCCTTTTCATTTTCTAAATTTTAGTTCAAAACTTAACTTTGGAAAATAATATATCCAAAAAGTAAATACAGATGATTCCATTAAATAAGGTAGGAAAAAATTCATACTTACACTGTCTGTAAGATATTGAAGTAAAGAAAATACTCGCTAAAGTAACAGGCATTTTGGTCAAAAATGTTGTTCATGGGTAGGTTAAAGGCTGGGAAAACACGGGGTGAGAGAGATACAACTGGGGAAAACTGAACGATGGAATGTATGTACGTAGTAATGCCCCCTGTTTATTTTCAGGGACACTACAACAGATAAAAGGAGCACAATAACACTACTTGGCAGAGCTCAGCTACAAAACACTATTTTTCAACACAGTCACCACCAGCAGCTATGCGTTTTTGCCAGCAATGAAAAAGAGAAGATGTCTTAGGTTGCTCTTATTTTCAAAGCTATGGTGAAGTAAATGGAAACACAGGCAATAAATATAAAAACCTGAAAAGCCATGCTTGTATAAATCTGCACCAGTGGAGGTGACCCACTGTAGCTGTCACTGCTGCTGAAATGCACCACTCACTGCCTCACTGTGCTCACATTCACTGCTTAGCCTCTGTAAGTATTCAGCAAATGATGACTGTCAATGTGTGCCATCTTTTCTGCATGGAGCAATTCAGTTTCACCTCTTTACTTCATCCACACTTCCATCTCAGATGCCATTTTATCAGTCTGCCCCACTGCTGCCATCTGTCATGTGGCAACAAAATGGAATGGAATATTGGTGCAAGGTTCATCCCTTACCACCAACATCTACCTCTGGCATCGCTGGCCAACAGAATAAAATAAGAAGTATTCTTTTCAGAGCAGCATTCAAATATATGCACCCAAAAGACTTCCATCAGCATCTGCGCTGAATGAGTTCTGGAACAGTCCCATCAATTTACTACAAAGCTTTTATAGAAGGATTGGGTTGCATCAGGTTCAAAGTTTTATTACTTTACACAGATTTTACGGTTTTCTTGAAGTTCTTACATTGGAAAGAATGAACTTACTTAAAGAAAGCTAAATCTAGTGAGGAAAAGATCTGTGAACACACCATGCAGACTCATAGAAGCGTGACTATATAGCAGTTACAACTCCACCTACATTTCCATGGTGATCAAAACTGATACAAATATAATTAGTTAATAACTTTTCCTTCTTCTAATGTAAAAAAATAAAAATAAAAAATAAAAAATTACTCATCAGCTTTGTAGTAAAACTGTTAATTTGAGGAAAATTTGAAGAGAGTAAGCCAAAGGAAGTCTGGGGAGTTTTACTGGTTTCTAAATCTAAAAGGTCTAGAAAGTGATTGAGCTCACTTTCAGGATGCTCCACATCTGTATATTTAAGACAGTTTTTTTTTCTTACTTTCCAAAGTAAGACTGAAGCATTAATATATTTTAATGTTTTAATCAATATATTTTATGAAGTGAGATTCAGAAAATTTTGGCTTTCTTTTGGTGTCCTGCACTGGTAGCCAACTAAGTCCAAGAACCAACTTTAGTTCTACACTTAGCTTTGGCCAGAAAATCAGATATTCCTTAATGAAGTCCACACTCTACAATATTATATTGCTTCTGATGGCAGAAACTATTCAATTACTGATAGTAATGCACCCATCCAGAGCTCAAAAATCAACTCCATTATTAACATTCACATAATAATTCTAAGATAGCACATCTTCCCTACCAGCCCACACATTTTCAAAGGTGTATTTCCCAAATAACATAATATACTGTATACAGTGTATTGCAAACAGTATGACATATTTACTGAACACTTAAGTAAAGGACATGGGATAATCTTATAAAAGTTGGGAAAACAAATCATAATATAGACAGAGCAAAAAAAAAACCAAGCCTGTGAGTATCACTGCAAGAAAGAAACACTACACAGTGATATGGTGGTTGCAAAGGAGCTGAAGAACCAGGTAAAGAGGTCAGTATCAAAATTTCTGTACCAAAATTTCACTTGACTCAGCCTGAGAAGGCTTCACAGTTTTCACAGACAAAATGCACCAGGCAATATATTCATTCCAAGATACGAACTCCTTTTCAAAGTATGACATAGAGAAGAGTAAACAAGTGAAAGAAGTCAGTAAGAAGTTTTATATTAATATAAAATAGATCCTTATTTCTGTAATGAGTAATGCATATGATTTAATGAGTGAACCTTCTATGGATCTTATGACCACAGTTTGCAGAGGCCTAGGTGGATATTCCCTCTGTTCTTCAACTCATTGCTCTGGGCCATGGTGTAACCTCAGATCATAATACTGACATTTTTTTAAACAAAAGTTCTCAGTTGAGAATTATATGTATAAAACCCAAGGAATTATTTATATTTTAGTATGTTATATCGTAAATCAAGACACAGATTGTCATACAGTCCTAAATCACTTTCTTACACCACCCACAAAGACCACATAAACCAAGAGTGTTGATGCACAGATAACAATTACCCATCCAGAAGGCATTTATTGGATTTTCTCCCATCATCTAACCTCATAAAGTTTGAATGTAAACTTCCCAGTAAAATGTAGAAACAAATATACAGCTACAGTTAGAGCAACCCCAAACCGTAAAAGTGTTCCTATCTCCAAATGCCTGTTTGTTTCATTCCAAAACTATTAATTGTTTATAACACTCCAACTGAACAAGTGCTTTAACATATTTAATAGTTGAGAGCTACAGTAGCCGAGATTTACGATCTGATTTCTCTATTGCCATTTCAGAGTGACAAATCAGAAACCCAATTTCTTTTAAAAAATCTCATAAACTTTATAAATAGATGTATTTCAGATGCCGAGACTACAAACTATTTGCATTTCCTCAGCCAAGCACTAATAATGTTGAGCATAAACATAATTTCAATGAAAGTATGTCCAACTAATGTCTTTTATTTGCCTTATGGCATTAGACTAGTTCTGCACTAAATGAGAAAAAGGAATAGTCTCTTGTTTTGTCTTTCCACAGGGAAGATGAAGAGTGGTTTGGTTTTGGAGAGCATTTTAGTACAAGTGGTAGCTTGATCTTCCCCCATGTGTGCCTTCCCAAAGCACACTGAAGGAAGTAAAAAAGAAAACTATCCTGATTTTTCTCAGCAAAAGTGGATAGGGTTATAAATTGCTCTTGAAAGCTCCCCTGACTTTAAAGTGATATCAGACGGTGCTCTTTTACATCTGAAAACTGCCTTTTCTGCTAAAGACTATTTTCCCAGTGCTTCATGTTTCCTCAGCTATCACCTTCTGCTACTCATACCTTTTCCCACCCCTCACACGCAACAGTTTATTTTCTCTCTAGCTTCCCAGCACCCCTTCATTACTTCATATATCCTGTGAATCACCTTCTTCTGTATTTTCCCTAGATAACTTCAGTTGAAACCAAGAAAATGCCAAGATGAAAACAAAGAAACATAACAGGTACCCACCACTACTCCTGGTTTGCTTAGGTGTATATTGTGATAGTCTGAGGGATTCTGATTAAACACTTGGCACGGTATCAATTATAATAATTCATATAGTGAAATAATAACAGTTAGTTTTAGGCAGATTTTGATTGAAGTCTCCTTCTTCATTTGCAGGTTTTGTAGTTAAAAATTACAACAAGAAATCAAAGGCCAAGAAGAAAAATAAAAACAGTGCATGTAAATGATATAGAGACCAGGGAACCATATGGAACCATACACACACTTACATCACAAGTAACTAATGGCAGTCGAGACTTCTATTTTCTGATATAGAATCAATACACGACTGTGCTTCTTCAAGGAAGGAAAAGTAAAACATATCCTATTGGAAAAGAGATCTTCTTGCATAAACAACTGAACAAAGTAGATATTAATAAAATATACCTAATAGTTATTTTCACCTTCAGTTAAATTGTGCCCTATTTTATAGTGCTGAAATTGAAAAAATCTTAAAATAACAACAAATCCCCAGGCACCTACTAACAAGGGTACTACAGAGATTTAGGGGCCTCTAGTGATTTCCCGAGTGCTAGTTTCTGTACCATCATCAGACTGATGTTTCTGCACTGAAAAGCTGTAGTTGATTATTCTTGTATTATTTTGGCTCTGCTACATGTGATGGGAAGAGCATTGTTTTCTACTGCATTAGCACTCTGAGGGCTCAGTCAAGTTCAAGTGTCATCACAGTAACAAAAACATATGCAGAGAGCATTCCTCCAGCTCCTGTAAACACAGACTCCTGCTGCTCATCCCCACTATTTCAGAGGTCCAAACTCCACTCTAATATCCCTGCCTGGAGGATAGGACACTTGGAAACAAGGATTAGCACAAACCATGGGTGGGCACCCACATTCTTGTTTGTATGCACACAGGTGGTAGACAAAGTTACCAATTTTGGGTGACAGATTTAAAGACTGTTTTTAGTTCAAGAATATTACACATTGGTTACAACAAATGAAACTTATGTGGGATGCATCATTCCAGAATTTTCCAGTTCAGACCCTCTTGGCACATCTTTTCAAGACAGCAAATAGTTTCAATTATTAGAGTAGAGCAAAGATACACAAAACAAAAATCATCTGTTGGCTTTCATCATACCATCAGGCATGATATGCTCTGCATGCATAGTCTGAAAACAAAGTGACAGAAGAACAGAGCTAAAATGTCATGGCATCTTGGCGTGAACAGTGACCAAGAGCCTCCACTTCAAATCTACACGTCAAACAGGCAGGGCTTCTTGAGAGATACCAATTTTTGCAGTCAGATTTCCTTCACTATCACAGCCTTTCCCATACATTTGATTCTCAGAAGGAAAACAAGTCACCAGACTTGTGCAATGCTAAGAGCATTTTTTCTTCTCGCAGTCATTTAAAGGGATGAGTAAACCAGGCTAGGCTAAAAAACACCACAAAGGAGAAATATAGCGTTGAATTTTCACACACAGATAGAAGTAAACCTTTTTGCCTGGTGGATTAGTTTGCCCTTCCTCTGAGCCCTGAATTTGGCAGTGAAGCTGCATGCCTGGAGCTGCAACAGGAAAGTGTGTGGCTGGTACCAAGACGCCATCTATCCCCAGTGCACAAAAGTTCTCAAGTCAGCTTTGTGGCTTGTAAAGAAGCAAACATTTAAGACATATGATTCATTTGGTATATTTGGTCCAAACATTCCTGTTATTCTTCAGAAGGAAGTCCTCAAGAGCTGTGAAGATGCTGGCACAAAGGCCTGCACTGCATATAGCTGCAGCATAATTAATTAAGCCTGATAACACCCCTGTGCAATACAATAGTTTAACCACTAAACCAAGCCACCCTTACAAACACTGAAATGTTCAGCAGGTGAATTTTTGTCAGATTTATTGTTCAATCACAGAAAAAAAAAAAAAAATCACATATAGAGAATTAAAAAAAAAAAAGCACTTTACATGAAGTAAAAGTCTCTCATATTTCTGAACAGCTCTAAAGAAATCAAAAGCATGACAGCCTTTTACAGCGATAACACCTCAGAACATCAGTGGATAAATCTTTGAAGAAGTAAGGGGTATTATCAGGATTTCCAACTGCAAATTCATACACTGCACTTGAGAATTAACTGACACTCTACATAAAATATTATAACTATTAATAGAAATGGGAACCAAAATAATGGACATCAAATAAGAGATCATCAGTATCAAGATTTTTATAGATGGACGAGTTGGTTGCCATTAAGGCAAAACAGAATTTATGGGGTATTACACCTTTTGGATCAGGTGTCCCCAGTAACATGCATGGAGACAACCACGGGCACTTGTTCCAAAAGTAACCCCAGCTTGGTTCTTTATGACTTTAGCTTGAAGGATTTTATTTTCTGTACAATCTTTAAAGTGAAAGTGCAGCCACTGGCTGCTGGCTCCACTGTTTATCATAAAGTCAGCTCACTTAGTGCTGTCCAATTAAAATAAACTACAGCTGCACTGTATCGCTATTTTTTCTAAGTATCTGAAAACATTCCTGCAAAACCCAATCTCCAAAAATAAAACATAAATGAAAAGCAACAGTTCACTTGGCAATCATCGAGGAGGATGTTTTGACATTATTTTCATGTTATTTAATGCACATTTTCCACTTAAAAACAAGAAGCTCCTGTCACAAGTGATTTAGATTTTACAATAATTTATATGACATAAGAAAGGCATATAATGGCTTGCTGCTGTTAACCTTTTAAAATATAAAATTAGGATACAAACAACATAATTTTTCTTTGATCATTTCTGTGACTGTTTTGCCATGCATTGTGTCAGACAGGCAGTGTTTCAGGGATAGCCAGTGCTATTTAGCAGCGTTAAATAAAATACCCAAACTCCACATTTTCACTGAATTTTAAATGCTATTTCTTCTATTACTCTGCTTTAGTTCACACCTGGAAAAATGACAGACTATATAACTTTTCTTTATCATCTTTTAACAAATTATGATTTCAAAATGATTTATTTACATAAATTTTTGCAAACTGGAGTCTCATGACATGTTTGTATGTTTCATTTCAAAGAAATGAAAGAACAGGAAATACAACACAAACTTTGTTCTTTGTCACCGACTTTGTTCCAGTTCTTCCAGACATCACACTTCTAAAGTCAGGCTGCCACCAACAGACAGCAGGCAGACAATAGAAGGTGATGCTCTCGTCTGCACTGCACAGATGTAAGTTGGTACATAAGGGCTCTTTTACTAAACAACTAATGAATTTATATGAAAATAAAAACAATGCCAATTTTGTATGGAGTGTAAAGTGCCTGTGCAGAAGATTTCTGGGTGGTTATTGCGCCTTGAAATACCTGTGGACATCTCATACCTAAAAGATTTTGCGTGGCTGGAGATGCACAAATTTTCTTCCCGACAATTTTGCGAAGTTAGACATTATTTAGATAAAGAACAACACTGCACCTTTAAGAAAATGTTATTTTTCCTGAGGCCCTATCAAGGTAAATTTCATCAGTATTCAAAGAATGAGCAAAGCACTTCAACAATTTATTTCAATAAAAGAAGACTTAGCTGAAAGGAGTATAAATGATGAGAACTTGCTTTAAACTGATTTATTCCCTGCAGCAATAAAAGGAATGTTTCTTCACTCAGCTGTTTAATATGCAAATATGCAGAGCATCCAGCTTCTGACAGCACATCATTAATAAAACCTTGCACTAAGCAGAGCTCCCGATATTTCATCCTGATGAAAATACATGATGATGATTTTAGACTGTATAATTTCAGAGTTGGAACAATGTACTTCCCAGTGATGGAAACTCAGCAATCCACAGTTCTAGCGTAGATTTTTTAATAAGTTAACCTATTTCTGTAAGAGGAAGACATCTGTTTACAAGAATTGCAAATACAGAAAAGCTTGCAATCAAACACTCTCAACTTTAAACCTTAGTTTAAAGTTTGGGAAACAGTACAGAAAGAATCACATTGTTCAGAGAAGAACACAAGAGTCAGTTCCTTTTTTAATGACTTAATTCCCTTCTTGTTTAACAAGCTTCTTCTACTAAAAAGTCCACTTTACCCGTATTTGCACCAGCTACTTGCTGCCAGCTGAGTGACACATTTTCAGCAAAAGTGGAAACGAATGCTATTCCTCAACATGAGTAAAAGAAAAAAAAAAAAAAAAAAAAGCGTCTAAAATTTTACTGCTTTCCATTCAAATCTACAAAGATGAATTCCTATAAGTGATTCAGCTGTAGCACAATACTTCTTGTGCTTGTAGCCAAATTAAGTACATGCTTTTTTTGTGCTAAAAAACTTGCATACACACGCTCTGTCCAAAGAAGTTTTTAAGAAGGCTAAACACCTATCAAATGTTTGAAATAGGGAAAGGAATATTTGCCAGTGCTCTGCTCTGAAGTCTTTCCAGTCCAAAGCTGGAAATTGGAAGCTGTGCAGAAATGCTGGATTTTTAAAGTATCTCTTTGTGCAGAATTGATCCTTATGGGTGATGCAGAATTCATCTCAGAATGGACACTCACACAGATGATGTTGATCACTTTACAACATGGAACCTAAGAAGCGCTCATTTGCTTGCAATAGTGTGTGACAATTACCACAGTTGTTCAGGTCTGCTAGGATTTTTGTGGGATTTTTTTTTGGCAGTGGTTTCCTGTTCTTTTGCCACTGCACTGCTAGGTCACATGTAAAGAGAGACCTCTTCTGCACTGCAAGAACGAGGAAAAAAAAATGACTTTATGTTGCAATTCAAAAATATTTCTATTATGAATCAATCATTTAGCGTATTTCAAAGAAGTTTGAAGGATTTTCCTTTGAATCATTTCCCACTGGGTGCCTAGGAAACAAAACATCTTCAGGGCTAAATTTCAGGGGAAGTCTTGCAGATTTTAGTAAACTTCTCCTAGCCAGTACTTTACATGTTTCTGTTTTCTGTGCGTGGCAATACTCCCTCATAACTCAAATGGGATTAACCAATTAAACATTTCCCAGTAGTCTCTAAAATAGCTGCTCTTGGCATGTTTTTTGCATGGAACAAACCTCAGCGGGAGGATATGATAGAAATCTTGCACTATTTAAATATAGAATTGGGACATCAAAGAAAGGGTTGTATTGAAATAACATGGATAATTAAGGAAGTGGAGAACAGTAATAACTGATTTACATAAAATGCTAATAAGCCTCTCGACTTGTTCGGCAATTTCTGCTTTAGGCATGGTAACTGCGGGTTCAAATTTGTGTACTAATTTTATTTTAGGAGTTTTTTTTTTTCTTTTTCTTCCTTTTTCTCCCCCCTATTTTTTAAGCCCTCTACATCCAGGCCAGCAGGTATCTGGCAACAAACACCTTTTCTCAAAATGAAACCCAAATCCAATCAGAATCTGAATGGAAACTTAGGTAAAAGTTTGTTCACGTTTATATCCACACAGGCATACAAAGTATAAAAGCCTTTAATTACTCGCCTGCATGCATATGTGTTCAGACTGTATCCCTCTCAGTTTGGCTCACTTTCATGTCATGCTGAATAGTGCCTTACAAACAAATGATGACATAAGAAAAACGTTAAATGCTCTTCACAATTAGCAGGGCTTAAAATCTTGGAGAACAATTGGAGTGCAGTGGGAATGCTGTGCTTCCATGGTGTAGTGCTGCGCGGATGGGATGATGAGGGCACTGCACCAGCACTGTAGGTTATAGCTATTTTATACCATACCCTTGTGCCATTTGCTTCTGCGAAGAAATTATATGCTCTGAAATTCTTGTTTTATTTTACTCTCCGACTGATCTCCCCTCACACTGCTACAGCAGCAGTGGCTTTGAGATGTGAATGTGAATGAGTGTCTGAGCCGTTCCTTCAGGACATGTCTGCGTATTGACCTTCAGCTTACCCTGTTTCCCTGTGAGCCCTCTAAGCATGATCCATCGCTTTCTCAGGCCATTCTCCCTTCACCCCATTGATGGGTTTCAGAGCTACTTAAATTTCAAAGTCCTGATGCGTTGCAGCAGTGGCCGGGGCTCAGCTTTGCTCACTTATAGATTGTACAAGGTCATAGTAAGGGAAGGGGAAAAAAAGCCGGAGCATTTATCAGGATGTATTGCTTTACTTTTTCTATCCATCACAAAGGCGATGATTCTATTTTAGTGAAAATCCATTGAACTCAGATCAAGTCAGATGGCTGTTATCATTGGAAACTCAAGAGCTGTCACACCATAATTGGTACAAATGATGAACACTGAAACGTGGGGCTTGAGGATGCTTAATGGTCTTTAGTGAATTTTTTTGTTGCTTTTTAAACACCACAAAATCATTTCACTTAAGTAATTTCATTTTGAGCATGCTAAGATTTTGTTATACTGAACAACTGATTTCATTACAATCTAACGATATCTGAGCAATTAAACCCTGTACACCCATTTGCCCTCTGCCATGTACACACAAACACACACATGGGTACACACTCGTGGACCACTTGGACAATTACAACAGCGTGCCTCGAAACAGAAGCTCTTCTGATTCTGCTCATCTCCTGTGATGTATTTTCTACTTAAAATACTCAGTGATACCATGCAGTATTAACAGAAACTTCTGCAGCAAAACACTGCTTTGTATTTTGGGAATTAGGTTTGGCAAGGCTTCCCTGCAAGAAGGAGCCATGTGTATGCTGGGAAAGGGAAACAAAATGGACTTCATTACTTCACTGCTCTCTCAATGGCAAATAACTTGGTGAGTATTTTACATTAAAAAAAAAAAATAAAAAAATAAAATTGGGAATCCCAATTCATACCTACACTAAAAAACTTTCATTACGTAGATACAGAACTAATGGATATTATTCAGCATCATTACAAAGGTGTTTCAGTTGCGACAGA
This sequence comes from Phasianus colchicus, assembly GCF_987193195.1. Classification (NCBI taxonomy): domain Eukaryota; kingdom Metazoa; phylum Chordata; class Aves; order Galliformes; family Phasianidae; genus Phasianus; species Phasianus colchicus. The sequence continues at coordinate 14,643,396 of NC_143448.1, read as the reverse complement.
AGCATGGTACAGAATGCAAAGGAGCAGAGTATTGCCTGCACACCTGACACCATTCCTTCTTCCCATCAGCCCAGGCACATTCATTATCCTCCTGGTTAATCTTCCTTCTACTTTCTATCAGTCGTGACAGACTCGCATTTTATTTACTTGTTTTGATTACATCACATGCACATAAGAAAGATCAGCTATCCCAGGTGCTAGGGGAGCTTGACAGATAATTAAAAATGCCTCTCTAATTAAGAGAAAAATAGCGACAAGCAACAACTTTCCTCCACAGAAAAACAAGCCAATCCACAAAATTGTTATTTTCCTACTGAAACTGCATAATGAAATAACTGCCACCCAACTTTTGAAAACAAAAAAACCCAACACCCAACCTTCTCCACTTTCCACACAAACTCATTCCCCAGACAGATGATGCACACAGTACATATTCAAAGTCTGCACATTCAGCTTCACAAGCACTATCAAATGTTTGCCTTCAATACTGTAGCACACCCACCTGAATATGGCAGAGGAAAGCTATGGTTATTAACTAGGAATGTCCTAAGCTACCTGGAGCTTTTTATTGTTTAAAATTATGTTTAGACCTTAGGTTTTGACCTCCTTTCATGGAGCCTGAACAATGCATTTTTTATGAGAAGTACCTCCAATCACATGAGATTTCAGGAGAGAGGGAAAGGACTAAGGATGCACAGCACACAGTGAGGGCTGGCACAAACTCTTTGGGAGCACCTTTAAAATTCCTGCACAGTGGCATTAATAAGCTGTGCTTCAAGAAGCAGAAAATCTTAAACAGGGTGGCATCGTGGCTTTAAATCCCTTTTATAGATGTTAAAACAAACAAAATTTGGAAAAGCTCTATGTTTAAAATACTGTGTTGTCCCTTAAAAAGAAAACTATACCTTCATCAGTGTAATAAAAAGTTACCATCCTTTTTTTGTGGATGTTTTAAATGTCCCAAATAACATTTCACGCATTTTTAACTGAAGCCAACTGGGCATACACTGCATGCTTAGTGAGGAGCAAACTACATAGTAAGATCTGAGTTATGCATTTTCAGCAGTGCAGTGTCCTGGACAGATAACTGATTTCCTCCCGTGTTACAGCAGATATCCAAACAGATGTAACAGCTACAAACACACTCAGAATGCTTACACTGAGAAACTTCTTATTGCTCACTGATTTCCAAGATAAAAAAGAATACCCTGCAAGCACTACGTTGATTCAAAATAGTTAATGATTACTTCAAAATAGTTAGATAGTTAGTTTGCAGGTTAGACAGGCTGATGACAGAGAACTGATCCAGAGGAATCCACGTGCTCACAGTGAGCAGTATGGTTTGCTCCTTATTTCTTCACTTGAACTCTTATCAGACAGGGCAGGTCTGAAGAGAGTTCCCCATTTATACCACCAAGGACAAAGTTAATTTGTCCTCAACAAAATTTCTGCTCTCACCTGTTTAGGCAAACAAGCATTCCATGTCCTCCTGTCTCCATTTGACAACTGTCTCAGTACTGAGCTTCTTCCAAAGGAGATGTTACACCAATCAGGCATTTGCATTTTTATTCTTTAAACCTCTTGCTTCCTACCCTATCCCCAAACTTGTAATGCAGCATTTGCTCCCGCTGAGAGGAAATATCTTCACCATTTCCAACAGCCCTGATGCCTTCTGTTGTCCTTTTGGGACAGTGAGCAGCAGGGGGAGGCACTATTACACATGGGCCTTTAATTCCTTTGAACACTTGCTCTGAACATTTGCTGTGTACAAAGCCAAGAAATGGATGTGCTCAGTTTGGGGCATATGCTTCCCAGGTCCCACATAGCACAACAAGGCCTGGCTCCCCAGTTCCACTATCACACAGCTCCCTGGGGTCTGCCCAGGTCTCTTCCTTCTCCATACAAAGTCACACCTTTCCAGAACACCCCTGTAAAAGTCTGAATCTCTGACAAACATTGATGCAAATCCTGCCAATTCAATCTGAGCATAGTTACAATCTCTCCAAATAAAAAGTTTAAAAAGAAAAGTCAGCAACACAAATTGAAATCCTTTAGCTTCTATTCTACATCAACAATGGCATGTTTTCATCATACTGCTCTTACAGGTTGTGAATATTTATTGGCCAGTGTCAGTAAAGCACTCTGAAACTCTGATATCAAAATTCCCATAGAAACATGTAACGTTTACTAAATACAGCCCATGGAGAAATGGGAATAGAAGAGGATGGATTATGCAATAAAAATATATAAACAGCATTTCCAAAGAGCTGGAGAAAACCAAATAACAAATGCGTGGCAGAAGAGAGGACAGCTCTGGCACAGCAGTGGATGACAGCAGCAGTGGGCAAAGTGGGCCTGACATTGCATTTCCCCATCCCAGGTAACAGCTTTAGATTCACTTCCATCCACCGGAGATGTCAGCAAGGAAACAAAGTTATGTGGCAGCTGCGACTGTATTTTCCTTATCCATATAAATGCATTTTAAGGTGGGAAATAAGGTTAGGGGAGTGACCTTGAGGTATGGTCGTCAAGCTAGTGATTCCTACATAACTTCAACCTGAATACTGTAAATCAGAGGAAAAACAGTGGATGACACCAATAAATTTACTGTGAACATCCACGTGGAAGAATTAAACCTGTTACGTGCTTTAGCACAGCCCGTCTGTGTAGCGAAAACACTTCTGTGGTTCTTATGTTGCCCCATAAAGCAGACAAGTTTTTTCATTACTGGATGGTAGGAGTATTACAGCAAAACTTTTTCCTGCTAAATCTCTCTTTTCAACCCCTAATCTCCCCATGAAACAATTTAACAATGCTGCCCTTAGGTAAGCAGAACAGCAGGGATGCAAATCCCTGTGGATCGATGCCTGCCCTGTGTCAGCACCACGCGCCCACCCGTGCTTTGCTCACTGGGTTCATCTCTCTTGGCATAAATCACCCTCTGCACAGCAGCACCACGACCAGGGTGGGTTTCAGGGCAATTAACATTACTGGAGAGTGCCCATTCTTCAATAACCTCCCCTGTATTGAAACAAATCGGATCACAGATCGGGGCCACATAAAGCTCGTGGTTAGTTAATAAGCATTGGAAGATGCATGCTATTTGCTGGTTTGGGTTAGCAGAATTAGGGTATGACCAGATGGTAATATCTGGTAAAAGGTCATCGGAGCAGTCAGGCTTCAAACATCTCATAAAGGTACTGAAGCCTCTCATTCCTTCGCTATCTTTTGTTCCTATCAGGTTTACCTAATAGATGATCCTAACAATTCACATTGGCAGTCCTTTGTAGTGTAATGAACACTATGTGGTCTGATGAATGCAACCACTGCACAGAAAACGTCAGTTCTTTCATTAAGAAAACCTTCCCAAGTTCATTGTATTGAACCGGCGCTCCAGCTATTAGGCTGATACATGACACAGTCAATTCCAGTTACACTTTAAGTGACTATTCATGTTCAGTGAATTCAATTTTTAAACCTAATTTATATATGTTTAGATATTTACATGAACGCACATTTCTTCCAATTTACTCTTAGATATCTTTTTCTGAGTTTTCTACTATCGGGGCAGGGGGGTGAGGGGGAACACGGGGAGGAAAGGGATTGTATTTCCCAGCAGATCCTGGAAATGTATAGCTGATGGAAGAGACAGAAAATCAAATCAGCAGCTTCCTGAGAATATACTTGCATACAACTCTGAATTGCTTGTAGGTAAAATAAGTCACAATGTATGCATTTTTTTTTTTTCTGTAAAATAAAATATCTGCATGAATTTCTTTCTACAATGACTACTGTTATTTCATATTTACTTCTTAGGACCCATTTTCTGATATTAGCTAATACAGTACCTTCTTGTATCTAGTATTCCCAATTAGTATGTAAACTTTTATAGCAGGCAATTAAAAAGTTAAGCTATTGCTAGTTCTGAACAGAAAGCACCAGTTCTTTCATTACATAAACCTTCTCAAGTTCATCGTATTGAACTGTGACTCCAGCTATTAAGCTGTGCGATGACACAGTCAATGCTAGATATAGTATCAATTCAATTTAAGCATCTTTTTGTTATTGCTATCCTTTCTGCACTTTCTTTTAACCTTCTTTATTTATTGATAATTATTAGAGGGCCATTGGTTCCAAAAGATATGTATCTTCTCATTATACATATCCTCTGCAGCCCACAGTAATAACATTATTTCTGTACAGATCATGCTGAAGTCTTTGAAGAATTTACAGTGTGCACAGATTAAGATACAGCTCTTTAGAAATAAAAACCAGATAAGGTCTTTTCTTGTATCATATCAATATGTATCTACAGAAATTTTGCTTTCTATACATGCATTCAAAAAGAATGGTTTCCTTCTTTTGAAATACGTTACAAAAATATTCCTATTAACATGGATTTGCTTTAAGTTCAATACAAACGATCAATTCTGCATTTCTAAAATGGAAAAAAAAAGTTATATCCCAACTTCACCATCCTTAACATGTTTGTGGAATAAAGCTCTGCTCTCTGAGAAGTAAAATTCTTTTCTTAATACTCCATTTCATAAGAGAAATTACAATTATGGGATGCAGGGAATTTGTGGCTTGATATCCTTTGCAAGCAGAGAAAGCGATGCCCTTCAAAGTTAGAGGGTAATCATTATTGACCTTGTGCATTCAAGACAGCATAGCAGGTTTCTATATAAAGAAACTTACACGGAGGTCACTGAAGCACTAGTGAAGAGACATAAAGAAGGAAATAGGACAGAATACAGCATTGGTTAAGCAAGTTAAAAAATTAACTATAAACAGATTTGGTAGGGAAGACAGAAACACAAGAACATGTTCTTTGCATGCCCATTCAAATGTACGGTTCTGCATTAAATGTTCATTATCAGTTAAGTAGCCTTTACGGTGTAATTATTAACTTTTACGGTTTCTGCAAAGTTTTTTTTGCTTCTGTCCCAACGCACCATGTGAGCACTCTGTGGTTTTTGAGCAATGAGGCATGTGCTTTGGGCTGGCAATGCGCAGGCAGGACTTTGCATGCCGATCTTCACTCCTTTCCTCATTCACAGGGTGTCTGTTAATCCTTCTTTGTTTTAATTTACCTGTCTGCAGAATAGGCACCATAAAACCACCAGGCATCTCCCCAGGGTTCTATGACACTTAGTTCGGCACTTCAAAAAGCACACTTAGTAGAGCATTTTGAAATCATTGAAAGAAAAGCATTATGTAAAGAAAAATAAATTACTTTAGCATGATGAGGTTGTTTGGAAAATGTTCAGCTGAAGTGCTTTGGTAGGAAATATTAAAACACCTGGGATACACAATGGCCGCCTTCAGCATGCTTTTTTCCTTCAAACAAAATCTAAAAATAAGCTGTAACACAGAGCAGGTCCTATTTACATGTATCGCTCCCATTTAATTAAATCATAGGATACACAGAACATTTGTTCTTTTTCCCCTCTAGATAAAGAACACAACAACTGAAAGAGAAATTAAAAAACCGGGATCTTACTTTGCTCCATGTGTAACAGCGGAGACACAAAGCCAGTTGCCTTTCCACCACCTCTGCCAATTCTTTACAGCCTCACAATGTCAGGCCGGTCTGGCCAGACAAACCTCTCTTTTGTGTTGGGTGCTTCATCTCACCAACACCATCCTGCTGCACAGGTGGGAAAATGCAGTCTTAACACACAGAAAACCACCACAGAAGAGTCGGTCATTCTCGCGAATAGACGTCCACAGCATCCTACAAACACTCCACCAGCTTGACTGTTTTGGCCCTTAAACTTTCCCTCCCCTGCCAGCTGACAGCACACTGTTTCCCAAAATATGTTTCATTTTCAAGAGAGAGATTTATTACAGTCCCGTTATCACATTCATACCCTTCCTGAAGAGATAAAAATAAGAAAGACCTTACAAGAAGATGTTGTAGCAAAAGGTAAATCATAAATGTTTGATAAGAAATGGCTAAATCCAGACAAATAACTGTTCAATCCCACTTTGTATTAGGTAGATAAAGTCATACAGGAAATCAATGTGATCTATTGAAATGAAAAAAATGTCCAGCTGCAGGACTATATGGTATTATAGAATATCTGAAATTATAAATGGGCTGCTTCCATAAGTGTTATATAACAAGAAGTTGCACCGTTTTTATTTATTTTGTGCTTATGAATGTAAAAGCAGGATATGAAAGTCACTATTTGTCAACAGGGCAAATGTGGGCAGCAGTGAAGTAGGTGAGTATTTATAACCTTTTTACTTTCCCAGTCTTGAACGGAATACATAATCGTCTCCAGGGATAAAAGGAACTTCAGTCACCCACTCGCCCTGGGCTCCTTTTTAGCACAGGCTGACAGATGTGCTAAAATTATAAGTGAAGTGTTGTGATGTTGACTCCTAAAGCAGCAATCATTAAGGCTGAAATTAGTATCCCCTCCCAGCCATTCAAATGTTAAAAAGTTCTGACACCGGGCATAATTGGACAACTTTACCTAGTGGGGATAGCATCACATTTTATCCTACTGACTTCTTTCTGCCTTTTTCATCCCTGCTCCAATTTAAATGAAGCAAAACAACTTTTCCTACATCTTTCACTTACGCAAAACAAAAATCTGCTTATGCAGAAAGACATCTCAAAAGCAGACATGAGTTCACAACTACATATACAAGTAATATTGTTTAAGGCTATATTATTTCAGCTGACAACAGTATTTTAAATAAGTTGCAGTTAGAAAGAAGACTGAAGGGAAAAAAATAAACAGATGTCCTAATATGTATTAGCATCTGCTGAAAGAAAATACTCATTTGAAAACGTAAAATATACTTTTCTGCCTATATGAGCTAATTAGTTACAATCAGCACTAACATTCTACAATCTTTTGAAATCAGTGTGGCACACATACTGTACTTGCATGTATTTGAGTAAACCTCCAGCAAATACAGCGGTTGCTACAAATTACAGTAAGTGTTAAAAGTTTTCAGGAATTCACACAATTAGATCTCAGGTCATTTAGATCAGCGTGAACTGAAAAACATGTTAATGTGCAATCTGCACTACCACTTCCTCAAACACTGCTCAGTTTGACACATCATTAACCAACGGGCCATCACCTGCTAAACACTGGATGACTCAAAGCAAGATTTCGACAATGGCACAGAAGGAGGAATGCAGCTGTATTTCTAAGTATTCTTGTGGCTGTCTAAAGAAAAACAAGATGTGTTTCAAGGCCCACACTCCAATGGAAAATATGGGAAAGATAACTGGGAAACCTCACCACTGTTTTAAAAAGCAAATAAAATTCAGTGTTTGTGAATGTTTAACACTTTGCTATTGAGAGTTAGATTTGATTTGTAATGGTTGATGGACACATCTATTTCAGGCACAAATATAGTGTTAATATTGTGACTCTCATTGACCTGTACTATGTGTTGAGCCATCAGCTTCAGCACACTCACCAAGCCCAACACCCCATTTTTTGGGGCTGCTATCCATCTACATCTGACTGTGCTGGTCTCACACAGGGAACGGACACTCCTGAACCTCTATTACTCCACATTTCTGACTGTTGAAGACTTACCTGGTCAATGCACAAACCTTACCTCTAATAAAAGACACGAGGCAAGCTAACATACCCAACTCAGTTCCACTGTGATCCCACAGCACTGCAGCCAGGGCAGCAAGCGAACATTTTAATTGACAGTGATTCTCAAGGTGATTGCCAGCCCCGTCTATCCTATACATCCTTTGCCATTCAGCTTTATTGAGAATTTGCTGCCCAGCGCACAGGCTGGACAGCCTTGTGCTTTAAAGATGCTGTGCATAACGAGGTGGGAAGCGCTGACACGGGCTGCGAGGATCCTGTGCCAAGATCGAGGGTGAGATACAGAAGGCTTCAGTTTAATCCAGTTTATCCCTGATTGACTATCAACATGTCAACACTCACCCTAGATCAACTTCTAGATATTCGTTCTCACTGATGACTTCCTAAATTTTCAAACAAGCATTTTCATGCTTTCTTTTATTATGTTTACAGATCTGCCCACAAGCGTCTGCAATATTATCTCATTATCTTTCTTCATAACCCACATTAAAATTCTCCTTTTCTTTGCTATCTAATCTTTTCTTTTGCATCAAAAAAATCGTGCCTAAAACAGGGCCTACCATATTGATTAATATGATCTCATTATATGCTTGTTCTTCTTATCTGTGTGCATCCTTGACTTTTGATTAACACTTAAATTTCAAGCAATACAGACTCAGAACAATCTTTCTGGCTTTATTTTGCATATTTATTAATATGGCAGGGTCCTCATCTGTGACTAACAGTCTGGGAACTGCAGTAATGATAATTATCATCATTTTGTTGTTCCTTCTTTGTTGATATATAAGCATGTAAACTGGATTTTGTTTTCTGGGTAGGACTGCCAGGGCTGACTGTAAGGAGTTCTGCTTGAAGAAGAAACCCAGGCGCTTTTTGTAATCGCTTGCAAACTAAGGGCTGCAGTGTTTTGCTTTGTTTTATTAATGGAAATTAAGGATGGGGAAAATTTCAGGGTAACAGCCAGGAAAAACGGTTTGGAAAATACTAATTAGAATGAATATGTGTGATGTTGTCAAGAGAAACAGCATACACATATTGTAAGAAAATATTGTAAACATAATGTAAGAAAATAAAAGAATAATGAATTGCAAATTCTGCTTGTATCAACAAGGACGTAGTAGCATAACACACTACAGTGACAGACAGTCTCCACATAAGAGAGAGAACTTGAAACGTTAACTCTCACTGATGAATCTACCAAAGAGGAGAGTTCAGACACTGAAGAATCCCATTTAAGAATGGAAGAAGCAGTACTCTCCTCCCACATTTTCAAAACTGAAGGTAAGAGATTATCTAGTCTGATGCCAGCACCTGGATTACATTTTTGTATGTTGTCATGCTATATAACTAATTATATTATTTGGGACCCAAACAGGGACTGCACATGTAAACGCTTTATCACGACTGTATAAACCATATCTTTATTTGGAATAGGAATTATGTTAAGGATATCTGAAGCTCTATTTTTCTTGCACACAATCTGTGATGTGAAGCTGAAAACTGAGGAAAAGGGCAGACAAGCTTAAAAACAAGTTGACTGTGACAGTTCTATCAGGAAGAAAGTGAAAATGCAAATGAAATAGACATTTTCTAAATACAGTTTAATTTATAAATAAGACTTCACATCACAGATTTGTTTATCCTCATTTGGTGATAATTGTTCACAGCAGAATATATCAGAAAATTCTATAATAGGAACCACAGCCAGGAAACGTTAAATAATTAATCACCCTCCCAGCCACTTGCATTTCTGTTGATATAAATGACCGTATAATTCCAAACCCAATTATCACTACTTAGCCATTCCATTTTGTAGTTAAAATCCCACAAAATTAAAGTGCATCAATTGTTAATGGTAATAGACCAGACAAGGGATTAAAGATTATTTTAATGTTTATTTCCTGTCAAGAGGTTTTTTTGGCAGGAAGCACTACAGACAAAAGGGCTACATTAAGATGAGATTCATACAATGTATTTAAATCTACTAACTTCTAAAAACCTTATGGTATAATTACTTGTTTAATCTACTTGTTCCCTAAAGATGCCAGTGGGGGTTTATCAAGTCAAGTTCATTATATCTGCTTCTTAGAAACCAAAATATTCCTTTTAACTTTCCAAAAAGCAGTCAAGCCTACCAAACACAGCTCCCACAACAGAAGTGGAAAAGTCTACTCTAAAGTACAAAGACATCCAGATGACTGTCAGGACATTTTTCTATCACATTCTGCTTGATTTATTCTCTTTTACTAGTGGCAGTACGTATCTTCATAAACGATTTGATCCTTGCAAACACACTTAGAACAGTCACTTTAATGCCAAGAAAACAACATTAATTACAGAATTTCTTTTGTCTGCCACTGAAATCGAGACTTTCCTCCTCTTTTCAGAAAAGTATTTATGCAAATTAATTATATAGTGAAATTCTGGTTCAGAGATTACTTTGTTTTCTTAAAATGCAAAGCTATCAAAGCCAATGGAAGTATTTTTTATCATTAACACAACGACTGGTGTTCTGTTATTCGGGTGTGAGGGTTAAGGAATTTGGGGAGGGGGCTACAGTTTGTACTGTTTCAATAAGCAGCAAGAGCACTTCAGAAAGGCTTTCATCTGTGTAAAATTATAGACATGCATATGTATCTTGGGTCTTTTATGAAATCATCAGGTTCGGAGCTGGCACTGAGCGTGATGGTTATTTTAGGCTGTGTAACCTCATTCATCTGATTCCAGTCCATTTCTGTACAAGCAGAAATGTACATATGTACTAAAAATAAATGCTGAGTGGGAAATATTTGCATCGATGTGCATATGCGTGCCCTTCTTCATCCATTCAGCATTATTGCAGAATTCTCCAAAATCTCTGGACAATTTACAGCACAAGAACATTATGATATCCATTTCTTTTTTTTTTCCTGCAGGAAACTCTTAGCCTGCATATACCCAGCGAAACAGCACATTAAATCCTAATCCAAATAGCAGTGTACATAATCACTTCAAATCGTATCAATGGCAGGTAGTGTTGCTCACTACGTTTCAGTAGGAGTCCAGTCACTGCTGGGATGAAGCTGGCTTTGACCCTTTCTCCTCTCTCTCCCCCTTATAAGAGACAACCAAGGCAGGTCTGTGGCAGTAACACTTCAGTGCTGTCACAGAGAAGGCATGTACAGCCTAAGTGATTGCTCAGGAGGGCAGTGAAGAAGTTCCTATCTAATACCTGCATCACCTGGTAACAATATCTCTCATTAGTGAGCAGTAAGTTTATTAAACACCTAGTAGTGTTAACAACTCAAATGCCATCAGATGCAGGTATTGAGAAAGAAGCTTCTGAGACAAACTGAATAGCTATTTATCCCAGAGTCCCAGTTGCTGCAGGACATTACACTGACAGTGCATATTTGGCATAAAAGAGCACTGTAGAATTAGAATTGCTATGTAAGGTGCTTTCCCCCCATTTTTCCTGATCTGCACACCCCCTGTCCTCAACCCTACGTTTGCCACCCCACAAGAGAGAATAAGAAACCAATGTTCAGGCTCCTTATTTCTTCTGAGATTTCTAAGAACAACCAGACTTGGCATGGAAACCCATTCCGTAACGTTTCACCAACATAAAATTTACTGTGAATAAGGCCCTAAAAACCTGTGCACAGCTCTGATTTAAACTTATGAATCCTGTCCTCCCAAAAATGCTTCCATTATAATGAATACCTCACCATGACATGATATGCTTACAGCTTGGGTTCTGGGCACAACTTAAACAGCCTATCCACAAGCAAGTTCTTGCTGGCCAGGATCTGGCCTCATTCAGGCATTCTTATTTAGCAGGTTCAAGGCACTACTTGAGATAAAGAAATGCCAGGTTCTTGTCCCCAAGTATTTCAACGTGGCAATGAACAAAGCCGGTTTGGTTTCCAAGACTGAAAATTTCTCTGTAATTTTCTCTTCCAGACTTTATCAGTGAGAGGAATTAATCTGTGGAAACAATGCTTCCTTCAAAACTCTCATGTTCTGTATATTTTATTTTAAAATTATTGTGTTAATAATGGTCTCAGCAGCAAGTGGAGAATATGGGTGAAGTATCTGCCCTGTTTATAGATTTCCTGTTCCTGCAATTTCACTTGAAAAATGGCAGTGCCCTGCCATCTGAAGTTTTCAGTTTGTTTAACTCCAAGCAAAAGACAATTAAACAACCTACAGTATATGGTCATGAGAGCATAATTGCTCACTGGTGCTGCTTGTTCTGTCAGCTGCCACAGTAAGCAGCAGCATTTCAGTTTTCCCAGTCTAGCAAGCCTGCTGGAGGTTACAGACTATGGCAGCAGCCTCACGCTGAGGAGAAAATATTTCACGGGCAAAAGAAATTTCCACAGTGTTCTTGAGAAGCCGAGTTAGCACAGAGTAAAACAAATAGCATTCATGCTGGACATGTATCTAGAAGGGCATTCTTTACTCATTTTTCTTTTCTTGGAAGCCCATAAAATAGTGCTTCATCTGCTGGTCTTTTCTATATTCTCACACACTTTCTTAAAATACTCTCATTTTCAACAGGCATTCTTTCTTCAAAACCCTTGGAAGTAAAGTTATATCCCAAATCTACATCACTTACATTATTCTCCACAACACTGAAGTTCTTGGCAAGAAATGAATGATCAGTCTTTTAATAAGAAGTTGATTAACACTAGAAGAATGGATGGTTAGATGAAAGACAAAGACAAATCGAGCCCTTCAAATCCTGCTTTGGGAAGAAATCATTCCCAAACCAGACTGACCTAAATTAGCTCCTGTATGAGAGATCTTCAAGGCAGCTCTACGTATGATCTGGCATTCTCACAAAGACATTCTCATAGCTGGTCCTATTTTTGCCATTTATAGACAAGTTGCAGAAATGACTGTCACAGACCAACATTCGATCTACCACTATTGATAGCCTCTACCATAGGCTGACATGACAAAAAGTAACTTAGATCACCAATGCACATGCAAATCATTGCAGTTCTCAGTCAGTCTTACACACATTCAGGACAACCTGCTACCCACATCAAAGACAAAAAGCACAACATTAACATCATTCCCTGTAATGGCAATGCAAGGGAATTCACATTAATGGGAGCCTACGAGTAATCACGGTAGACTCTTGGTATTAAGATGAGGAGTATTAATTTTCCAGAACATAAAAGCATAAATGACACCTACATCTCTATGCAAAGCCAATGCAAATCAATTGCCTACATGTAATTTAATTCATGATGCTTGGTATATCAACATGGAGACAGAACTCCGTGCAGTCAACAAGACAAACAGGTAAACTGTATTTCCAAGGCTACTGTCATTATTTAGTGATTTTTTTTTTTCATGGTATGCAGGAAAGTATTAGTTTTCTTAATGAGTGCAAAAATAGAACACAAAGCATATGCAAAGTGATAATATAATGGTTGGACAATAGAGCTTAAGAGAAAAGGGATAATGAATTAAATTAAAATGAAGGGAATGAAGCCATTTAATGCGATGTTTTAACCTTACTAATATCTGTACTGGAGAGTTAAATAAGTTCCCACTTACAATTTAACTAACAACATTATTTACATGAATTTCTGATTAGTTTCTTTGGTTATTTATTTGAAAATAGAAGAAAATAACTATATATTACCTCATAATCATTACCTGTGTGCTATACTGTGAAATGGGACTCTAATATGCCAGAGCAGATTTCTCAACACACTATATCTCAACAGCCACCAAATCAAGTCTGCAAAGCATCTGATTAAACGAATATTCCTTGGTTTTGCTTTTGCTTTCCTAAATAACCTTCTACCTCTACAAGTTCATTATCGAATTAGAATAAAATCCAATCACTTCTTGCATAGCTATGTTGACACAGCGTCATCAAAGAAAATAAAATGCACCTTAGTTACTGAGGTGACTAAGTTACAACTGAGAATCCACATTGGACTAAGACAAAAGCTGCCAGTTTTTTGTGGTAATCCTTCTGCTTAGGAGTGTCTGCTGAGAGCAAGCAGGCAGGCAAGAGTAGGATGTAACATAATTTATTCACAAAGAATACTGAGGGGCACAAGTGCTGGAAAAAGGGTTCAAGCATAGCTCTCCTGCCTCCTTTTCCATTGAGTTAAAGCATACCCATGAATATTAAATATTTATTCCTTTCTTCATACTCCTGCCCATTCCTCCCTCTCATTTATTTGCTTAATTTCTTTATAAACATTAAGAATTTACTTTTACTGCATAAATAAATCAAAACAAGAGGAACCTTAAAACAGACAAAAGGCTTTGGGAGTTTTGCTACTGGCACGAGGCGAAATTGCTGCTCATGGATGTAATGAGTCAACAACCAATGCATACATCTGGCAGAATTCTTGTACTTTAGAATCACGGGATATATGACCTCATTTTAGTGTATACAGCTTTTTCTAACAAAGTTGATTCTGCAGGTTTTTTTTGCAGTTACTTATAATTTCTTCCATCTCCACGTCTCACTCAAAGCTATTACGAGTTCATCAATAATATCCAGCAGGACATCTTCCCACCTCTTTCATCAAAGTCAGTGAAGTTTTCAAGTACACTAGGCTGTAAAACACACAGACATAATAAGACAAACTACTTTCTGGGAATAATCCAATTCAAACTATGAAGTAAATTCATATGAGTAAGCTCTGCTCAGAGTATTTTACTCTGTGGGTAGGTAGTAAAATGTTCTTCCATCCCGGAAGACTTTATTTTATAATTCTTTCATCTGGGGTTCCAGGAAATGTTAAGATGTTAACTATCTGACAGAGTTCAAATCAGTGCCAAGCAGTTTATTACAGCACAGGTTTTATTCCCCGATTCCAGGGGACATGGACTTCTGATGAAAAAGGTGGAATAATTCTTGCCTCCGTGTGTAAAATCAAGATCAATTTAGCAACCCACTCCTCTAATACCGCATGTGCAAAGAAATAATTTAGACTCCTAGTTAATTTGAGTATTGAACTGAAATTCTGCAGCTGCTTTCTGCCAGTCCTGAAAACAGAAATTAATTTCAATGACCAAGTCGAATGGAGTGCTGCTCTGTCAGGTAATTAGTCATCGTCTTTTGCTACTCAGGGTCTATCACTGTGCTAATCCATACATAAACCCCAGTATTCCCCTAGTCACTCACAATCTAAAGAGCTGTTTAAATACTTATTTCTCTCATTCAGTCCTACCCCAGATATCAACTGCAAAATGAGCATTCTTTCATGTTTAGCTTTCTTCTTACTATTTATTGCCAGCAGAATTAATGCAACTGATTTACATTTTCTTTTTTGTGTTTGATCAAGTCTGCTGTTGATTAAGTAGAGCTTAAGGGAAAAAATTATACTCCTGCAGCTTTCCTACTTGACTTGCCCGTTTATTAATGAAAGAAGCAAGGATATTGATGGCCCAGAAACTACAAGTGCAGCAATTAAAGGGTATGTCCTTCCAAGCTTCTAATTAAAAAAGAGTTCTTTTGTATTAAAAGATATAGTTTAATGTCGTATTTATATCTAATTCTCACTTCTGCTGTTTTGCTTTTTTTTCCTTGTTTATTCTTTTTTAACAGAACTCTACTGGGAAAACTTAGATCAGGCAGAATAAAGAAACTTTCCCTGACTACAATTTCTGGAAGCTTTGTTCCCAAACAATAGTTTTAATGATAAAACAACAAAACCAACCCTGTGCCCTCCGATCCTCCCCCCCAGTCATTAGAACAATGGAATATCCATTGACAAATACCATACTCAAAGCAAATCTGGGCTGTTTTTCCCTCATGTATATCAGCAGAGTTTGAGCAACATCAAACTGAAGAAAACTAAAGATTTTTTACACCAGCTCTTTTGGACATTTGAAGATAACGAGACCTTTTCCCCCCTTCTACTACCTTCTTTGTATCTAAGTCCTACATTCACTTTATACGTGTCAAGTTTTTATATGTGCTTATTTCTGCCTCCTATATAGTTTGATCTATGCAATTCCTATATATCACTGCCAGTATTCTACTATTATGCAGAATCAGTCCCTTGCACATTAACAGCATATCTTAAGCATCATAACCACAAGTAAGGACACAAACAGGACTCAGCACCAGCCCCACTTCCAACACATCCTGCACACAACTCAATCTCCACCTGCACACCAGGTATCCTTTCCAGATTTCTGCACAACACGCTTCTCTGATTCAGCCACCAGGCCCCCAGAACTCCCTGGGACATCGTACTAAAAATAGGTAAAATCTAAAAGTTAAAATCTGGCACTGTACATGAGTAATGGCAGGTATTGAATAACTGTTCCCCGCACTGACGTCCAAAAGGGAAAAGAAGTAAAACATCCTCCTCTTCCTAGCCTCTGCCCCTGAGAACGGTGAGAACTGCTGTGATCAGATTAGATAGGTAATCTTGTGTATAATCAGATTCCCAATAGGCAGAGATAGCTGTGCATTTAAGGGTAGTAAACTCTTCTTAAAAGAGATACTGAAGTAAATCTCCAAATTTCCTAAAGCTCCCAGCTGGACAAAGTCTGCTAACAAGAGTGATTCTTCCTTAGGGCAGAACAGAGTTAGAGATGTTGCACTCTTCAAAGATTGCATTATCCTGACTGTCCACATTTCTCCTTGAACCATCCTAGATTGAGTCTCACTGTTTGCCTATTAACCTGAAAAAGAAACGTGGAGGAGGTGTCCTAAAAGACCTTCTGGGATTGAATTTTCTCAATTGCTTCAACTTTTAAGGGACTTCACAGAAATGGTGACCCTCACAAGTACCACTTGAAAGACACAGAAGCTTTAATCTTTTTCAGTGGAATCGGAAGAGCTCTTATCTCTCCTCTGACCCTTTTTCCCCTCTAGCCTTACACTCCTGGCACCATTGAAAAGTCGGAACCATTAAGTTGGTGTCAAGTGGCTGTGCTATTCATATTCTATTATAGTCAATGACAATTAACAGTGCCATTCAGAAAAGCCAGGTACTGTATTACACAATTGGAAAATTGATCTTATCTGAGGCTCAAAAATCAGCAACGTTCAGTCCTCAACTCACAAAGAAGTAAAGAAAGAAAAGGGGAAGAACTGTCTGACCTCAGTACCACACAGCAAAACGCCACGTGCGAGGATTAAAAATAACTCGGAAGCGGCCAAATCTCTGTATGAACTCTGATTTTTATCATCAAGCAAAATGATGTTAGAAAGAAGTGTACAAATTCAGCCGAATGCTTGATGATCACCTTCAAAGTTGTTATTGCAGACAAAACGCAACATCTTAGCTTAGCTGACACATCAGAAAATGTCTGTGTTTCAATTCCAAGCTCTTTGCAGCACACGCCCACAGGCAAGCACCTCTGCACCTGCAACATAATCTTCATTTCTAGCGTAAGCACTGAACATCTATTTTCATGAATGTTTTTCCTAGAAATGAGCACATGCACATTTTTCTTCTAATGAATTACTGAATGGATCTTAAAGGAGAGAATTAACATGTGACTCTCCACTTCGGAAACAGAACGTTTTCCCATGCCAGTGAATCTCAGTATTAACTGAAAACCTATACAAGAGTTGATTACAGTTCAGCATATTTGCTTGAAGACATGGGAAATTTCAGATGCAAAACTCAATTAGTCATCATAACTTCAGCACCCGAGCTAAGACCTTTTAAAGTAAAGGATGTACTTGTAGAGCCAGGAATGACTCCAGTGATTCACCATCACTGCCCCATTTCTCACACCTCATCTCAGAGGACCCGGTTCCCCAGTGCCACATACCAGGGGTCACTGGCTTTGGGCAGAATCCAAAAATAAGTCTTTTTGAATCAGAGAACCGTTGTGTTACATACAGTCCCAAATGAGTACTGACCAACTCATGCAACTGCAACATGAGTGGACAACTCACAGCCTAGAGAAGCATGGCTGCAAAATTCGTAGTCACTATTTCAGTTCAAATGTTGTCCCTGAAGTACTTTGCAATTGGACAGAAAGAGCTCTTCCATTTCACGTCAGATCCACAGACTGCCATGTGCATGCTGCCATGCAACTCTGCTTCAGCATGCTGCTTGCCAGGCCAGGATATACGAAGCCCCACCTGGACTTGGGCCTCTCTCACATCCTGTAATCACAGAATCATAGAATGCTTTGGGTTGAAAGGGACCTTTGATACCATCTAGTTCTAATCCCTCTGCTATAAGGCAGGGACAACTCTCTCTAAACCAGGTTGCTCAAAGCACACATTGCCAGCTCACGTTGAATCTTTTATCAACCAACACTCCCAAATCCTTCTCCTCAGAGCTGCTCTCACGCCATTGTACATCATTGCCTTTTTTTCTCCCTCTCTTCACTCAATTTATAACGTAGCTATACAAAATACTGGAGAATAAGGCCTTACACACATTACCCTGGAGCCCTCAGTTTATATCCATTCTAGTAGAAAAAGCAATAGTCCCAAATCCACCTTAGATGCATCTGCAGCAGTCTACTGGCTGCTTCCCAATGCCAAGTTTTCCTGGGAAATCATGATCAGCCTAAGCACAGGAATCACCTTTGTCTGTTCATCATTTTACTTCACAGAATACAATAAGAAATCATCAAATATTTCAGTTTTCCAAGACAAGGTCTCAGATTGTTGCCTTAATGAAAAACATAGAATAGGCACAAAGCCACTATGGTTATCCTTAAAAATCAATCAACTCCCTATTGGTCTTATCATTTGTGTACCAAATATCTGCTTTAAAATGTTCATAGCCTCAAAATAAAAGCTACGGGGCTTATATCTTGGACTTATATCTTGGTTCTCTACAACTTTAATATTTGCAAAATAATGCAAAATCTTATATAGGATTCTCTGCTTGGCAATAAGAGTCTATTCTACTCTTTTATTTCTTTTGTTGAGAAGTAGAAGAAAATTCCCTAACTACTCCAGTGCAATGAAAATGACTTTTATTCATATGGTTACCTTTATGTCCACCATAAGCATTCCACAGTACTAATCCTTTTAGGCTCTGATCCAGCAAAGCACTTTACTGTGTCTTATTCTTAAAATTACAAGTCTCCCAACTGATTTCAATACAGTTCTATTAGGGATGAACTTGGAGTACTGTAGCAAAAATAATGTTAAAAATACAGTTTAAAAAACAAGCAAAGAAAATGAAAGCCTAAGAAACTTCAATATTTCTCTGTTTTAAAGTCAGGCATTTGAGTACAGTCCAACAGTGGGTTATTTTTGTACATTTAGGCCAATTCAGGTAAGGAGCCTCTTTGTATTAGAGATGCATTGATTTCAGATCTAGGTGCTTTCAATAAGCTTCTTACACCCAAATGTTACAAGGACAGGGACTTAAAAACGTCAGATACATAAATAAGTCTGTAAGTATTGATAAATGCCCAAAATTAAATAAACCCACTTCAATCTAAGAGGTTTTGCAGCTGATGTGGTTGTAAAACAATAAGAAAACCATCATAATTTGCATTTTTATAGCAACATTTATCAATAACTCAAATATTTATCACAAACACGAACTCACTACAGACACTGTACGATGGTAGTGCTCTGTTTTGACTGCAGAGAAACCAACCCATGACTGGACACTGGGCTACAATCTTAAATTGGAATAAATACTCATTGTCTTTGGCCATTTCTTTTTTCTTTGTTTTTGCCAGTGCAAGAATTTATATAAGCATGCAATGAACCAGATCAGGAAACTAATCTGGCTGAAATATAAACCATAAAAAAGTGCTGACTTCAATAATGAAGAGGTCTGCTCATGAAAGCAAGAGTCTGAGACTGCTTAAGATAGCATTTGCCCCAAATAAACGTACACCAAATCATATACTCCAGTGCTCAGAGCAGCAGCCAGAAACAGAACCACACATTTTGACAATTTATTCACGTGAGCAATGGGGGTATACTAAGATAAGAGTCACAATGTGGATGGGAGACATTTATTGAGTGGTTTCACAGCACAGCTTCTGATTGCTGTGGAGGGACAACAACATTTCATTTGTCAAGGATAGCTAAGTACCCTAAGTTAAGAGCACTCTACACGTAAGCATCTTCCACTGACTTCCTGATGGTTTCTCCAGCCTTATCAGACTGCCTCCCCAGTTGGCTCTCAACAATACTGTTAAGATTGTGCTCTACCACCATTTAAAGCAGTGCACGTGAGAGGCTGAATGCATTAGGTAAATGAATTCCTGTGGACACTGTGAAACGAATAATGCTCTGCTATTTGGTTTATCTAGTGCTGCAATAAATGTGGGTGTTTGGTTGTGGTGTTTTTTTTTAGCCAAGGTGCTGCAGTAACCCAAATGGTAGTCATATTACAGTTATAAAAGACAACTTTAAGAAAGATCCTACTGCAATAAAAGTGAGGATTTTTTTCCCTTGGCATCTCGGCTTGCCATAGAAATGAGTGAGTTGCTGAAATTCTGCCAAGTATAGATGGTTCAGCATGCTATTAGATTAGTCTGTTTATACAGAAACAGCCAAAAATAGGAAACACACAGAAGCTATTAAAGATATTGTCCTGTGAGGGAAATATTTGAATGGTTTTGTTACTGCAACTGGGAAATAAGATATGAGTCAGTATTAATGTGATAAAGAAGTTAATGTGTTCTAAAGCAAACAGTTAGTTTCTTGAGCTTGTTTCTGAGCTGACAATAAAATAAATGTACAGACAATTATGTAGGGTTGGATGAGCCTGCAAGTATGTGTATCCAGCTTAAGGCTCAGCACTGCCAGGGGGTTAGAATTGAAACTCTGTTATCAAGTAATGATATGCTAACCCCAGGTAGTCTTCAAAGAAAATGGATGATTCAAAAAGCCATGCATCACTGAGCTGGTGGAAGAATGGTCAATAGTGTTTAAGCTGTCTGAACTGGTCAAAGAGAATTTCTTAGAGAAGTTCCTTTGCCTTGCTCATTTTACAATGCATTTCCTAATCTTTATTTTTTTATTTTTTTATTTTTTTTTGACAGGGTCTAAAAGAAAAAAACCTTGGGGTTTTTGTTAGTTTGTTCATTTTAATCAGGACAGTGGCGATATTTCACTGTACATTTTATTGGCTTTCAGAAGAGCCAGCACAGAGAAAGTCGCCTGCCCCGCATGTGACATGCTCAGCATTCACTTCTGAACAGTCACAGGCACTTCTGATGATCTGACCTCCTTCTCCCTCCCCAAGCTACATATGGTAAACCTAAATTAATTCTTAAATTGTTTTGATTCCCTAAAACTTCTAACACAAAGTAAACAAACAAAAAAGCTATTATCAGTGTATATATTTTTTCTGCAGAAATCCGATTCTACAAACCCAAAGACCATATATAGCATTCTTCAAGGGTCAACACATTTGACCAGTGAACAAGAACAAGCCCAATGCTAAATGATTCTCCCACTGAGAAATGCCCCTCTGCAAGCGCCTTCTTTTTTATGGTGAGAGTGCCCTGAGCCAAGTATCTTCCCTGACCCTAGCTCACTCATTAGGACATGAGAAGAAGAGCAGTGTCTTAAAGTGCACAAGGAAACTTACACAAGTCAATGCAGGGTAAAATTTCCCTAGCACACAGAGGCATTTGATTAGCAGGAGCCTCTTGAACTCTACACCAGTGGTTCATTTCCAGAGGGAATTGAAAACTGGCCTCAAGTCATTCTGGGATATGATAACTGCCCTTGTAATGTACATACAAAGATTACGCACAACATTTGGAATAGGAAGCAGCTTCAGAAATTCTCTCAAGATGCCACAATTAAGCACATTTACGTTGCAGAGACAAAAAGTTGCAAGTGATGTAAAAATGTTTACAGCAAAACTTGAGAACTCTGAAACAATTAGCAGCCAGATCATGCAGCCAAGCTTTTCCTTGGAACACCTACTGAAAACCAGGTCAGGCTGTTAAGTCAACAAGCCTAGAGACTCCCAGTCATCTTGAGGCCCTAGTGGAAATTTATCTCTGAGATAAGAATATCTTTCCATTCAGCTCAACAGAAACCAGACTTGTTTATTATTTTTGAACCTAATTCTTTACTCCAGGCAATAGAAAGTATGACTTACGTGTCCCCAGACACCAGCCAGAAAAAGACAATATTGTTGTCCCCCATTTTTACAGGGGAACCTCTAAAATTGAGAGAATACACTGTATTTTCCTCTGTTACTCTGTTTTCTTTTTGAACCTATTTCTAGAATGGAAATCTCCTTAGCTTGAGAATGAATTTGCAACACCTTTTCAGGATTTGTGGCAACACAATAGGAACCAGAACAGTTCAGAGCACATACTGCTATTCCATACATATTGCTACACGTTTAAATATCTCACTATTTTTGTAGATAGAACACCGAAGCGTTCTCATTCATTACTTGTTTGTGATTGCGCAGTAAGCACCTGTAGTTTTAAAATGGCATGAGCTAACAGAAGAGGCAAAGCAGTTACTCCGAAATGAAAAAACAGACACAGGAAACATGATGTGCCTTAAAGATGCACAGGAGTTTTAAAAATAGAGAACTTCCTTTTTCAGTAAAGGGACAACATAACACAAAAGAAACAGTAATATATTTATGCTTGGAGCTGGAAGAAGAAAAAGGAGCTCAGTAAGTTCTTCTGGCCACACGTCTCAAACCGAACGGATGCCTTTTAAACAAAAGCACCTCTGCTGCTTCGTTTCATTTTCAAGCTGTACTGTCTGAACAAGACAATGGAAAAGTTTAATCTCTAAAACATGAATGCTGAAAACAAATGCATTAAAAAATACCAAGCCAAAGCTATGTTGGTGACACAAATGTGAAAAATGGAATTGAAATAAACTGTGCCAGAAATCTATTTCTAAAAATATGTCTTTACAGTAGTGATATTTATAAATTTGACATACTCTAAAATTTAGCTCACTAAAGATTATTTCTATGCAAATATGCATTTCTCAAACCCCATAAGCGTGCGAAAAATCCAAAACACATTTCTTGAAAATCAATTTCTGTGCAGTACAAATGTATCAAGTTAGAGGCAGCGTGCTGATAAATATTAAACAGGTCTACATTGTGCAAAATGAAAACTTATAACAGGACACAGTAGTACAGTGCAGCATGTAGAGGTTCAGAGAGAACATGAAACAGCCCCACGGTTTCAAAAGGACTCTGTGGTCTGACATTAGTCATTTTGGTTCTGATAAAGGATGTTGTAGAAGGTGCTGCCCACATTATGCAAATCACTAACCACTTAATTTCCTTCCCAAGTGGTAAAGCTCAAGCATTTTCCCTGAACATACAGTGCTCACTTTCTTGTAACTCTGAGGTTTCTTTTCAATAGCCTGCGAATGCCAGCAAGTAAGAAGATAGCAGTAAGAAACTAAGAGGTTACTCAGTGATTCCAAAGGTTATAGGAGTGCTTTTCAGATACAGATCTGAACATAAATTCTAGACATCCACAAAGCATTTTTACTTCTAATACTACCCCATTAGCTGCTTCAATTTCAAAATGCTTGGATAAGTCTCTCTCTCTCTCTTTCTCTCCCTCTCCTGCCACCTCATATTCCAAGAATTAAATATAGTTCACTCCTGGGCCATTTCTAGTTCAAGCGTCTCTTAAAAAGAGATTTTACTCTTAGAAAAGCGATATATTAAAAATTATGTGGTATTTTTACAGCTTATTCCGTGATGGAAAATATATCGGGTAAGAAATATTTTGATGTACAAACATAATCCAGTTTAATGATTTCTACAAAAGTCTAGTTTTTCCTTTAAAATGTAATATTTACAGCTACAAATGTATATTTCAAGAAAATCTAAATAAATCATAAAATAAATAATATATAGCCAGTGCTGCATG